>NW_028185867.1:0-1310 GCF_003343005.1 Rhea americana
TAACTGCAAGCATCCCTGGCTCACACCAGGATGCTCCAAGGAGGGAGCACAGTCAGCACCAGTGCTCACCCAGGGCTCCCACAAGGACACTGTGATGGCAGAATGGCCTCTGGAAGCACAGCACTGCTCTCTCCAGACACCTCCTCCCATGTTGAGCGGCAAAACATCGAGGCCAGTATCCAGCTCCAACACAGGGCACCCCACAATCTATCACTCTGCTACCCCCACACCTGTTGGAAGCCAACAYGTGCCTGCGCATCAGCGACGCACAGGGCACAGCACCACACATGGCTGCAGACAGGACACCCCCAAGGGCCCCWCAACACAGAAAGCCCAACTCTCCAGCCCTTCCAGTCCCTTCTACACCTCCAAGGCCTTGGAAACAGTGCTTCCTCTGAACATCTACTCACTGCCCTGGCCTGGTCACTTCCCATCTCCAGGAAGCAGAGAGCAAGTGCTCTAACAGCAGCTGATCAGGCCAGCTATTTCTACTCACTTTTGTCTCACATGCCCTCAAGACACTCACCCAAWGGGGCCTCCCTACTGACAGGCCCCTAGAGCCTTCAAAGGGAGGCTCATCCTAAGGCCTTCTCTTCCCTACAGCTGGGAGGCAGGACAAACACTTTCTTCTGAAATGGCAAAAGGCAGTTTCACTTGAACAAAAAGAAGGACAGGTCCACAGGCCCACTCTCCACATGCAGATTACAACTGCCCCTGACAGCCCACAAGGTACCCAGAGCTGACAGGCTGGGGGCAGGCTGCAGCACCAAAGAAATGTAGTGGTCTCAGAGACTGCTGGAGCTCAGGCAGCTTTGTGAATCTCTGAAATAAATGCAGGGCCGCTTGGGAAGTGCCTGCTGCTAGAAGGATGCTTTGGGCAAGAAACGGTCAAAGATGGTATTCCATGTCTTAGGTACACCAGGAAGCATGAACCACCATGCCTGACAGGAGCAGAAGTTCTTGACTGTCCTCTGTCTGTCCACAAGCCACTCCACAACACTCGACAGGTGAGGTTGGCACTGAAACTCAGTCAGGGAGCATACAGACCTGGGACCTGGCCTTGATGACCTGCCATTTGACTGTGATCATCCTCAGAGAATCCAGGGAGTGATGCCAGAGGACAAAGCGTGGTGCTGAGCCATCTCCAGAGYAGTACCTGACATGACACAGCTCCTGAACTTAGGCCTTCCCACAGTGGAGCCAGCGGTAAAAGGCTTCAAGAACAGAGGGGACATAATGCACGCCAAACAACTGGGAGGCTAGCGGTGGGATGTATGTGCTCACCACCACTGCCTTGACTCCAGCTACTC
>NW_028185868.1:0-1345 GCF_003343005.1 Rhea americana
AATTAATTAGCCCCTAATTTGCCCTAGTTTGCCCTAATTAACCCTCAGTTAACCCCTCGATTAACCCTAAGTTAACCCTAATTAACCCCAAACTAGCCCCTAATTAAATTAGCCCTAATTAGCCCGGATTAGCCCCTAATTAGCCCCTAATTAACCCCTAATTAACCGTAATTAGCCCTTATTAGCCCCTAATTAAATTAGCCCCTGATTAACTTGCATTGTGCCCTAATTAGCCCAAATTAGCCTAGATTAGCCACTAATTAGCCCCTGATTAATGCTAATTCGCCCCAATTAACCCTAATTCACCCCGATTAACCCTAATAAGCCCCGATTACCCCCTGATTAGCCCAGATTAGCCCCTGATTAACCCTAATTCGCCCCGATTTACCCTAATTAGCCCCAATTTCCCCGACTAGCCCAAATGAGCCCCTGATTAGCCCGAATTAGCCCCTGATTAGCCCCTGATTAACCCTAATTGGCCCCGATTAACCCTAATTAACCCGGATTACCCCCTAATTAGCCCGAATTAGCCCCTAATTAGCCCCTGATTAACCCTAATTAGCCCCTAATTAACTCTAAGAAACCCTAATTAGCCAAAATTATCCGATTAGTCCCTAATTAGCCCCGATTAACCCCYAATTAGCCCTCAATTAACCCCAATTAGCCCGATTAACCGTAATTAATCCATATTAGCCCAAGTTAACCCTGACTAGCCCCAATCAGCCCCTAATTAACCCTAATTAGCCCATATTAACCCTAATTAGCACCGATTAACCACTGCTTAGCCCTAATTAACCCTAATTATACCCTGGTTAACCCCAGTTAACTGTAATTAACCCCAGTTAGCCCCAATTAACCCTAATTACCCCTAATTAATCCTAATTGGCCTTTAATTAACCCTAATTAGCTTCTGATTAACCACTGCTTGGCCCTAACTAGCCCTGATTAGCCCTAATTAGCCCCTGATTAACCCTAATTAACTGTAATTAACCCCAATTAACCCTAATTAGTCCCTAATTAGCCCTAATTAGTCCTAATTAACCCAAATTAACCCTAATTAGCCCCTAATTAGCCCTCATTAGTCCTAATTAATCCTAATTAGCCCTAATTAACCCCTGATTAGCCCCTAATTAGCCCCTAATTAGCTCCTTGTTAGCCCCACTTAACCCTAATTAACCCCAATTAGCCCCCAATTAGCCCAAATTAACCCTGATTAGGCCCTAATTAGCCCGAATTAGCCCCTATATAGCCCCATTTAGTCCCTAATTAACCTTAATTAGCCCCAATTAACCCTAATTAGCCACTATTAGCCCCCAATTACCCCCCAGTTACCCCCAATGAGCCC
>NW_028185869.1:0-1223 GCF_003343005.1 Rhea americana
CATTCTATTGTGTTACATTCTATGGCGTCACAAACATTCTATCGCTTTACATTCTATGTTGTCAAAAACATTCTATCGCGTCAAATTTTATGGCGTCATATTCTATGTCGTCACAAATATTCCATCGCATCACATTCTCTCGCGTCACATTGTATCACGTCACAAACATTCTATCACGTCACATTGTATCACGTCACAAATATTCTATCGCGTCACGAACATTCTATCGCATCACAAACATTCTATTGTGTCACATTCTATCGCGTCACAAACATTCCATTGCGTCACATTCTCCCGTGTCACATTGTATCACATCACAAACATTCTATCACGTCACATTGTATCACGTCACAAATATTCTATCACATCACAAACATTCAATCGCGTCACAAACATTCAATCGCGTCACAAACATTGTATCGCGTCACATTCTATCGCATCAGAAACATTCTATGGCGTCACATTCAGTCGCATCACAAACATTCTATCGCGTCACATTCTGTCACGTTACAAACATTCTATCCCGTCACATTTATTGCATCACAAACATTCTACCGCGTCACAAACATTCTATAGCGTTACATTGTATCGCGTCAAAAACATTCTACTGCGTCACATTCTATGACGTCACAAACATTAGATCGCGAAACATTCTATCGCATCACATTCTATCGCGTCACAAACATTCTATCACGTCACATTCTATCGCGTCACATTCTGTCGCTTCACAAACATTCTATTATGTCATATTCTATCGTATCACATTCTAAGGCATCACAAACATTCTATAGCATCACATTCTATCGCATCAGAGACATTCTGTCACATCGCAAACATTGTATCGCATACATTCTATCACGTCATGACCATTCAATGGCGTCACATTCTATCGCACCACAAACATTTATGGCATCACATGTCTCGCGTCACAAACATTCTATCGCTTCACATTCTATGTTGTCACAAACATTCTATCGCGTCAAATTCTATCGCGTCACAATCAATCGCATCACATTCTCGCGTCACAAACATTCTATGGCTTCACATTCTATCGCGTCACCTTATATGCCGTCACAAACATTCTATCGCATCACATTCTATTGCATCACAAACATTCTATCGCGTCACATTCTATCGTGGCAAAAACATTCTGTCGTGTCACATTCAATGACGTCACATTCTATCGCATAACAAACATTCTGTCGCATCACATTCTATCGCGT
>NW_028185870.1:0-1251 GCF_003343005.1 Rhea americana
AAGAATAGACAGGCACTAACCACAGTAACCCCAACTTCCCTGAGGTAGGAGCTTGAGCTGGAGAGCTTGAGGATGTAAGGAATGTCACAGAAGAACTGGTCCACTGTGTTGCCTTGGMAGAGGGGTACGGAAAATGTGTTGGCAGTGTGCAGGACAGCATTGAGAAAACCACTGGCCCAGGCAGCTGCTGCCATTTTGATGCAGGCTCTGCTGCCCATGAGTGAGCTGTAGTGCAGGGGTCTGCAGATGGCAACGTAGCGGTCATAAGCCATGACTGTGAGAAGAGAGTGTTCAGCTGACAAGAAAAAGGCACATAAAAACAATTGGGCAGCACATCCTGAGTAGGAAATGGCCCTGGTGTCCCACAGGGAACTGGCCATGGATTTGGGGACAGTAGTGGAGACTGTGGCAAGGTCCAGAACAGAGAGATTGAGGAGGAAGAAGTACATGGGGGTGCGGAGGCGGTGGTCACAGGCTATGGCTGTGATGACAAGGCCGTTGCCCAGGAGGGCAGCCAGGTAGATGCTGAGGAAGAGCAAGAAGTGCAGGAGCTGCAGCTCCTGCGTGTCTGCGAATCCCAGGAGGAGGAACTCATTGAAGGAGCTGCCATTGGACATTTGCTCTGCCTTGGTTCTGGGCACTGTGCAAGAAGGAAAAGGCATTGGCAAGTTAGAACATGCTCCTCTGACCAAAATCCATTCCACTCCTCATAGTACCAATCATAGCTCCTCTCTCCTTTGCCTGTCTTCAATTGGGGCGTGAGAGTGCARACAGAAGTAGCAGACTGCCCTGTGTATTTGGTGGGGATACTTGGGAATGGGCACCCTGAGCTTAGGAAAARGGATTTGGTCTGGTGACCCAGGGGAAT
Source organism: Rhea americana (assembly GCF_003343005.1). Taxonomy (NCBI): domain Eukaryota; kingdom Metazoa; phylum Chordata; class Aves; order Rheiformes; family Rheidae; genus Rhea; species Rhea americana. Next base: position 869 of record NW_028185870.1, read on the forward strand.
ATTCTCTTTTTATCATGGTGCAAGATGGATACAGCTGTCACGGCAGCTGACTCCAAAAGGGAAAATCCYTGTGAGGGATTCACCTCCCCCAGCCTTGCCCTCTTCAACAGCGGGGTCTGTATCTGAATCAACCACACCAGCTTTGACACTGCCAAGGGGGAGAAACAGGGCAGTGAAGGCAGGGGTGTCCCCACCCTTTCCAGATGTCTCTGTCCCAATGAGACGGACCCTGTCCTCATTTCAGTTTACCATCTTCACTCTTCCTGCAGACACCGTATTGGCAGTGGGAAATGTCTAGCTCTGGGGTACACATCCTGCAGCAGGTTACATCCACCTGCTTTGTGGAACATTTTAACACTGGTTTTCTCCAGAAATTGGGCTGC
>NW_028185871.1:0-1340 GCF_003343005.1 Rhea americana
AAAAAGTAGTGAGTAACGTCCAGCTGCTTTGAAGAAAATAAAGTCATTTATTGTCAAAGCATCCAACATACCCAGATAAACTATAAAGTTTAATAAATCTTTTCGAGGGGAGAGAAAGGAAAAAAAAATAAGAGAAAGAAAAAAGTAACACGTAACTATCCAGACTTCATTTCACGGGCACGAAATTACACTTTGTATTAAAAGGAAATCGGTATTCGGAGGCCGGGAGGCTCGCCGCCGCGCCGCCCGGCCCGCTCCCGGTGCATGCACGTCCCGGGCGGCGGCCGGGGACCCGCGGCGGGGCCGCTCTCGCTGTCCCTAGCGAAGCCGAGGCGCCGTCAGCCCGCGCAGCCCGCAACGCGTCCTCCGGGCGCTTCACTTCATATCGAAAATAAAAATTTACCCTTACATATAATTATTATTACATCTAAACCATAAGTGCTTAATAATTTAAGTAGAAACGTATGACAAATGCATCAATATGTTGCAATATATGACATTTTAAAAAATGTATTTTTTAAGTCATTTACTCTTTTTTTTTTCCTCCTTTTCTCCGGTGGTTGCGTTTCGTTCGTTTGCTTCGCTGCGTTTCGTCGGCGTCCTCCTCCTCTCCTCCCCGCCGCCTCCCGCCCCGCTCCGCGCCCCCCGGGAAGTGGGGCTGCGTGCATGGGGGGGCGAGGAGACGGGGCGGGCGGAACCGGGCCGCCTCAGTTGTGCGAGGTCATGTGGCGGGAGAGGTGGTGGCGCTCGCGGAAGGACTCGTTGCAGATGGGGCACTTGAGCTTCTCCTCGCGGCGGCGCTTCACCAGCGGCTCCATCGCGTACTCCTTCTTGTGGTGCGAGCGCATGTGGTAGACGAGGTCCGAGGTCATGCGGAAGGAGGCGTTGCACTTGGCGCACCAGTTCTGCGCCGGCAGGCACAGCGACGTGAACGACGGCGGCAGCAGCGTCAGCGCCGACGGCAGCTGCAGCTGCAGCGGCCCCGCCGCCGCCGCCGCCACCGCCGCCGCCGCCGAGCTCTTGGGCCAGAAGGCGGTGGCGTAGAGGAAGGGGCTCTGCTTGGGCAGCCCCCCGCCCCCGCCGCCGCCGCCGCCGCCGCCGCCGCCCGCCGCCGCCTCCCCGCCGCCCGGCAGCTTCACGGCCAGCGCCTCGGCGGCGTAGAGGCGGCCGGGGGCGGCGGCGCCGTCGGGGCAGGGCTCGCCCAGGCCGCCCAGCTTCTGGCCCAGCACCAGCGGCGGCACGTGGGCGAAGGAGCGGGCGGGCTGCGAGAAGGCGCTTTTGCGCTCCTCGCCGCCGCTCAGCTGCGGCACCGTGCTGAAGGCGCTGCCCCGCGCCGGGCT
>NW_028185872.1:0-1906 GCF_003343005.1 Rhea americana
GCCGGCGGGGGGAGCCCGGCCCGGCCCCCGGCGCGGCTATTCCCGGGTGCCGAGCCGCCGGCGCAGGTATATTTAGCGCAAACTGCTGCATCATGGAGCGAGCGGCAGCCGCCAGCGCGGCCGCTTGGCACCCGGGGTAAAAATAGCCCGGTGACACGTCCCGGGCGGCCAAGGGGGTGGGGGGACGCGCTGGGGGCTGCCCCCCACCCTGGCGCCCCGGCAGGGCCCGGGCTCCCCGAACGCGCCCTTACCATCACCGTGGTGTCCTCGGAGGCGCTGGCGATGACGTTGTCGTTGTGGGGGCACCAGTCGATGTCCAGCACCGGCGCCGTGTGCCCGGTCACCAGCGGGTGGTTCTTGTCCACGCGGCCCGTCTGCCAGGCGGAGGCGGTGGCGGACGGGGGCCGCGGCGAGGCCGCCGGGGACTCCCCCCCCCAGGGAAACCGAGGCACACGGCGTGCAGCTCCGGCACGAGGACAACGACGGGGTGCCCGGGGCGTCCCCCCGGCACGGCACGGCACGGCCCCGCTCACCTTGGCCAGGGGCAGGACGATGAAGGCCCCCCCTCCGCCCGACTCCACGATGATGGCCAGGAACTTGGGGTTGACGGCGCAGAAGGAGCTGTCCCACGTCACCTTGGAGACGCGGATGTCCTCGTACATCTGGTCGGCCTTCACCGGCTGGCCGAAGACGTGCCGGAACTTGCTCTGGCGCACCACGCGGCGGCTCATGGCTGCGGACGGGGCCGTCAGCGCCCGCGGGGGCTGCGCTGGGACGCCGAGACCCCCTGCGGCAGAGGGGACGCGGGGACGGGCGCCCGCCCCCCTCCAGGCTCGGCATGAACCCCGTGGGGACGCCCGGAGCCTCCGGACCGGCTCGCGGACGCCCGCCGCCTCCCCTGGGGCACCTCTCTGCGGGAGGAGGGGCCCTGGCGCCCTGCCTGCGTGGGGAAACTGAGGCACCGAGCGTGCAGCGACACAGCTCCGCTGSCCTGGGTAGGAACCGGGCGATTTTTGGACAGGGCCCGGGCAGCGCTGAGCCGAGGCAGATCTGCCCGGGCCCTGCAGCCCTTGCGCTCCCCGGTGGCCCCCCAGCGTCGCTCCCAGCCTGGCAGGGCAGCGTTGCGGCCAGGCGTGGGGGGGCCAAGGCTCGACTCCCCCCCACCCCTGGTCCTGGTACCAGGGAGGGTCCGTGTGCCCGGTGCAGTGCGCGACGTGCTGCTGGGCTGCCCCAGCGCTGCGGCCCGATGGCACRAGCCCCGCGCSGCCCCCGGGGAGGGAGCAGGGGTCTGCRGGCACCGGCAGCTCCAACCACGCCGGCTGCCCGCGCCCGGGCGGGAGGGGACGCGCACTGCGCACCACCGCCAGCCCCTCACGGCCCCGGCGCACGTGTCTGCCAGGCYCGGGAAGCAGCGAGGGGGCTCAGCAGCAGCAGCCCGCCGGGGCTTTTGCAACACCTTATCCAGCAGCAGTGGGAGCACGTCTCGGCCAGGGAGAGGACGGGGCCCGGCTGGCTGGGCAGGGTGCGGGCAGGGTGCAGCAGGGGCTGTGAGCAGGGCCGGACAGAGTGCAAGCAGGGTGTCAGCAGGGCCGGACGGGGTGCAGGCGGGGTGCAGAGCGGTGCAAGCAGGGGCTGGAGGAGGTGTCGGGGTTGTGAACGGCTGGACGGGGTGCCGGCAGGGTACAGGGGGTGCAAGCAGGGGTCGGGTCAGGTGGAGGCGGGGTGCAGACAGGGTGCRGGGGTGCAGAGGGGTGCAGAGGGGCGCAAGCAGAGCCGGGCGAGGTGCAGGCGGGACAGCCCTGCTCCTGCTTCCCGGCCGTGCCATTACGTTGCCACAGTTGAATCCGCAGCGGCTGCTCCGGGAACGACCAGAGGTCACTTTCCAAATATAGCCCTCTGCTGCCGG
>NW_028185872.1:2594-42781 GCF_003343005.1 Rhea americana
GGCCCGGCCCGGCCCGGCCCGGCCCCCAGGGATGGGGTCTGGCCTGGCACACCCAACCCCCGCCCCTAGGGGCCCCTTCTGCCGCAGCCGGGGGAGCCCCAGGGTGCCCACAGCCCCCGGCATGGTGCGCAGGCGGGTGACGGGGGGCCAAGCCAAGCCCCCCATCCCGCTAGACCCCCTGGCTGCTGCTGCCCCGAGGGCCACCTCTGCCCAGGGCTCGAGCCAAGCGGGGGACGGGGCGGCTGGGCATCCTGCAGGGCTGCGACCCCACTGCCCTGGGCTCGGGGCACGGGTGCCCCCTCGCTCCGGGGCCACCCCGTCCCACGGAGCCCCCAGTTGCCACCGGCCCTGGCTGCTCCTTCTCCTGCCGTGGGAGTGCAGGAGGCTCTGGGCCCCCGGGGCGCGGGGGCTGCAGCCCCACAGGGGTGAGCTCCCATCTCAGCCCCGGCCCTGCACGGTGGGATCTGGGATCGTTACAGATGCAATCACAGGCTGGATTTAGGATTTAGCGCAGCCCAGCCGCCCCCGCAGGGATGCCCCGAGGGGATTAAGGGATTGCAGGGCTCGGGGAGCTGCGGGAGCAGAGCCCTGGCTCCTGGAAAGGCAGCGAGCCCTGGACCCTACAAGGGCACCAAGCGGAGCTGGCCGAGCATTGGCTGAGCCAGGCAGGACAGGGCGGCTGGCAAAAAGACAGGAAAAAGGTGACAGCATTCCTCACCCTGCCGAAGGGGCAGCAGGGAGGCGGGGGGCTGTGGAGGCCCCCCCAGGCTGCCCCATCCCGCTGTGGCCCCGGCTCGCTCTGCTGGTGAGCACGGGGTGGAGYGAGCCCACGTCCGACATCCCCTCTCCACACCACCGCCCAGCAAGCAAAGGCCCCCAAAGCCTTTCSCCGGTCCTGGTCCAGGGACCGCTGCTGGGGGAGCGGGGCTGGATGGCGCATCCTGACCCCTCCATGCCCGCAGCGGAGGTCCTGCACCCCTGACCCTGCGCCCCAGTGCCTGCTCAGCCCCGACTCGTCCTGCAGGAGCACAGGGACGATGAGCRTGAGCTAGAGGGGCTCTGACTCCGTGCTCCTTGCTCATAGCCCCTCTGCTCCCCATGCGTGGGCCRGGGAGGGCAGCCACAGCCTGCAGAGACCTTTACAACGTGGTTTCTTGCCACAGCGGGACACGACAGTGCAAACCCAGCTCATCTGTGGCGGGCTGCTTCGCAGCRCAGACGCTGGCTTGGGCTGCAGCTTGGTGCTTGGCTCCCGCTCAGCTCCCCRGCAGAGCGAGCTGAGCCGGTGCAGGCTCCCGGCTAAAGCCTCGCGTGCACCTGAGCCCCTTCCCCAGCTCTGCCCAGACGGAGCACGGGACGGCCCCGACAGCAGCCCTCCCGCCCGCAGCGAGGGCCCCGCAGGGCCTGGAYGGGACCCCTGGCACCCGCCCTGCGACGGCAGCAGGATCTGGGATAGCTCCTCTCCAGGGAGCAGCRGCTCCTTGGCCCGGAGACAGGAGGTGTCTCGTAACATGATGGGGCCACTAAYCCTCCGGGCAGGGGAGGCAAGCAGCGCCCGGGCGCCCCGGCCCCGCGAGCGGCGGGGAGCGCTCGCTGCGCCCAGGCCCGTTCCCRAACAGGAGGCGGCCACACGCCGGTCATCTTCAAAATAAAACTTTATTCATTCGGTAACAAGAACATTGAATCTGCACGTCAGTGCACAAGTTCACATTTAAAAACAGCTGAGCACATCGGTCATAAAGTCTTTATGGGAGGAGGGGACGGTCCCAGCCACCGAGGAGGATCGCGGAGGGGCAGCGGGCCACGGCGCTCCCCTGCCCAGGTCGCAGCTCTACCGCCAGGCGCCCCCGGGGCTCAGCGCTCGCCCGCGCCACGCCGCCGGCCCCGCAGCAACCCCCGCCAGCCAGCGCACGCACGCCGCGTCAAGGCACCGGCACCCGCGCTCGGGCCACCGGAGCTGCCCGCGGCACTGCCCCGGGGCGGCCGCGAGCGCCTGCCCAGCCCGGCGCGCCGCCGCGCCACCGTCYGCCGCCGCCTCGGGAGCCCGTCCCTCGGGGCTTCGCGTGGAGCTAGGACCGCGTTAAGGCAGGACGCGGCGGCCGGCGAGCAGGGCACCGCTGCGGCTTCCCCTCCCCACCAGGCCGGGAGGGCTGCCGGGCTCTCAGGGCGAACCAGGAGGTGCCGAGGGTGCAGCCGGCGSGGAGGCACGGCGCAGCGCGGCGCCCGTGCCCGCTCCTAGCGGCTCTGCCGCAGCGGCTCGCCCCGGGCGGGCTGCTCCGCCGCGGCCTGGCGGGAGCCTGCGCTGGGACGAGCCGCCTTCCACCAGGCCTCTCGCGGCAGAGGGGCGCGGAGCTAAYCCCTGCCCCGGTTAAAACGCAGCGGAGCCCGAAGCGGCGTCGCCCCACGGCCCTGCTGGCACCCGCTGGGAACGCGGCCCCACGGAAGGGTGGGAGAGATTTGTACATGTCACAACTTCTCAAGCAGACCGGACACACGCACGCACACGCGCACACACACCATTGAGTGCAACAGAATGCAGTGTAAAAACCAGTTTCACGCACACACTATCCGTTTGTGCAAGGCTCACACGTTACAGTACAGCCAGAGATCAGGCGGGCAAGAGGGAGGCAACGGCTGAGATATTGTACGGGAGTCAATGTAAACAATAAAGCGTCCTCCAAGAGGGCTTCGCGAGAGACCAGAAGAACAGCTGCTTTGAACAAAATGCCCTTAAAACACCACGTTCACCATAAACCCCTCTATCAGCAAGGCTTGTCGGCTGCGGACCGCTTTGGGAACGCTGCTCCTTCCCCTCTGGGGAAGGCGCTGCTCCTCGAGGTGCTCAGCAGGCCACAGGAAGCTCCTGTGGGACGGCCGCAGGGACCAGGAGCGAGCCCAATTCCCACTGCCCAGCTGCAAGCCGCTAGCATGGAGAAGGGACCACGCTGTCCTCAGAGACCTCTGATCTCAGYGGCTCCATTGACAAGAGACTCGCCAAGGAGGACACAGAGCCCCCAGAGAGCTGCATGTGACACATCCCTCCAGCCAATTCCCCTTTCTGCCATCTAGTTCAGAGCCTCAAGACCTCCAAGGCCTTCATAACCGCCTGCAAAAGAGAAAACCTTGCCTGGTGCCCTCCACAGAGAAAGAGCATAGTTATGCTGGGCCAGAGCCCAGCACAAGGATGCAGCAAAACAGTTCCCCAACGCGGGCCTTTGCTCTGAGGGAGGACAGCCCTTCACTGCAGAAACACTGCTCTCCAGCTGAAGCACTTGAACAGGAGTATTGGAAGAAAGCACTTCTGGTCTGCAAAGAGCCTTTCTATSGGGCATTTCTCTGGAGACTGAGCTGGGGCAAAACCTGGTCATCTCCTCTCACTCAAAGAAAAAAAAAACATGCACAGCTCTTTCCCCTTGCAAGCACATCACTGCCACAGGAACATGTCGCAAACCAAGAACGCTCCTGCCAACACAGCAGGCATGCTTTGTGGCAACCCATCCCTGCCACCCGCAGAGGGGCAGACACCACTGCAGGGTCAGGGACAGCAGGCAAGCGAGGCTTAGGAGGAGGATGGGAAGCAAAGACTGAAACTGTCCTTCACAAGATGACATGAGCCACTTGACCTTTCCACACTGCTGCCCAGCTCCAAGCCAGCTGGAGTTGGCCAGGAGAGGCCAAATGTTTCAGTGTCTTAAAGAATGACCTGGCCTCCTGGGTCAGGCTCTATGTGACTTATAGTGACTGAAATTGCCTGAGAGGACATGCTATTTGACCCAACACGGGGTCCTGCCGGGCTACTCCAGGCCRTGCTCCAGCCTGCAGCCAGCACAGGTGACAACCCCCTCATCCCTCAGCAGGGCTCGAGCTCCTTGGAAGGAAGGGGATAATGCGCATGTTGCTGCTGGAGAAGGCCTGAGACATGCTCGCAGCATSGTGCACGCAGGCTGCCAGTGCTGGGCTCTGGTAAAGCAGTGTAGGAGGATCCCGAGGAGCTACGGGAGGGCAGCAGAGGTGGGATTCCTCCCTGGGCTCGTATGACTGTGGGACCTGCTAGCATATCCTCTGCTGCTGGAAGCGGGCAAGCTATAGGGTTAAGGAAACCTCTTGCCCTTGGACAGACACATGCTGCTTCCCAATACTCCCCAGTGCTTCGGTGCTGTGCTGCTCAACAGCTCAAGRTGAGCTTGTCCCATCAGTGCCCGCAAGGCTCTGCAGCACCCGCGCTGCTTTCTAGGTCCGGCCTGGTCYGCTGCTCCTCCCTCGACACATCCTCCCCGGGCCGGGCTTTCAGCAGCTGGAGCCATTCTGCATCTTCTGCTTCACTCCTCCCCAGAGGGCAGGTCTGGGGCACAGSCAAGCACCAGCTCAGTTGTGCTGTTTGGTGCCCTGCCACAGACCTGCTGTGGGACTGAAGACAGGACTCTTGTAGGACAGCTCTCCTACAACAGCCAAGCGCCTTTTTCTGTGCTCCCTCTAGCAGACATACAATTTGCTGATTTGCACCACTGGCAAAAGAGGGGTCTTGAATTAGCCAAATGCTCTGGAACCATGAATAAGCCAAATCCTGTTGAAATTTGGAGCAGGCCCTTCAAATGCACACCACCACTGTTCTTCAGGGAAGCAAGAACCCAGAATGGCTCACAGCAGTCCCGGGACAGCCAGTGTCTCCTGGGGGGAGGCAGGCAGGCAGGCAGATATGCAGTCACCCTCCTGCAGTGGGGTAACAGGGGTTCATGCAGGACAGGAGGGGAAGGGACACGTTTGGCAGCAGCTGGCATCGAGGCTCACTTTTGGAAAGGGAAGACAACTTACAAGTCAAATCCACTCCATTTCTTTGGAGATTACAAAATGAACAGCACTGAGTTTGAGGAAGGTGGTTTAGTTTTCCAGTTTACAGAATGCAGTCTTGCCTCCCCCTATTTTTTTTTTTTTTTTAGAAAAAACAAAACAAAACATAGAAATGCCAAAAAACCCCTATATAAATACCATATATACAACAATTTAGGAAAAAAAAAAAGAAAAAAGAAACCTTCCAGAAAAGATCTTCCCTCCRGGTTGAGTGTTAGGAGTGACAGCAGAGAGGACAAAGCTTTGCATTCAGTAGCGAAATGCATCATGTAACAACAACAACAGCCTCTAGGTCTGGAAGCAAACAGAAGTGCCTGTGAGTGGGACAGAGGGGGAAAAGGAAAGAAACTCAGGCAGCACGAGACAAGAACAGTGTTAGGGCGGAGGGGAGGCCGCAGGAGGGTAGAGAGCAGATGATATGGCCATGAACTTGGAAGGCCCACAGCAGTATTCAAGTAATGGAAGGGTTAAAACCCTACGGACTCATTTGTTTTAAAAGAACACTCTGGTCTTGTGGGTTTTCCTCCTCTCATGTCGCTTTTTTCGGCATAATTGAGGACAAACGAACTTGGAGGCTCGCAGAGGAACTCTGCTTGCGTGGGAGGCTGGTGATCCACCTCGCTACAGAGCTCGGGGCTCTGCGAGACAGCGACAGGCGGCTCGTGGTTTTTAAAGCCTGTCCGCCAGCGTGATTTACTACCRCGCACTCCTTTCGGGGAGACACGAGCAGAACCAAGCCTGGGGGGAGTTTGTCCTGAAGCAGTTTCATAAGTGACCTGCCACTGTCATGGAGTTCCAGTTTGCAGAAATAAAAGGCCAAACAAAGGGATCTTGGCACAGCCTTCACATTTACAAGGGTTCTCACTCCAACAACTGCTCAGCACCATTTCAAGGCATGGGGGAAATTCAAGTTAGAAACTAGGACCTGGTTCTACGCAAAACTCGACCTTGCAGAAGTGATCCAAAAGCATTTTTCATTTGCTAAAGGTGTTCTTTTAAAACAAACTAACAAAAAAAGAACATTTGAGGTTATCTGAGTTAAAAAAAAAATTAAAAAACAAACAGTCCTGCAGTCAGAGTCACACACAGAAGAACCAACCCACACCTACATGCGCCAGGAACAGTAAAATGACAATATATATATATAAAATTAACCGATAAAGTGCATGTTCCTTATATATTACACCTGCCCCTTGTGTGAACACAACAACATGGGTTCTCTTTTGTAAGAAATCACAGCTGAGGGCTCAGAATCACATAGTATTATAGAGTGGATTGGTTGTCCGCCTTTTATCATTGGTCTTTTTGAGTCTCCTCAGAGGGTGAGTTCTACCGTGTTGCTGCCTGGGTGCGACAGCCAGGCTTTGAACTGGAGACAAGGAGTTCACAACCTGCATCTGCAGCAGTGGAGAACCCTCCTCAGAGTTAGTCCACGTTGGATCCGTACTGGGAAACAAACTCTGCTGACTCGAGCCACACTCTTTGGCATATTGAGCTAACGGTCTCTCCACTGGCTTGCTCTGCGCAATGCACTCTGTCGTTCTTAGCTGTTCTACAAAATGCTTAGTAGGCTTTGGATCCTGAAGGGCTGGCAGAGAGGAACTGCAGTGCTTTTCACACGGACCTTCTAAGCCCCCCTCCAACGTTCCCCCGCAAAAGCTTCGACTGAGCGCAACACAGGTGAGAAGCACCGGGCTGGCGTCAGAAGAGGCCGATTCCCTCTCGGATAAGTCRTCCTTGGAGAGATCTAGGCAGTCTAGCTTGGCTAAGGACGCTGAGCGTTTCATGTGGGAGGGCGTGGTGAGTCCCGCGTGCCGAATCCGGGCCTCTATTTCCTTTGTCCGCTGCTTGACAAGGCCGGGGTTGTTACTGTGCTCGTCCATGCTGTGGCTGCTGGAGCTGTGGGGGAGGCCGCAGCACAGGAAAGAGATGTCCGTAACGCCCACGTTTTCAGTGCGTTGGCTGGGTAAGTCCTCGCTGCTCAGCTGCCTGGAGGTGCYGCTGCCCCCTCTGCACAAAGGCTTGCTGCTGTCCCTGCATGGGAGGCTGCCATTCCTCTCAGTGCCGCAAGGCATGGCTGGCTCATCGTCTGTACTCGTGCTCTGTTCAGTGACACCCTCCACGTGAATGACGTACGGGTAGGAAGAGCAATCTAGGCTGGCTGAAGGTGTGCAGGCCACCTGGACAGAGGGGGAAGCAGCACCAAGGTGAATGGATAACCCACCACCTTCTTCACTAGGGCTTCCTACAGTGAAGGTGGCCTGCCTTTGTACCGCGTGCTCTGGCAACGAAAGACTAACCAGTGTCAGAGCTTTGAGACCGGTRGGGACCTTCTCTGAGCGCAACGAAGGATTCAAGTTTTCATCTAAAGGAGGGATGGCTGTGGCCAGCCCACCCTGCTCACAGCTAGCGTCAGGACGCTCTGCAGACTTGAGCATGGGAGTGTACTCAATGATTTCAATTCTTTTGGGGAGGAGGGAGGGCAGGGCTGACTCTTCTGTGCCATCAAGCGAGAYGACTGTCCTGCACTCTTGAGCTGTTACCTCTTGCTCCAGGCTGGGCTCTGCAGGCACAGCCTCGTGGGGAGGACAGGCGACAGGCACAGAAGGATGTCTGCCTGCAGGCTGTGCTGCCCCAGGAGGCAGCAATTCCTCAGCACCTGGACCCTGCACCTTGTCACTCTCTGGAGCCAGCTCCAGGGGTGGCTCCTCATTCTTCCCCCGCAGCAGGAGCTCAGCAGCAGGAGAGTCATTCCTGGAGTTTTTGCGAGTGGGTAAGACACCGCCCGGGGTGGCATGCTGATGCTCCTGCTCTTGTCTCAAGCGCTCCTCGAACTCCAAGGTGGCCCGTCTGACAGAGCCTGGGCACCACTTTGGCTCAGGACTGACGTTCTGCCCATGAGGCTCTTGCTGTTCTCCTGCAGGGCTGCCTTCCTCCAGGTCCGATTTGCAGGAAAAGAGCTGCAATGAGGAGCTACCTTCTTGCTCAACTTGCAGAGAGCCCTTCTCCTTCTCCTGGTATCCAGTACAGGCTCCTTCGCTCTGCTCCACCCTCTCTGATGCCCAGACAACCTCGACTGGCAACTCATGCACTGTGTTCCTCTTTGGTGTCTGGGAATGGTTGGCTGAACCCTCTTTCTGCTGGGCAGGTCCTGCTCCCTGGTTGATCAATTCAATCTCTGTGATAATTTCCTTCACAGAAATTGCATTTTCTGAGTGGGATCTTGTGAGATGGCCTGTGTTAGGCAGCTCAGGGACCTCCTGCAACACAGAAACAGGGGAGTTACAAAATGGATCAGCCATGCTGACAAAAAAAATGAATGACAGTAGCTTAAAGGAAAGGGGTGCACAGTCCCGCAAAAGAAATATGAAGTCCAAGTGCTASTGTGCAGAAGTGGATCCCAAGTACAGGGTGATCACCAACATAACCAGTAATATCATCTCTGGGACTGCATTCAAGGTATTCCAGGGTAGATTTTCACCTAGGCTAYGATTTTAAGGCCTCTTATTTAACTGACATGAATTCCCAGGGAAATTTAATTTTTTTAAAAAGGTCCATTTATCCAAAAACTTCTAATGCTGCTAAAAGCACAGTTTTGAACTGTACGTTTGGAATATTCTGTTTATGTACAAGACTGAACAGATATACAGCATAAAGAATGACTAAGTGCTGAAATGCTCTAATATACCTAAGGAAAATAGCCAGAGAAGCTCCCTCTGCCAGCACAGAAGCTCCTTTTGCCAGATTGCTGGAGATGGTATTGGCCTATTATAACTGGAAGATCCCTGCTGTCTCACATGGAGATAGAAAAGATTCAAATAAGTAGTGTGGCATTTAAATAAGAGAGGCTCCTAGAAAATGATGGGCTCGGCCACCATCAGTCCCTRTGAGAGCCCTGCAGCGTGGAAAACGATTAGAAGAGAAAGATACCTAAATTCAGGAGGTTATTAAATTCTGTCAAGAACATCTCTGCCCCAGGAGAGAAGTGAACCATGACATCCCTTACTCCAACACCCCAGGCTTGGACCCACTCGCTCTCTTCTTCTATCAGTCCTCATCCATCTATCCTCAATTTGCTATCTCAATGCTGGTACTTTCCAACCAGAGAAAGGTACTAGCTTTGCTCTATTATTTGGTTGATAACAGATAAAGTCAGATAAAYAGATTCAAGTCAGTTAAATATCTGCACAGGTTCAGGTTACTGGCTAGTCTCTTGTGTTCAGAGTTCAGCTGTGTTAACAGGTCAAGTCCCACCTATCTGCTCTCCTTATGCAAAACTCAAAAATAAGTTTCTCATGAGAACAGCACAGCTGGTCAGATCAAGGTTGACTCAACTAGTGCCTTGTCTCTGCCAGCAGCTAGAAAACAGATGTTTAAGGAAGAAGTGCAGAAAAGGGCAAGTATCTAGCAATCTCTCCCCAGAAAACCATCCTGTTCAGTGAAAGCCAGAACTGGAAAAGCCCCTGCATACAGCAATTTCACAGCAAGGAAACTACTGAAGATATATTTGAGCAGCAGTTCCCAAAAAAACTGAGTAAACTATTTTAACCTTTTGTTGTTCTTCATCTGTGGAAGAGTCATCTGATGCTTGAGGGGAGTTTGCAGAGCTGTTCCTTTGAGCATCTGCACCCCCATCTGCAGCAGGTGGCAATTCCAGAGTAGACACCTTGGAGGTCCCATTCCTTCCACTTCCTTGCTCCTCCATCCTGGAATGGGAGCAGGTTCGTGACCTGCTCTCCTGGGAAAGCTCCACAAACTTCTCCAAAGCACTGAAGAAATCAATCCTATCTGTACTGAGGTCTGTCACTTCAGACTGGGAAACCTGTTGGGGACTTGGGGAATTCCGGTTTGAGGACCGGGGAAAGTCTTTTAAGCACGAAGTGAATTCTTCCATGGGAAGCAAGTGTACGTTCATATCAGACTTAAGAGCATCTTTTTCTAAATCATCCACTGTCAAATCAGGAAACTCTGTTGTTTCCAAGGGATGCTGGAGTTGCATTAAGGCCTCAGAAGCATGGCAGTTATCAGAGTGGACAGAGTCTACGCAACATCCTACTGGACAGCCATTGATACTGTTTAGGTTCAGCTTATCCTCCATCTGCTCAGTATGGAAGTCTCTACACGTAAACTCCAGGTGGACTCTTCTCTCTTTCATATATGGCTCCTCAATCATGTTTGTATCCTTTTGGAGCTGCTGTTCCCTGTCCAGCTCAGCTGAGTAGACAGGAGACATTGGTTGCTGGTTGTCGTTGGTCTTGGCATCTGAGATCTGGTCAGCAGAGGTGGTGATCTCTTTTTTGTTCAGCTCCAGCCCAGACTTGCAGATGGGTTCATGATGGTCAGATAGGTCACTGTCTGAGTGCGAGCGCCACAGTTTATTATGCCGCTGCTTGCTGTAGAGAAGAAAAGCAAGGGAAAACATTGAGTTGTGCTTTCACATACAACGGCCAGACCCACCTCATTGTAAGAGGATGCAGCTTACATGAAAAAGTGACAAACACTGGAACCTCTGACCACAACTGCAGCTTAACCTAAACATTTCAGTGCCAAATCTGCTGCTGGAGAACTCAGTCTAATACCAGGCCTCCTTTCAACATCTAAATCCCACTGTACTATTCTGCTCCACATACATGCACGTATTTCCCAGCCCTATTTCATCAGCCTATTCCCAAAATGCAATGTCTAACTGACTATAAAATTTGGTCCCTTCTCAACTAGCACTCATCCATTTTTCAGCAGGTGAGCAACAACCAGAAGGGACAGGGTGYCTGGTCCTGGATGTGAGCGGATGGTAGACACTGAATGAAGTCCAATTTCCCCTCCAGCACAGGGGTAGCCTTGTGATTCCTTCCTTGAAAAACTTCAGTGATCAATAACTGTGTTCTGGCAATCAAAGAGGCCTGTGCGTGCACAGGGCACACAGCAGACATCCTCCACAGTCAACAAGCAGCCCAAAATACCACCTGTGTTTCACAGAAAGGAAGCTCAAGTTCTCCAGCTCCTGGAAAGCCCCTCTGAGGAGTCACAAGGCCAACCAACACCAGCAACATTGCATCACCTTCATCTCCACCTGCCAAAAAAAGCTAGCCTACAGTCCCTGGGGTTATGGAGAACAAAGGAGGCAACCTCTGGACGGTGAAACCATGTGGCTAGCCAAGTTTGCAAGGGTTTTTTGCTAGTGACCAGGGCCACAGGGCTGTGCTTCCACAGTTTGCCCCTAGGAGGAGAGCAGATACCACAGAAAGGACCTCAGGTCTGCAGGAGACCTAGCAAAACCTCCCTAGGGCCCCTGCCAGCCGGAGCAGGTGCTCCCAGACACATCCATTGGCTGCAGTAAGTTAATTAACAGATGCTACTGTGCTGATCAAAACTCATCAGTTTAGCTGTGGGTGCCCAACAGTCAAGGAAAATACTCCAGTCCAGAGTTAGCCTTCTAACCCTGTAATCAGCTACAGCCCTCGCATATGAACCAGGGCAGGATAAGGTCCTCTCACGGGAAGGATGGTTAATGCTGGAGGCCACATGGTACGGCTCTAGGAGGCACGTGCCTTATTTCTAATGGATTTCAGAACCAAACCTAACACTGGCAGCAGGACCAGGCCTGTCCATGAGGCACGTTGTTGCTAAGGCTCTGGACAAATGGTCAAAGACTGCCTATTTCTCTGCTCACGTAACCTGGGGAGAAGTCCCTGACGCTTTCTAAGCCTCCACTTCCCCAACTGGATTTAAAGTCTTTCTTCATCCCCTCCCAGACGCACTGTCTATCTGATGCRATTACAGGCCCAGGAAAGCAGGGATTCCCTGGGGACTGCCCCGCACAGGCCCAGCTCCGCTGGGGCCCTCGGCACGCTTTGCTGCGATTGCTGCTGGCAGCACGGCCCCCGCGGCACCTCCGGCCCTGGCGTGGTGACGGTCGAGTCCAGCACTCCAGCAGACACCCAATTCTGAAAYGCAGAATCCCTCCTGCACAAACAAGTTGAACTTGTCAAGCACAGTGCTCTGCCTTGGTCTGAGACTCCAAACGGCTGTCCACAACCAAACACAATTAACCTGCCCCAGCAGTTAACTTTGAATCTCACACTTCCTCTGATCTTAAAACCTGCAAAAGGTGCTAAAAGCAACCTCAAGATACMAGTGCCCATGTCCCTTCCTAGAGCCCACCGCCATCTCTTGACCCTCCTGCATCACATTCCCAGGGCTGGGGAGACCAGCACACTGCAGCCCAAACACTTTTTTGATAGATTTTTTTTGCTGTAATTTATCCACAATTAAGAAAAGAAATGAGGCTCAGGCCTTCTGTCACTGCCCACTACCAGAGGGAGGGATCCCAGAAGCGTGACAGTCCTGAAGAGCAAAACACGCTGGTTATTGTGACTAAAACCAGACGGGGGGTTTTCATTTTACAGATGGAAAACATATCCCAGTTGCTATAACCCCACACAAAACTGTAACTAGATAGTCCAAGCACATGGCTGCCCTTGCAAACCTTCCCTCTGAAATCTGAGCAGTCACATGAGCATGAATCTGTTGGTGTTTTTTTTGTTTTCCTTTTATTTTTTCTTTACCTGTCCTGGAATACTGCAGCAATAAACAAGCCAGCCAGAGGCCAGAAGGCAAAGCTAAATCACATGGARGAGAATGGGGAGAAAAAGTAGTCTGGAGCTAAGAAACAACTGGTATAAAGAAAAGAGGGACCATGCAGTATGTGGAGGCTATTCCTTGCTTCAGTGAAGCTTCATTTACTGCAGGCTTTTTAGCCCTGCACTTGCAGATGTAATGCACTGCTCTTGCATTTTTTAAAGCCTCACGAGTAATCGTGTTCATGCCATTGTATGGGCACTTGCAGAATAGGTCAGGAGCAGCGGTGTGCTCAAGCGGGAGGAGCTGTGCACCATGTCAATGATGGCAGCAAGAAAAGGTGTACCCCCTGACAAATAAAGACTTAAAGAAAAAAGCCTTAACCAAAATGTTTGTTCAGGCTGGCTTTGCAGGTGTGTCACCAACTACCACGTGGACAGATTACTTAAATCAACGGCTTTAAAGGTGTGATATACCAGCTGCTACTAGCCAAGCACCCTTCACAGGTGTTCACTGACCTGTTGTACAGGATGTTGGTACCATTTCCCTGYCTGAAAACCTTCTTTTCCTGCATCCAGCCTACTCAAGGGAAATCTAATTTTCCAGTCTGCCTAATGCTGTGTAGCACATCAAACCAGGCAGGTCACTTCTAGCTCAGGGTTAAGTGCTAATCCTTATTAACTGCTGCCAGCAGCAACGTAGCACCTCTGGTGCCCCACAAGGCAAAGGCTTCAGATTTGCTCAAGAGCAAAACACGTTAGGATTTGAGACAAAATACTGTAATCTGGAGAAACACAGTATCACTACCTCCTTCCAGCTGATCACGTGACAATGTTGCTTAACACAGTTTACAAGTAGACTTCTCAGAAATATGTAATATTTATGTCTTTTTTGTTAATCAGGTGATTGGTTTGGGATTACAACACCCTTGCCCATAGCCAGCTCCACACCAACCTCAGAACTCCAGGCAGGAATAAACACTGCTATTGCAACGCAAAGGAAACAAGAACATCCTGTCCCCTCCCCTAACACCAGCACTTACAGGAGGATCTAAATAAAACCAGGACAGCTGCTGAGGAGGAGTATGGTCAACAGGGAACTGTAAGGTTGAGACAGAGGGAAGGCAGTTTCCCTGCCAAGTGATGTTACAAGCAATGGGGACATCATTTATCTCTGTTGGAAACTACACAGCTCTGAATACTGCATTTGGATGGCAGTTCACAGGATGCTACTCTCCAAAAAGCAGCCAGACAGCCTCTAGAAGCTTTTTATTACATCCATTTTCCCAGGCTCAGCTGAGATAACCCATGAAAACAGTATTATCTTCCCCAAAATAATCACGAGCTTCCATAATGTAGAAGTTCTAATTAAAATAATAAAGTCAATCATTTAAGTGTTATGCCTTAAAATGGGTAATCCAGGCCATTTCTCCCAGACTCACCTGGCCAGCAGGATCCCTTGGTATTCCTCTAGCTGCCGCATGAAGCTGGGGTTGGGCTTGGTGACGGTGCGCCGTTCCTTCACGTAGTCATATGCTCTGTCCAGGTTCCAGCCGTACTCCTTCATGGCATAGGCGATCACGGTGGACGCRGAGCGGCTCACGCCCATCTTGCAGTGCACCAGGCACTTCGAACCGTTCTTCCTGAAGTGGGAGAAAGATGAAGAGGATCACTAAATGGAAACCCTGCCTCCGAGAAGCTGAAAACAATAGTGACTTCTCTACTAAAGCATTATGAAACATATTTTAAGCACTGTGGCCTTGGCTTGCAGTCTCTTGGATGTGACCTGATAATCCAGTTTACAAAGCAGAGCAAGACACACAAAGGAAGTGAAGAACAGAATTGTGATATTCTTGATAGATTTTGTTACAACAGTTCTTCCAAAGCTTTTATCACAAAGCAGACAAATATCAGCTGTTTGCACAATTTTATGAAGACTCTGCTGAAGACTAAAAAAGTATCCTTGAACCCAGCCAAAATGGCGCTCTGGTATCAAGCAGTATTCCAAATAAAGAGGGTATCTATCACATACAAATGGCTTCAGAGTTTAGAAACACATTGCTGGAAGATACTGAGTGGCTCAGGGTAGCCTCCAGCATAGAGACGTTTTTCTAGCGCAAACCATTTTGGCAAGTGACTGCCCAAGACCAACACTGCTTTAATACAGTGTTTGAAAGCCTGTCTGGCCACCAGCCACATCTCTCTGGAGACACTGGTAAGTGCAAATCGAGCCAAAAGCCCCATGGGCCTACCTAGCAGACTTTTTGCAATATCACCATTTCTTAGGACCATCTGTAAGAGCAAGTACTCAGTTCCTTCCTCTTGGTACCTGTCCCAGTGCAAGTAAGTGGAAAAGATGACCTCCCCATAGCTGCAGGCAAAGACCTCAAATGACTGCTCCAAACTTTGATCAAGAAACCAATGCAGCGCCCTGTTGCAACCAGAGGGAAGATGCCTACTGATGTTATCCATCCTCTCTCACCGAAGGCAAAGTAAACAGCACCCCTGAGTGCAGCGAGCAGCTGCTTTGCTTGGGTGAGGCTGGTACAGACAGTGTCTGAAAGGGCAGCCTGTGCCTTGCCCCAAGGAATTCAAAAATATTTGTCTCTCATGAAATATGAGAAGGAAGACTAGCTGGCTCTTATCTGCAAACTCCGCGCACTGGGCAGCACTGGCACAGAGCAGGCTGAGAGGGTTTTGCTTTGGTTCCTTTAATATATTTTTTCCCTCCTCAAATACTTGGATAAGATTTTCTCTACTGTTGGCCATGTGAAGCTCCCCCAGGACAAGCTGGGAGGCTGTAGAGAGCACACTGTCATGTGCCTTGATGAGCTTAAACTTCAGCTGCACACAGCTGTTTGAGCCCGTAGCTGCATCCACACCCCATATACACATTGAGAGATAGTTAACTGTTCGGGTATTTTGTGCTATGCAGCCTATCACTTGGCAAAAGTCTTTCTTAGAAAATAATCTCTATTCTTCCATCAGGGCAGTGATGTCTGTGCACTGTCCCCAGTGTGCCACCCCCTTCAAGCTTTGGAACCCAAATTAATCAAAACACCGGAATGCTCCCAGTGACCAAAAAAGCCCAAACACAGCAAGTAGAGCAAAAAAAGGGTGTACAGTAATTGCTTCTATCCAGAAGATTTATTTACTGCAGTATTGAGGCCCAAGTGTTTAACTCCCAATGGGAAATATTCTGGGCCAGAGAATACTTTTGCGGATGGTAACACTTCAAAATCCCCATCTAAGGGAATACAATAATAACTTTTAAGAAAACCAGCTTAAATAAGCAAGATAAATCTCTAACAACCTGCTCAAGACAGCCATACTCAAAGTCAGCTGTTTGAAGGCTATGAACAAGAGATGATGCAAGTACCAGCTATGGTTAAGAGAAGACACGCTTTCACAATGGAAGTAAGACTTCAAAGGCAATGTATGCCGCTCTGCTTTTGGATCTATTTTCCCCTAAGAAGGCTGCTGAATTAACTGTGGCAAGTAAACTATGAGCTCTCTAGTACAGGAACGATCTCACCCATGATTCGCCTGGACTGTAACTGGGCAGCACACCCTCATTAGTCCTACCTGCTTCTTATGCAAACACCCATAATAATAATGATTTGTGGTAGGTAACTCTTAACATTCAGACATTTACACCTGCAACACTTACAAAATGAAAATGCCTCGCTCCTAGTTATGCAAGGAGGAAAGTAGCTGAGAAAATCAGTAGGAAAATACCAAATGCTTACTATATATTTTCTAAACATGTTTGTTGTGCTCTGAACAGACTTACTTTGCCTTGGAGATGAATTTGTAGGTGTCATTCCAGTAAGCCAGAAGATCTGTTGCTTCTTCATCATATACTCGAATATTATGATATTCGAAGAGCCCTGGGAAGAAGTTATCTATTTCTCGGGTCACATTCAAAATATACCGCACCCTGCATGGAAACAGAGAGCACGTAAAAATGCAGAGTGTGCAGAACACAGCGAATTCAGAGAGATAGCACAGCTGCTGGATAACAGATTGGCAAAACTCAAAGCATTCAAAATTGCAGTCTTGAACACACTTCCTTGGAAATGAGGAGTTAGTGCAAGGAGGTAGTGGCAAACCCAAACAAAAGGATTTGCTGAGCAATTAGGGTCAAGCCTAGCCTACAATAAAAAGGCTTCCATTTATCCTGGCTAGAAATGAAACTTCCTGCAAAGGCTGTCACAGACTGTTCTGCTTGTTCACAATCTCTACTGTAAGCGTTAGCAACTCTCCTGCCACRGGAGTTCCTGCACAGCCTTCTCACTTGGTATTTGGGTCCCTTCTCAAAATGCCTTTGTGAACCTCTTCCTGTTCTACCAACAACATAGGAACACCGAAGGCATAAGCCTCCAAGTAGTATCATAGTTCAGCAAATGGGCAAATTAACCACAGAGAGATGTAACAGACCATCAGCCACTGGGGAGCATTTATTACTTCTCTCCAAACTTTCTGGAAAGAAAACTGCTAAAGAAAGGGCATTTATGTGCACTACATCTAGTAGCTCTAGCCCTGTAGGCTACTTGCAAGGCACTTATAAACTACATGAGCCGGGATACCAGAGAGAACAAGAGCACTGCAGAGGAATAACATCCCTTTCCCCTAGCAGGCGAGAGACTGTTAGCAGTCAAGGGAACACTGTTTAACACCAGGGAACTGCAGCAGACCCTTCGTTGAATGAGGGGAGCCAGTTTTGATAGCCTGATTATCCACAGTGCCTAAGTATGCTACCAATTCAGTTCAGCAGCGATTAGCTTTTTTCACTGTTTTGGCCCAAACAACCCAAATCYGTAAATAATGGTTCAGTTACACAATCTTTGTAAGTAGATCTACCTGGCCTAGAAGCTGAATACCCTAACCTTAAGCCTGCAAGATGTCAAGGACAGAAGGCAGAGGAACCTATCCATGCTAAGCCCAAGAGCTACAGTCTTTATTTTGCTGGGTCCCTCTCAAGGGAACAAACACTCTTTTACACATTTCCCTTCCTGCTGCAGTCCAGAGGTCCAGACTCCAAAGTGCCTCTGTAATCCTGAGGCCTCAGTCCAGCGCAGCACGCTTGAGCAAAGGGCACAGAGCCAACTATGCAGCAGTTAAGTAATTGTAGCTTTCTGCTACTTACTGCTATGAGACTGCTGGCTTACTTTGTTCGCCAAGGGGATGTTAGTCAGGGTCAGGGAACMAGATTCTTTTACTTTAGGGTGCCTGTTTGTAAAACACAGGGTTTGGAAGAAGCAAGGGAGCAGCAGATTGTCAGCTTGTTCAGATCTGCAAGCCCTTTGTACAAGTCAGGTTACACAGCAGCTCTGGGATGGAATTTGTTGTGTGGACAATGAGCGAGGCCAGGTCTTCACTTTTAAGCTGAGGACCTGAAGCTACTTACCCTCTGTTCTGCAAGTCTTCCAAATTGGAGGCATTCCACTCCGAGCCCTGCAGGGAAAACATGCAAGAGGACACATCACCCACAAAGAAAGCACAGAGAGATAACAAAAAAAACAGCAGAGGGGCCACCAGGATGAAGCTGCCCAGCCATGCGATGGAGCRTTAGAGTCTTTCGAGTAAAGGGTGTGCATAAGAGGGGTAACAGGGCTGATGCCTTCATGTTTGGCACCTTATCTTGCTCTATCAACCAGATCCTTTCTGAAGAGCAGGCAGCTCTGCAAAGCTGAGCCCAGCACTGTAGCCGCGCACTTCCTGCAAAGTGTTGAGAAATCTACTTCAGCAAAGAGGAGATCACTCCACCCTTTCCCTGGAGGCTGCTGCTACCAGCTCTGCCCCACAGAAGAGCAGCTGCCTGTGCTTAAAAACTATCCAGGTGTTCTTTTTACATGAAACACCCATCCTGCACATCAAAGGCCGCAACACTGCTAGCTCATTTGGGTTACACCTCTTCTCCCCACACTCCAAGTCTGCGTCAGCAGAGAAACAAAGGTGTTCAATCCTGGCTAGCTAACCCACTCCTCTGCAGAACCCACTGGGTCTCCCAGCCAAGCTCCTCGCCCTTGCCCAAATAGTTAAGCCTTCAGAGAGGACAAGGCAGTCCAGACAAAAGCTTCCTTTTTTCAAAAAAAAAAAAAAAAAAAAAAAAAGAAAAAAGAAAAAAAAAGAAAAAAGTTAATTATCTGCTTCTCTGCCTTAAATAGCTCCTAAATGGARAGACAATTCAGAAAAAAGGAGAAAGCAGCCAACAGCTGCACTGCTTGGGGCTGCTCCCATGAGGCAGGCTTTACGCTGCCCCAGGGACAGGAGARGCATGGCCAGGGTGTACCAGCCCTCGGAGCATACCTACTACCTGCCTGTAAGCCTGGCCAGCCCAAAACAAGAACCTCCCTGCCAGGCACACACCTCACRGTGCTCACACAGTGACGGGTTGCTGCTTGCCCTGGAAGCATGCACAGGCACCCTGAGTTTGTGATGGGGTCAGTTTCTCCAATCAAAAGAGCTGTGATCTGGGGCAATGCACTTGCACCCATGACAGAACTTGCAGAAAAGTCTTGAGCATACGCAGTCTGCACCACGATGTATACACACACCCAAGAAAGGACTGTGTTACTGTTCTGGTAGCTACTGGGGACAAGTCTGTTGTCTTTTCCTGACCCCTCAGGAATATAACAAACAAAAAGCAAATGATTCTTCCCAAAWTGAACCATTTCTTAAGAGAAATCATCAGAATGAGGACATCATTCAAGGGTTCAGCACWGATGAAGCTCTAAATTTTGAGCAGGGCAAAGGCAAATGTCTCATGCCTTGGTGATCCAGATTTCAATAGAAAGCATTGCCTTCAGCAACAAATCAGGTCAGTGCCAGCAAAGTCCAGAGCTGTGCATGATCTGGAGAAGAGATACAGAGCCCTGTTTAGTTATTTTAGTATTTTCTAAGTAGGATCCAACAGGGTTTTTGCCTGTACCTGGAAGTAAACAGCCCCATGGCTCCCAGCGGACTCACTGTACAAACTCTGCCTTGAAGTGTACAAGTTCCTGAATCAAGTTGCTGCCCCAGCAGCACTGCTCCTCATTGCAGAGGCCTGACTGGCAAACACATCTATTTCTCCCGTTAGCCACAGCCCTTCTCCATGGTGCTGCCTGTGAGCCTTTTTTCATGGTCTTGTTTGCATTAACCATACTCTAAGTTGAGGTTCAAATCTCTGCAGCTGACCAAACTGCCTGTGGTGTTTTTGACTAGTGCTGTAAGCCTGTAACATGCCTCTCTCTGAAGAGCATCTAGTCTGCACAAAACCACAATGTCGTAGGTACTTTAACTTTCCTGGTTGTACCCCACCACAATTTCCTGGGAGTGTTCACGTTAACATAAACCATCTCTTTGGTGCCATGGGAAGGTACTAAACTTCAGAAGACTGGGAGAGGCTGTCTCAGGAYGAACAGACCAGCTGGTCCAAAACAACTGGCTTTGTTTATAGTTGAGCCAATCTCACAGCTAGGCAGCCCCACAAAACCAGTGTCCAGTGCTCCAGAGCTGGGAAATCCAGTGGAGAGCTGACTCACCAGAAGGAGGTGGAGCAATTAGACAGGCCCCAGCAGTAATGAAAGGCAACTAAACGAGCAAAAAATTAAAAGGCAAAACCTTTACATTGCCTTAAGTGGATTATCTTCAGAATTCTTCGCAAAACTCCTCTGTTCCCCGAAATGACACRAACTTAAGTTTTCCACATTACAGGTAGTGTAATTCTACCTGAAACTTACATAAGCCCCCAAAACAGCTCCTTTTTCTTCTTTGCTGCAGTTACGCCCTTCCCAAAGACACACTCCAAGAATTTGACATCTGGACAGTCAGACCACAAAACTGGTCTTCTGTCAATGGAAACAGCCTTGCAAAGAAATTCAAAATCAAGGTTCCCTCCTCCCATCCCCCCTTTCCAGAGTCCAGAGACTGCAGCTTTGCTGGGCTATAAGGCAAAGTTTAGAATTACCAAGAAGCCAGGTAGCTCTTCTTCAATAGTATTATTGTCTTATATCTTGCTCAAGAGTACATGATTCCAGGATTTGTCAACCTCTCCTTCAGACTTACAGTTTCTCCAGAGGCCCTTGTGTCAACCAAGAAATGGTGAGAAGCRTAAGGTGTATTTACAAATATAACTTGAATTCACTGCTAAACTTACCAAAAAGACATGATCAAATATCTGAGTGGGGCTGTCCATCTGCCCAAGAATCACTATCATTTCATTGTCAATGAACTCCTTGAACTCTCGCAGGTTACACACCATTTGCATCTCCAGCTCTGTGCGTATCTGAGTGAAGAAGACAAGGAAACCATGTGAAGTTTTTGCTCTACTGTTTCCTCACAGCAAAAAGTATAGAGCTCTCTACTTTGTGCAACAACACTTCTAGTGCTGCTCCTCCACCACTCACCTCTTTCGACGTGATGTTCTCCAAATCTTTCTGCATCATGATCTCTCTTAACTTGGTCTTAATTAGCCGTTCTGTGCGCTCCCGCTCTGTTGGGCTACCAGAAGGAAGGAACAGAGAGTCATGAGGAAGGGAAATGAACTGGGCTCATGGTACTTTTTAAACTGGTATTGTTCAGACTGGATACGTTGAAGAGTCTCAGACACTCGTTCTGCTCCCCCCAAGCAGCTCCTCAACTGGGAGGAATTCAGGTAACCGTAAAGCCCAGTTTGGATTCCCAGCTGTATGTGAAACAGAGAGCAACTGAATGTGCTTAATCCACTGTAGTAATCCAGAGAACCTRAAGTATTTGGTAAATTTTAAATTGGGAATCTGCATTACACTCACTGGAGCAGCATCTAAACCTCCCCTCTACCTTTCTTGGAAAGGTAACAKTTCCAAAGCTCCTTACATGGAGAAACGAGGGCAGCTAAGCCTTTGTGCATTCCTCCACCCTCTGCTGCCAGGGGCCTTATCACCAGCTGCAAAAATAGCCTGACTAACACCAAGAGAAGTTGCAACAGAGCAGCAGCTCAGAGCTGGCTCACCCATCACAGTTAGAAGGGGTCCAGAAGTAACATTTCACACCACCTTTCTGTCTTTCTGGAAGGCTACCAGGATGGTAAATGCACAGAGACTTCTGCTTTTAGAAGCAACTACAACTCGTTTCCAGCTGGTGGTTCACAAACAAAAATCATAAGAGTTCCCAGTCCTCTTAACCACAAGCATTATTTCAAGACTTGATTAGGACAATGCTGTCTAGGTATCCCCAAGAAATCACTCAACTGCTGCCACTGGAGAAAGGATAGATTACACGGAACATACATATGAAAAGTTAGAGGACTATTAATCTGAAAGCCTGCCAAAATTTTTCAGCCTTCTTACTTGCACATTAAAAACAATCAAGTGTGAAGATTTGTTCACAGTTGAACTACTGCCTTAGCATTATTGTTCACTCACTGAACAYCAACAACATGAAACACCTAAGAGCATAAATCAACCAATGGCACTATTACACTAGGAAAGCAGCTGAGGCTAATGAAAACTCATTTCTTCTACTGCAAGCATTGCAACTAACCCCTCATACTTGGCATTACACCTGGACACAGACTACTTTGAGGTTATACAGTATCACTACCATCAGCAATAGTACCCCTAATTACAGGGGTTGTAGCTTTTGAATGTTGGTAGAGCCTAGAAACTTTGCCTGTGTAAACTATGTACACATCTTTATAAGTCACTGTTTTGGAACATACCCCACTAGACATCTGAGCGTTTAGYCAGAGACAATATGGGACCTATATGCTGCTGTTTCACACTTACAAAGCTCCCCAGAGCCAAGAATCACTGCTTTGCTCTTTCTCCCCATTCTGAGGTGTGTTAGCTGGATGTCCATGAAGCTGCTTCTGAACTCGGTCTCAGAAGACCGTGCCTAAACACTTCACTTTCTGGGAAAATGAACTGAATAAGGAAGAAGGACCATGTTTTATTAAACAGCGTGCTTATACATGCTCCAGAGTAAAAGCAAAATCCAGAGAAACCTGCTCTTTCCAGGAGGCACAAGGGCGGGGAATCAGTGGATAAAACTAGTGAACAGGATGGCCTAGGTTCTAGTCTCTGCTATAGCAGATATCTCCAGGGTTTGGCCAAGACACCATATCTACCGCTTACTAGTAACACAGAACTAACCTTGTAGAAGCAAAGATCTGAGAGCAACAAGTAACAGGTAAACACCTAGAGGTTGTACAACTAGAATGAAAACAGAGGTGAGAGGAGACAAACCTTAGCCCCAAGAGAGCAAATCTTCCAGCGCTGTTTACCTAACCAGGGGTCCGTTTATATCTCAGCAGGAAGCCTTCCCTCATTAGTACCTAATTAAGAGCAATTCCCTGTAGCAATGGTCTCCTCTTTTGGAGGCTGCACTGCTTACAGCTCAGCAGAGCCAAACCTACTTACACATCTGTGAAGAGGGCAGGTGAGTCAGGCCGGTGGGACTGCACATCTTGCATGGCRTTCCACTCATTGACGGATGACTGGTCGGAGTTGATATGGCTCTCATAGTAACTAACCCATGTAAGGAAGAGGCTCCCTGGGTAGTAGTTGTTACTCCGGGCTACCTCACAAGCCTTATGTAAACTCTGTAGGGCAGACCTAGAAAGGAGAAAAATACCTGCAGCATTATCCTATCTTCCTCAGGATGGTATCAAGTACAAAGCAGCAGCCAAACCCAGGATCCTGCTTGTGTGCCATCAGTTGGTACAGATTCCCGGGTTACGTGCAGCAGCTCCCGCAGCTATCTGAGCAGGAGGCTGCCCTGCAAGGGTATGTTTATAGGAGCACATCTGGGTTACCACACACTACAAGAGCCTGGGTGTCCCCACTAAAGCATACTAAGACAAGGCCCTGCTGCTTGGCTTGGATGGCAGAAAAGCTGCCTGCAGTTTACAGGGTAGAGGCACCTGTGTTCTTTCGCTCCGAAAACTGCTCCAACTGCCTGAGCCATGATTAAGATGTGCAGAGTTTCTCTCTGACACAGGCAGCTCTGACAACTCCATCTTACAGTGCCATTCGCTCCTCTGCGTGCAGGGCAAAAATGCCCAAGAACTAGATACGGAGAGCTACGTGTCCAACCCCAAGGCTTCAGGGATGCACTCTAGCGAAGGTGTTTAGGTGTCTGCCCTCTCTCACTGCAAGAGCGATGTTAGAAGTTTCTTCAGCTGCTGCTGGGAAACAAATCCCCTCTCCTATTTTTAGCCTGTTTTAAATCTTTGACTGGGATCAGAAGGATCCAGGTCAAAATCACTGGGGTGACATGGAAGCATGACACCCTGACAGGGGATGTATTTCGGCAATGCAAAGAAGCTTGAGCCAGAAATACTTTAATGGCCACTACATTCTAACGTGAACTGCCCTAAAAGGAAAGAAAAATGCAGGCAGCTTCTCTCTCTCCTTCTCGCTATCACAGTGAGCATGTCTCACCGGAGACAGAGGCTCCTAAAATACCTATAARTGTATTTCCTTTTTTTATGATGAATAAAAGAAACAGTTGTATTTCAAACACGCCTATATCAACAGTAAATTTTGCTTTGGAAAGATATTCAAAGCAGCAGTCCTTTGCAAAGAAAATTACCCTATTCCCTCCCACCCCCACTTCAGATGAAGGCATGGCCACCACAGTATTATAAGCTCAATGCTGTATACCAGCCCTTGGAGATATTTTTATTTTAGTATCAAGCTTCCTTCTCTGTCTCTGAAGTAACTGCTTACCTGAGTAAGTCTCAAGATACTGATAATGCAAAGCAGCACCTGCTTTTTAGAAGCCCAAGTAGCCAGAATACCTTGAAAAAAAGGATCACTGGGACAGATTATAGTAAGTGCTTACCACATTGCCTGTACAGACACTGGCTTGAATATATGAACCCTGTTATCCGTTGATACGCTGAACCCACTGAAGAGAAGAAGAAAAGCACAGTAAAAATGCATCCCAAAAGCAACTTTTCAGCTAATAACTGATTGTAGCACATTAGAACAGCAAAGGACCAGCCCTATGCATACAGTTGCTTTGCTGAGTTCAGCTAGCGAACAGATCAAAATAGCACACTACAAGCTCTAAGATGACTTATTTATTTATTTTTTTTTAAGCGGCCACTGTTCAGGAATGAAACTAAGACAGTAGGACAGTGCTTGGGTGTGCTGTTTACCTTGGCAACACAAATTCAGCGCCACAGCTGGGAGCAACAGAGTGCAGCTAAAATGATCCTGGGGCAGCTATCAAGGAAGGAAAAGTCATTCCAAGCGCTGCACTGGACAGCCTTTGTAACTGGCACAAACAGGAGTTTGCAAGTCAGGTGTCTATTTGGCAGAGAAACATCACTTTTACTTTATATTCAGCAAAACACTTGCTGCTGCAAGAGCTATGGAGGAACACATAATAGGATCCCTGTAAGAAGATTTCACTACACACCCACTCACCAGTAAAAGCTCCTTTACTCCAGCTTAAACACACACATGAGCCACTGTCTCACTGCATATTTATTCACAGATAAGTCAATTATTGGAGTTCCCTGCCACAACTACTGTGATTTAAGGCCTATGAGTCTACTAACTCTATCGATAGAGGTCACCAGYAGGAGGCTGATGGACCTGCCAGGGCTCTGAAATCATTTGAATCCTTCTCCACACACAATGTTCCCAGCTAACACAACCGGTAGCCTCTCCAATACTGACCTAGAACATACAAAAGACACTCACCCATCCCCATCCAGGTGGATCAAGGTGTCACTCCACAGCGGCAGCACCAAACCCATTGTACAAGTGCTACTGTAATAAGAAAGAGAAGGTCAGGTCATCTACTACAGCACCATGACATTACTCTGATTTCACAGGAATGGTTGCAGATGTTTGTATTCATTAGAAAAAAAATACATCCTACTGTTGTTTCAGGGACAAACAAAGCCTGTGTTGTTTCCTACAGGTGTCTGGTAGGGATTATAAACCAGATACAGCATACTAGCATTCCTTCAAGCAAGCTTATAGGGTTGACACCCACCCAAGAGAAGAGCAAACAGGACTTAGAAGCAGCAAGCTCTCAGCAGGTCAGCAGAGGCTCACAGTCTTCGGTCAGCTCAAAGCTTTCTTTACAGATTAGTCCCTCTCAGGTTCAAGTAGTTTGGCTCCAACTCTGATTCATAGCTTTGTTTTCTGTTAGCCCCACAGCCACAGCTGCTGGGAATGAGGATTGGTGTAATGYAATGCCAGGGTGACTGTCAGCAGGGCAGGGTAACAGGCACAGTGTATCACCCGCTGTTGACTCCTGTGTCTTCTCCCCCTCCCACAACTAGAGGCCAAGCACAGTGGCCAGCCAAGACGGACACCTCTTGGCAATCTCGCCCTTTTCTCAGTTGCTTTGACCTCTTCGCCCTTGTAGTCACCTGCTTTCTGCAAGGCTGAGGAAAAGGCCAAGTTAAAAGCAGAAGCCAAGTGATGGAAAAAGGCAGGGATGGGGAAACCCCAACACAACCTGCATCAGGTTGGCAAATGAAAAGGCTGAATCTCATAAAGCTGTAAATCAGCCCATAATCAAAGCAGCACACCACAGAAGAATCAGATTCAACTGTCTTCTGTTCTAATGCTTTGCACTAGCAGCTCTCAAATTTCCTACAATCCCTAACATCCACATCAGTCTCTGCAGCTCATGAGAGGTGAGGGAAGAGAATAAGAATCGAGGCTTCAGGGGGTTAGCAGATGTGAAACTCTRTTACACGCACATTGTCTCGGAGTGACTGATGCCCAGAACACGGAGACAATACAGCATGCATCTATTTCTGTTGAATACATCATAYGAGCTCATGGAAAGACATGTTTTTAAAAGGCTTCCCAAGGTGGCCAGGGTATTTTTAGTGATACTTTTCAGCAAGCGCTTATCAGAGCCCATAGCAACAAGTCTAAATTGAGTTATAAATACTGAGTGGGCAAGGGGAGTGTATATCAGACTGACCATCCAGAACTGTAGTAACCCTAGGAGAAAGCTAAAAATTACCCTGCTACGTTATTAGATACTGAATGCCAATGAGCTCTCAGTTAT
Organism: Rhea americana; assembly: GCF_003343005.1. Lineage (NCBI taxonomy): Eukaryota > Metazoa > Chordata > Aves > Rheiformes > Rheidae > Rhea > Rhea americana. Next base: position 29,033 of record NW_028185872.1, read on the forward strand.
CAAAGGTGGCTGTGCGGGTATATCACAGCCAATAGGAGGCTCCAGTCTCACAGCACCCTGTGCAAGGACAAGTTATTCTTATACTACTATTCCTATACTGAGAGCATCTTTGAGCTACAGCTGTACACACACGTATAGGAATAGATCCAGGAGCCAGTGGCAGCATCAGGCCGGTCCCCATTTTCAGCAGGCATCACCTGAGCTAAGAATCTAAAGCAAGCTGCTTGAAATTAAGCATACTGGCTGTTGTGATTAGCAGCAGGCCACCTCAAGGGTCATTTATTAGCCAAACAATTCAAAAAGCCTTTCTAGTGACCCTACTAATTGCCAGAAAGTAATCTGTTTCAGTTAGGATTAGAAACAAAACTAATTCCTGTAGCACAGTTGTGCTTAAAGATAAAAGCTAGAAACAAGCATGTGCACGAAAATTTCCAAAAATGAGTTGAATATCCATATTCTTCTTTTCTCATCTAGGCCAAAATTTACTTATAACTTTTAACTTATAACTTTTTTAAGAGCCATGTCCCTCTGCACCTGTTTGCTCTCTCCAAGGGTCCAGTGTCCCCCTCTAAACTTGAAGCGTCTGCCCTCAAAGCTGCTGAGCGAAGCTGCCTCCTGGCTTCCAGTCACTCCAGCAAAAGCTGCCTCCTCAGCCATGTCCTGCAGCCTTTTGGAGAGGTCGGCAGCAATTTAAAATGAATGAAGCAAAAGCACTAAACCCTGGTGACATACTAATGTCTGGAGAGAGCACATGTTGTCTAACATCTGCCATCAGAAACCCTGATATTCCCATCAGGCCCTTTGTGCCACGACCTTGGCACGGGGCTGCCTGATAGTCACTCTCTTACTAACTGCTCTCCTGAACCCTGATGTGCAGCTTCTCTAATTGCAGCTTTTTGTCTCTTTGCAGGCGAGTTGTCTCTCCTTCTGGTGTACAGACGCAGCTTGGGACCACACCATTCAGAGATCTCTTTGGGCACTTAATGTCTTCACATGAGCCCGAGGCACTGAGGAATGGAGGAAACGTTGACCTGTGCTATTTCCTTGCAGCATAAGCTGCACTCTGGGAATGAACCTCAGAGACCACCAAGATCTCAGAATTATTCCCTTATCTCTCCTTTTCCATCTCATTTCAAAAAGGAAATTCCGAGTCTGCAGAAAGATATTASCCTGGAAAAGCTGAAGCAGTCTATCCCTAAAAAACATGGATCAGACAGCAATTTCTACACTTTACTCAATATATCTGGGTGAACACAAGGATCTCCTCCACCCGGACACTGTGAGTACCTGTCATTGGAAGAGAAATCCATCCCTAGGACAATGCTCTCCTCGGTGTCTTGTCTGCCGTTAGTGGATACTACCACCATGTATCTTGTGCGGTTCTGGTACGTACTTTCCAGTCTTACAGCCTAAGAAACAAAGAAGATGGATCAGCAGTGCAGCCAGCAGAAGGCACACAATTACATTTACAAGCCATCTTTTCATGCTGAGTGACAGGCAAAGAAGCAGCGATGCAGTTTGCACTAGTATGGATGGCCAGGACTCCTCAGTGAGGTAACCAGTAGAGAAATGACTTACATACAGTGTTTTTTCTCAACAGTTAGGGTGTGCCTGGTGGCTGTCCCTGCAAGCCTGYATTTAAAGAGCAGCTTATACAGTTGGCTGCCACAGTCCTCTGAGTGGTCCCAGTCTAGGTAGCTTCATGCAGCATTAAGCGTTCAATGAGACGGGTGTTGAGTGAGCTCTTCATCTCACAGAAGGCTTTGTTCAAAGAACCAGAGCATCCCTTTACGCTCCTGCATGTTACAATAGCTCCAGTAAGGCTCTTTCCAGCAATGTCCCAGACAGCTGGGCAGACAACTAGAGTCTAATTGATATGTGGTTTCCCGCTGGCCCTTTGAATTTGTCAAGCAGCTCTCCCAGTGCAGAAGTAAYCCTACTGTCTTGCACCTGGCAGGAAAAGAAAATTTCCCCTATCATTAAGCTGTATCCATTGTTGGATTCAGATTGCTCAGAAGAGGTGAAAGYCATTGTGCCTAATTGCTCCTATCCCTACCACATGTACCCCAGTGCCAAAAGAGAGATCTAGTGGGACTGGCAGATGCCTGAAATTTTCCCTCTGAACCAAATACCACTGAGAGTGCTCAGATAGCAGCTGTCTAAGTTGCAAGCATTAGACCAACATCAAGTTCCAAAACACAATACCGAAGTGCTGCACACTTTCAAAAGCCAAGAGGAACTGAGAATTCTGTGGCTGAAGCAAGACTTCTTAAGGACAAACTGCTGCTCAGTGAGGAGCCAGGGGAAGGGAGCCCAGACAAGCGCTGTGTCTACCTCTGTAAGCTTTGCCTGTACACATCTGCAGTAAGCAGTTTTTACTTGCAACACTTTTTGGACTCTGTTCCTAGCCATTCGCAGGAGCAAGGATTTTAGTCACGGGATCCCAATTACAGACAGTTGGACATCCCTAGAAAGGAAGTGTCTTTGATTATGTATACTGAATCTTAACTTTGCTTTGGACAGCCTAACCTAACCCTGAAATGCCATCTAGCTTCAGTGTTTATCTTAGTGTTAAACTGCTTGAACTTTGAGCAGAGCCTGCAGGGAGCAAGCACGGACAAGAAAGAACCACCGCAGCCTCGGCTTGCCCTGTGCTCTGGACAGATATATCYGTCTGTCATGTTGAGACCCAGTTGCTGAATTCCTCATGACTGAACAGTTCAAGCTAGAATCAGTATTTGACATTTTTCACAAACAGAACCTGAATTCCTCAAGCGCAGCAGCCCTGCCGCAGCCCTCCCAAGCTACTACTTGCTCAGGCACACTCCCTGGAAGACTCTGGCAGTTCAGGGATCAGAGGGCTTGCTTTAAATAGTCATTTTACACTTAAAACAAAACAGAATAAAAACAAAAACCCCCMAAAACTCAAAAGATAACTTGGGAAAACATGGGAAGAGCTCTCACAGGCAGGTTGTCTTTCCCAGCCCTGTTCCTTTCGCCCGGCAGTTCATTCCAACTTGCATTTGAGGCCAGCATGGCATCTCCTGGCTCAGAGGAAGCCCACTCTTACCTCCCTCACACTTTGCYCATCCACTAGCTAGTGAGTCTCTACCACAGGATGTGGCAGAATCTACAGCAAAGGTTAAAACAACACATGGCAGTCCAAACAGAGGTTGCTATTTCACGTAAGTGCTCAATCGCAGGAGATTATGCTGACAGTGGTGGGGAAAGCCTCCCAGTGCAGCAGCTCTGGTGATGAGGGTGGAACAGCAAGTGCAGGCAGGAGACAGTGTTGACTGTGCCTTCTAGACTCGTCTGATAGGACTGAAGACCAACAGGAACTACCCAAATGCTGAAGCCAGCAGACAAGTGTGCTCTGTACAGCGAGAGACTGTGCCCCACCCCATCTCTTTAAGATAAGTCATGCTAGAACCAGCTTTCTCCTTCTTACTCGTGTTACTGGGATTCCTTTGGAAACACAGAGGATCAAAGTGGTCAGGCCTTCAAGGTGCGAATTCTGCCAAAGCTGGCTGTTTCTACAACTAACTGCTTGTAGCAAAACAGAAAGGGTGCTCTTCAACCTAGAAGAGCAAGCAATCACCAAGGTCTCGGTGGTTAAAGTGATTACCTACATTAGGATCCAAATCTCAAACAGAAACAAAGACTTGCCCAAAACTGGAGCAGCYGGCCAAGAGCTGCCCTGTGTCCAGGCATGAACACACGAGTTTTGTTCTACTTCTCTTGAGGCTAGTCCAACAGCAAGAGGATTAGCATAATCTAACTTACTTTTGCTAAACCAATTTGGCTAGCAGTAATTAGAAGTGTGGTTTTAATGCAAGACCCTTTAGAACAAGGCTAGCCAAACAGCGGCCAAAGGTCATATAGCCTCAAGTCACTGGGGTGGGATTTTCAGAGGAACAACTAAGAGAAACAGGACAAGGTTTACTGTGGCATTGCCTAGACGTAACACTTATACCCTTCCCACAAAGCAAAGAACCATCACCAGAGCAGATAATGCATGTTGCCAAGTTTACGAGAATAATAAAACAATAAGCTTTACATTCTAAGCCAGCCAATCCCCAAAATTACCCTGAGAGTCGTGACATGCCCATCAAGTCAGAAATTGGTCTCTGGCCTTTTCATTAAGCACTAGCTTATATGCTCACTCAACGAAGGAGTACAAACATGAACTAATGGGTCTGATGCCTTTTAAATTAGAATATTTGAAATAACATTCAATCTGTGGAGAATGGCCTAGCTTCAGGGACTGTCATGAGATGGAAGATTTTTTCTCAACAGCTCATCTACATAGAGCTAGATTTCTCTTCAATTTGAGGAAGTTATTTATAGTCTGTTTATACACAAGAAGTCCTCTGTAGTCCTTCCAGGGCTAGCAATATATTTTTTTTTAATTTTACCTACTCATAATCCAACTTTGCCTTCTGTTGCAATCTTGTTTCATCAAAAGTATTATGTGATATTCTATCAATCCTTATCAACAGGACATTGCGACAGGCAAGCTCATACTGATCTCGCAGTCCTGTAGCATGAAAAGATGAAAGTGCTTCATACAAGAATGCATTTTTCACTGGGATATTTGATTTGAAGACTTTTAGAAGTCTTATTTCATTATTAAACACAAGTGAACAGCTTCCCACTCTGCCAAGTTCCAGGAGTACTTTCAATCAATTTGTACACTTCTAACCCATTTTCCCCCTTCCTACTGATCTCACTCTGGTACCATTGCTCTGATCCTGCTCTCATGAAAGGCTACAAAAACTCTGCCAATAGCTCCAACAGAAACAAGAGTTGTTCCAAAATCCAAGTGTAGGTTTATAGAGGATTAGATTCCTSTGCTGCCCTCTGAATGACAGCAGCCAACACAAGAAGAGAAGGCATTTCTCTCAGTACTGTTTATATTTCAAATCTTATTGGTAGCTACTATTTTGTGAGACAGTCTATTGCAGCTCTGCACACCCTTCGTTCGTCAAGAATCAATTAGATACAAGTAGACTATCGAACTTAACCTCATGCAAGATTTTAGCATTCCAAATGCAGCTCTGAACAAAAGGGTTTATGTCTCAGCCCACAAAGTCCTTATTCAGCTGTTAAGGCTAATTTGTCCCAAATCACACAATGTAGCCAGTGATATTGCTGAACAATGACTTGTTCAATAGCTTCCAATGTTCTAACCCTGGCTCTGATTCTGCAAAGTACTGAGAACTCCCATTCCCAACAGCTCCACTGAAACATTAGCGACTGCAAGGTGGGCCTGACAAAGTTTAGGAGTAGGTCCTTCAATTTGCTTATAAAGATTGTTYATGGCAAAATATTTTCTGTGATCCTTTTTAAAGTTAAAGCATTTTGTAGTATCCCTGGCTGTCTTCTAGGTATACTCATTAGGTAAGTCTAGCTCTAGCAGAATTTATGAGGATTCTGCAAACCAGAGAAGCTAGAATAACACTTCCARTGCTGACAATCCCTCTTCGAGCATAGGTTGCTAAGATGCACCAAGAGAACACAGGAAGAGAACTCCAAACTACCRAACGATACGAGATGTAGAGACATTGCAGTCATGCCTGACCTTGAAGAGTACTTCAGCAAGTCCTATGCAAATTCCTCACTGCTGYTCTTCAGCTTCTAGAGGTCTTTGGGACAGCACATTAGTACTATAAACAGCATCACATAATTTTCATTCCATCATTAAAGGAGGCAACAACCCAGAAAAGCAGGTAGACACAGACCAATAGTTACACAGGGATCTTACAAGCTTCTTCAAGAAAAAGAATTGTCTTTTGAGATGCAAAAATTTAGGAAAGCACAGAGTGAGGAAAACAGCTAAACTAAGAGGATAGGACAGGTGGTTCACACTGGTCAGACTTAAGTTTCTAACTCCCGATTTAACTAGGACACCAAGTTAATATACCTAGCTTCTCCTGCAATTGTTACAATACTTTTTTAGAGCCTAAGTACTTAGTACCTGGATTAGACAAAGGCAGAGTTTTATAGCCATACAATTTGTCTCTTTGGACAACCAAATAAGCCAAGCTTTCACAATCAGGTGTTTTTTTTCCTTGTGGCTGCAAAGAAGTCTCCCCAAATTTGATGATGAAATGACTGGAACATGCACACATCACTGCTTTCATGAGTTATACAGGTGTATTTGTCAAGTGGAATTTAACCTTCACATTCACAACCGCAGATAAGCAAAAAGCCAGCCTACCAGTCTGATGTTGTCTTCTGGGCGGAGCAGTATGAACATGGCCTGCAGGTGCTGCTGCAGATCCCCTATAGGAAAGAGGAAAAGGTAAGGGTAAAAAATAGCCTTAAATCACATGCAGGCTCCTGGCTTGTCCAGTCAGAGGAAACCTCTACCAAGAAACTTGACACGTCATTTTGAGCATTGCTACTTCCACCCACCCGGAGATGACAAAACTCCTTTCGGCCTCTTAGTCAGCTGCTCTTCTCTCTCTGTGCTCACCTGTTCCCATCTAACCACACTCTCCCCTAACATCTGTTACCTTTATAACAGAAGGAAGATGTGTTTCAGTATTACTTGTTCCTTTAAATGCTAAGGCAAGCTAGGTAGAAATGGCCTCCATCCCACGGTTCAGCATCTCGTACTACCATGTGGTTTGCCAAACCAGGAATCCTTTACTGATTTTACATTGACATTTTACCTAGTGCGGAAATCGCACCTAGACAAAAGCATCCCCTTCAAAATGAGATGCAGTCCCATCTTAACACAACATCTGCTCACATTTGCTTATGTGCCAGCCCCACCTAAAGGTCTCTAAAAACTATCACCTGAAAATCAAGAAACCATACTTTTTCCTTGAAAGCATTTACTACTGTTTTACTGATAAGGCTAAGGAAGGCCGAAAGCAGAAATCACAGCTCTCTGCTAAGCACATCATTCTCAGAGTGTCAGTAAGCAACAACACCTCCAGCAATAGGCTGTTTTTCCCAATCATTACCTGGAAAATTAATTTGCATTCCCAGAAGAGAGAGTGGCAGGCTGCCAGGTGGCAGAGATCAGCAAGAGGAGGAGTCTTTGCTCTGCCACCTTCTCCCACTCCTACACAGATGGGAAGCTAAGTTTAGATAACACTGCAGGGAAGAGCATGAATGTTGGAGCAAGTATCCACTGCAAGGTTTCATGGACTTTTGAAAATAAGGCAACAGTGGGCATGGAGTAGCATCCAAAATTGCCACATAAGGGAAGCAGAAGAAAGGAAACATTGCCCAGCAAGAGCATCCTACCTAGCTGCCAAAGGATTTTTATAGCTATGGAACCGCAGGGCTGAAGAGCTGCTGCCGCCTCCCTCTCCTCATGGGAGAAGTACAAGCCYATGTGAAATGGGCTACACAGGACAGAGCAATCTCTGCTCTCCCCTTCCTTCCGCCTTGAAACACATGGAGAATGAGTCAATGCCCTGAGACTACATTTTTACTGGGTGGGCGGTAAGAGTAGAGGGAGGGAAAAAAAAAAAAAAAAAAAAAAAGAAACTCAAGGCAATCAGTAGTGCTAGGAAAGTTGCGTAGAAAGCACCAGAGGAGGTGACAGCACCTGAAGGTACTTTCCAGCCAAGGACATTGTCCRCAGTGCTGCAGCACATGCTGGCACATGCTTCCCTAATAACAATTATCCAGAGAGACAGCTAACGCAGGAAAAGCTACCTCATCCATTGGATGCTTGATCTCCCAGGGGCGCAGTGGGAGACAGGATTTCCCTGCGTCAACACCAGTATAAAATCTTGGCAGTGACACCCAGTTGCAGGAGGCTTCAGATGCTAGCACAGTGGGAATCAGAGAGAATGGTGGGTTCAACAGATACAGGTCCCTTTGCTTCAGGTGGTGTCTCCTGCCTGCAGCCTGGAAGAGCCCAGGACATATTTGACTCATGAGGTATTCACATACGTTCAAATGTTAAGCAGCTTGTAAAGAAAAATGCTTCACCTCTGTTTTTCTGCTTCACCTGCCCGAAACAGCAGTTCCCATCTACTGCTGCCACTAATTCAGTATCAGAAATCACTTTTAAGAGATGTCACCACAAGAACTACTGGATTCTCTCAACACTTACTTTCTAAGTGAGTTTTCCCTTTCTGCAAGACTCAGTCAAGGAGCTCCACTAACCCTCATTCTCAGAAAGTTTATCACAGTCCTCCATTCCGCTGCTGATTACTAGCCTCTCCCACCAACCCTGGAAGCTCCAGAGCTAGAATATAAAGCATCGTTTCCTTGGCCAGCTTTATACTGCTCGCAGTATTTTCAGCCTTGAATACACAGGGCATTCTGTAAGCTTGCTGGATTAAGAAAAAGCAAACGGAAAGATTTTAGTGTGCCAGAACCAGCACAAAGATATCACATCCTGTCCTATGAAGAGCCATGAGCTCTGCTGGCATTCATGGTACATCTGCTGCTTCCCTATCACAATGTCCAGCAACAAGCAAACGCTTTTGTTTCCTCTGAGCTGGCAGGCTAGGTCCAAAGCATCAGCTAAGATGTGATCTTAAGCTGACTCACAGTATCTTAGAGATTGTAAAAGCTCCAGGAAAGTTGCATTCTTTTCTGGCCTTCTCCAACGCTGCCAGAGAGCAAAAGCAAAGCCCACTAACCTACAGAACAGAGCCAGTTTAGCAGGCAGCACGGAGCTCAGGTGCGCCCAGAAGATGAACACGGACAGCTGGTACCTTATTCAGTCAATCTGCCCACTAATGATTTCTGAAGATGATAAAACTAAAGAAACGGTTGTAGGCATTCATTACTTCCTGTGACATATTTACTTTTTTATGCTGAATTCTAGCACCTCTGATGAATTCAGCAGGTTGGAAAGGTCAGGCAATCTTCCTAGAAACTGTTCTAGCAGYCACCTGAAACACTACAGCATCCACAGGCAGCAATTTGGTACTGGAAAGCTATGCCCACTCCCCCCCCCTTCCAATTCTGTGCACCAGAGTTAAATCACATGACATTCACAGGGCAACAAAAAGTTGAGCACAGATTATCAGAGGCCAAGAAAAGAGAGTYTTCTTTGCCATAAACTCTGCTAGCTCATTGCTGATGGCTGGTTCACCTCTCTCCATCACTGTTCTAAATTGGGGTAGCAGAGGCATTTCACTCAGGAAGGAGACAGACTGATCTCTTGGTGTCTGCTGGCACATCCTGCATGTTAGAAAAGTTAACAGAAAAATAAACGTGGTGCATGCTTTCATACAGAGGACACTTTTCAGTGAGATCTCCAAGTGCCTTAAAAATACCGTACCATTAGTATCACTTCAGAAGCTAGGACACCAAGGAAAGCAAAAGCACTGACGCCTTGCTAAACCTCACCCCCTAAGCTGAAGAGACAGAAAAAAAAAAAAAAAAAGAAAAAACTTTTAAGAATAAAAATCCCATTGCTCTGGCAAGCCAGCCTCTCTGAATACAGAACATCTTGCTGTAAGCAATTACAACAGAGCAGATTTGCTTTCTGGGCAGCCTGGCTTCTAAAAGCTCTGTGCTGATTAGACAAGCAACTTTGTTTTCCACCAAGCTCTCCAGATCTCATGCAAGTCAGCTGTAGCATGCAGAATCCAAGGCAGCAAAGAGACAACGCTGTTTATGCTGCCTTGCACAGATTCACAAGGAAACCCATCACTCTTTTTGATAATGGACAAAATTGTATCCAGCCTCTCTGTTTTTGTCTCTGCCCCCGACACAAGTCTGAAATACTCAACATTATTTTTTTCATTTTTTTCGTGGTGATTCTTTAATGGAAGAGAAAAAACCCAGGCTATCTGATCCCTGTAAAACACCATCCATGAATAAGCACCACACACACACTGAGAAACAACCTTCCCAGAAATGTTTGAGTTTCATTATTCAGACTGACTTTTCAAACAAAGAATCAAAGCACAAAACAAATCAAACTCCAGGAGATAAAGGGGCTGGAATTCTGACTGCCTCTGTATTATTCACACTGTTTGCAAGTCGTAGTAGTCACACTCACCGCTCACAAGTTTCTTTACCACCGTGCAGAGGTAAGTTTCCTCCCTTTCTTCCCTCATAGGAGGTTGGTTTCAGATCAGGAAGGACAGTTACTCACCCCATAGCATAACCTCAAGTTTTCCAGCGCAACGCACAATTGTTTTGAGAACGACCCTCCACCCCCCTCTCACGTAGAAGTTGCAGGTTGAGATTTTGGGGGACAGAGCACACATAGCACTCCCGTTCACAACTCTCCACGACGTCACGACTGCTGCCATGAAGTCACTAATTAGTTCAATTTTGCTTGGTAAACAAGGGARTGCTGAGATCTTTTCTTCCAGCACGGACTGTTGCAGTCTTGACATGGGGATGTCTAACTTCTGTTTTACACAAAGTGTGCATTAAYGCACCTTATTTGCTGTGAAAGAACTCAAGGAAGGTGAAGTCAGAAACCAAGCGAGCAGAGGAGCCTCAGCTGGTGGAGGCAACACACTTACCTGCATGTTTGTTGCGCCTGTGGCTGATCCGAGGAGTAGAAGACCCATTTCCTCGTGGCAGGAAGAGCGCTGCACCTTTCACAGTGAGGAAGCTTTCGCTGATGCTGCAAGGGAAGAGATAAACAGTGAACAGGGAAAATTTGAGAGCTGGCTTTAAAAGGAGAAAAGCAAGGGAACAAGAGAGGCTTCACTCTTCCAATGAATGGTCTCTTGTTCTGCAAAGAAGAGATTTAAACCCAAATCATTTTGTTGGTACAGGACTTTCTTCTTCTTCTTTCTCATACAAGTACTGTGAACATTCAAAGTGTAACTGAGAACAACATAAACAGAAATTCTGAAAAGCAGAACATGTCTGGTATCATTCTGCCTGCAAAGGTGGGACCTGAGGGATTAACCCACAGCTGTATTTTTGATTTTAAAGTGAAGGTGAGAGATTCACATTTCTAAATGGTGATTAATACAACAGGCCCATGCACCCGTTGTGATGGATCCTACTAACYCTGTGCCTTGTGCTTCAGACCCAGCTGATGCCTTGCAGAAATGAATGTTCCCGTCAGTAACTGGTGCAAGCGGAATCAGTGTGCACAACAGATTACAAGACCATGAAACTACTGTCTCTGAATCATACGATAAATAACTCAAAGACTTTGATAAATTAAAACTGTAACACTGTTAACTTCAGACATCACTTACTGCCTTGACTTTGCCCTTTAATCAAGTAACATGAGGACACGAGTTTGTGGAAAGGGACAATAAAGAGTTTGCAAGATATTTTAAACACATCTTCCAGCAGCTTTCTTAAAGTGGCTGTGGCTCAGGGAAGAAAGGGATTCTTTCTATGCATTGTAATAAAGTCATTCTGTTGCACAGTTCAGGGTTCCCGCTTTTCTCGAGATTGATGAGCTAGCCATGTACACTTTGAAGAAAATCAGACAGATTTTACAGTAACAGGATGGTCGATGAACGTGATAAGGGAAGACAGGAAAGTCCCTGGCACCGTGCACCTCACCAGCTCAGCGCCTTAGAAAAGAAGCTGGTTTGCCCTCTTGACCAAGCAAGAGGCTAGGAAATCTTAGTTCCTTTCTCCACTTAATCAAATACTAAAGCTGATTATTCACTGAAGGGCAAAGGAACAGGAAGTTATAATAGAGAGAAAAAAGTTCCACCATATATTTGAACATATTCTAAGTTACAAAAGGTAGGTAAATGCCAGAACACACCATGTCACCCCCCTTCCCGGCTGCTGCTGCTCTGCACTACAAGGCTAATCGCTGCCTTCAGCCCCTAAGCTGGGAACCCTGCTCAGTACCTACTCAGAGACAGGCATATACTTAAGCACCAAGTAAGACAGGAGCATTACAGAGCACTCAAGTGCCACCATGAACCAAGAGTTCGGCAGGAGCATGTGGTCTTCTCCTTTCTGATCTGAGGTTGACTGTTCTACAATAGGCCTTGCCTATTAAGTTCTTTTATCTGCATGAATTACAAAAGCTTGTGTTAAAACTGGTTTTCCTCCTAACCTCAAAAGCACACTTCTGGGCACCTCTCCATTCTCCTGGTGGGCAGATCAAAAATTTTCTTAATTGCAAATTCTCTGACCTCCAGAAAGGCAGATGCACACTCAGAAAAAGAGGGKTTTTTTTTAAAGCCTGTAGCACATCCCAGTGTTTAGATTGCAGTGCCTGTCATAACCTCAGCACTCCTCCTCAGTGACAAAGTGTCTCCTAGGACTATTTTCTAAAATTATAGCAGATGTCAAACATTCAGTGGATGTTTTAACAAAACCAGATTTTTTTAAAAAAGGAAAAATCCCTCTTCCTAAATTAAAATGGACCAGACCTTTATCCGTGCTAAAAACAAACCCCAATCTGAGCTCAGATGTTTCCCCATGGGAAAGTCGGATCCTTCTTGTGTCAAAAATTTTGACTGAGCCTCTCTTGATCGTGGTGACAAATATCCTCTTCAAGTCCTCAAGCTCCAAAGTTCCTTGAAGCTTGAGTACTACAGAAACTGAGCTATCTTCAAGGCGCTGACTTCACAAGATCTTCCCCCCTCGTTTAGTCAATATGCTTTCATTCAGCAGTGACCTTGGGTTTTGGGAAAGCACAGTTCTGTTTCTGCCTCGCACTCCCCAGCAGGAGCGGGGCAAGAAAGCAGGCTCAGTATTGCAGAGCCTCTTCAGGACACCAGAAAACAACACAAAAGAGTCAGAAGACATTTGCTCCTTTTCTTCCTCCCTCTACAATCTCACCATAGGGGCAAATGAATTTCAAGCTGCACTGGAAAGAAAACTCAGCAGTCACAGCCAGCTTTCATGTGTTACTTCTATCAGCAAAGCCAACAAGTGATACTAGCAACCTTTCAGCCTATGCTMGAGGTTCCCCCCCACCCAAAGGCTGAATTAGCAACTTATTTTTAGCAAATAAAGCAGTATGCAGCTAGAGGACTGGGAGGTTAAAAATATTCTTACTTCCATCACTTTCTCTTATCACCAGCTCCCTGCTGTTGGCCACTTGCCTGAAACAGGAGACTGAAGAGATTCCTATCAGGTCCATCCTCCCACTGGGCACCTTTGCTAAGGCCACCAAAAGCGTCTTGTTTTGGGACATTAACCACAAGCAACAAATTTGAATTGCTAAGGCTGGAACTGAAAGGGAATGTAATAATTTCCGATATGAAGAGTCGGGACAGCTCAAGAATGTGGCAAAACAGATCATTCTCGTAGAGCAGGGAGGTCAAGCAGGCAGGACAAGACCTCCTGCAAGGCAGGAACAAGTGCAAGAGATGGCCATCAGCACCAACAGGAAAAGAATCAATAGGCAAGAAAAGAGCACAAGAGGCAAACAGCAATCAAGGTGTCTGGGTTACCCGTGCACACCTTGACGTGGCATAGCAGAGAGAAGGAGCCAGAGGAACAGATTACTCCTTGCTGACATTGAAAACACCTCCTCCATGCCTATCTGCTGGAAGCAATTCCCTGTAATGCTGATGCCAAATGGGAGTACATCTCTGAAATATTAGTATTTTTTATCTGCTGCATTCCTGTGCTGGGTTAAGAATGGGCAGGTCTTAACTCATAAGCCTTATAAAATTCAAATTAATTGGCTGCTACTTCTCTCACTTTTCTCACCCTAAGGTTTTTCCAGCTTTGCTGGCACTTCTATCACTTACAGTTCTGGGACATACAGTGTGTAGACGAGGGCATGACACACTACCAGCATTGCCAGCATCACCTGCAGAGAACTCAATGCCAGACGTAAAACCAATGCAGCACCTTAATTCC
>NW_028185872.1:42835-59860 GCF_003343005.1 Rhea americana
AGAGAGAGAGAACCTCAAAAGAACCCCAAACAACAAGCATGTAACACGCACTGACCAAGTCCTCCCGCCTGGAGATTCAAGCAGTGAAAAAAAACTTTGAAGGAAAGGCAAGAGATTTACAGGAAAGCCCAAASAGTAGCAATAACCAATATCACCGATGCTGAACACTTTTTTCAGATGCTGTTGCTTTTGGTGGCCCTGTCCAACCATAAGAAAAAAGAAAAGGGGGAAATCAATGGTCTGATATCCCCTACACCACCAAAAGCTGGTTACTCCATTTGGATCCACCTGGCCTGGACAGGTGTGGCCATGCTCCCTTCCAAAAGTATAATATTTCAGGCTCAGATTACCTTTGGATGCTACATCTGTGGAGATAGGAGGAGAGGTCCTGATAAAGAGAAGGAGAGACACGATTCCTCCTTGAAGGGCACTAACSCCCATTCTGAGATGCTTCAGAAACACAAAAGGAAGGTAAGATGTGTGCAAAAAAGGCAATTAGAGGCTTGGAACAATTTGCATGATATGAGACTGTGCTCATCATAAAACTAGAGCTAGGCATCTGCCTTCCACTACTGATCTTTCCCTGTTGACAGCTCAATGACTCCCAAACATMATTAGGGCTTTTAAATACTTTTTAAAATCTGGTTTGCCAGAGCCTATTGGAACTTCAGCACCCTTTGAAACTATCACCTGGAAACAGAAAAGGTATTAATAGATATTGAAAGTGGTGAAGGGAGGAGTTGAGTCCAGTAGAAGAATAATTCAACTTGGCACAGAGAGGAAAGTTGAGTTGTACTTTAGCTGCCCACCAGGCTTGTCATCAGTATTCTAAACTACAGTGGTTTCTTTTGGAGAAGACTTACATTGGACATAYTTAAGAAACAGTTATTAAAGCTAGAAGCAATGCTCAGCACTACAGCTGAGGAAACATGAATGACAACCCCAGGTCYGTATCCACACGGAGTCACCGAAACACAGAACAATCTCAGGCAGAAACAAGGTCAGCTCCAGAGTCTGACATGCCAGTGACAGAGCACTCTCTGCTTCACCTTTCTTCATGGCAACACAGAAGATTTACAAAAATCCTGCCTCTTATGTCCAAAAACTGGCTCAGAAGGAAGTTCCAAGTCTAGCTGGTTTGTCTCTGAAGTAAGCAGCACCCTTAAGACCAGCAGCGCACATGCTGTTGTAAGGTATTCCTCAGGAGGAAGGTAACCAACGCAAGTGAAGACCACGCGACCCTTGCAGAACCTGCAACTTGTACCAATTTTTCTCCCTGACTTAACAGGCAGGAAAAATTCTTAACAGTTGTACACAGCAACCTCATCAAAACATTTAAAGCCTTCTGCTCCAAAAGCGCAGGCACTCCTCACAGCAGATCCAGTTTCTGAACAACAGTAACAGAGCACAGCATACACAACTGTGTCCCAGGGGCTGAGCTCCTCACACACAAGGAAAACCTTGCACGAGGGTTACAGATGGCAAATCAATCATGAACGCCCCCCTGCACAGCTCAGGTAATAAATCGTAAGCTCAAACACCAAACTGTTTTTAAGATACAAAAGAAAAAAAACACCTTGGTTTATGGACTATGGCTAAGGTAGTCAGTAACATGAATCATCTGAAACTTGGCCACAGCCCCAYCGATGTGAGGTCTTCCATCTAGATTGCTGCTGAGCAGGCTGGCTGTACTTTCAGAGCGGAAGTATGCCACCATCCAAGAGGTGGATGAATCTGCACCACTCACAGGTTTTCTGCCCTGCAAAAAAGGAACCTTGCTGGCCTCGGTAGACACTATTCCATAAAAAAMGGAGAGAATACCTTTCTAAAAGCACAGCAAAGAAGGCAAAGAGGCACCTGAACAGCTTCTGGCAATGTCTTATCCTAACAAATGTTCAATTTATTGTGAGCCTGAGGATGACTCTCCTGCCAGCTCTACCTACTCATCAGAGCAGCTTCCTACAGCAGGCTCTGTCCTCTCCCGCCCAGCCCTKAATCAGGCACTTGCCARGGAGCACAAGTGACAGAGGATGGCTTCATCCCTCTGAAACGCTCAGCAGGAGAGGGGAGAAGCCCACAACACGCTATCTTTYGCACTGCCACAGCTGGGAAACACAYTGAAATGGGGCAGCAAACCTCCCGGCAACGTCACCTCCTAGCTAGGCATGCCCGAGACGCCCGCTGGCAGCTAGCACAGCYGCTGGAGGGGCATCACCCTGCCCTGTCCCCCTCCCCTCTTCTTCTGATTAGAAAGGGATGGGGACAGTGAAATGGAGATTTCAAGATGCTTCACAACATGCAATTTTACAGAAGGACAAATAGATTTTCTATTTTTTAGTAGCCTCAGCTACTGACTAAGATACCATAGAAAAYTGCTTTGATGCAGCATCCCATCCAAAAGCTCCTGCCAGGCCCCAAGGGGCCACCGTGGATTCCCAGGCCAAGCTAGGCACTTGCTGCCATTGCCGGTGATGGTGGCATCACGTCACACAGCAGCCGTGGAGGCTTCTACACTGCTGAGCAAAGGAGGCTTTTCCTACAGGACACTGCTTGGGGGACACCAGCAGCCGGGCACACGCTCCAGGAGCCCAGCAGAGACCTGCCTAGCAGGATGGGTCGTGGTGGCAAGAGCTTCTGACCTGCCTGCAGGAGCTGCCCCTTGCTGCCAGCAGCTAACCGGACCAAAAGCAAAACACAGAAAAGCAGAAACACTGCCCGAAAGGAGGCTGGCACATCTGACAGTAAGAAGTGACACAAGCCACCCTGATGTTGCCTAACTGGCAGTGTTTAGCAGCTCAAGCCCTGGGAACGGGAAGCGTAAACGCAGACATCTGCGGCACAGCGCTCCAGATTTCAGCTGGAGCCTGTCTTGCCGAGCACCACGCACGTGTGCGGCAAGAGGCACCCCTGGCCGAGAAGCAAACATCTAAGCAGGCGCAGGACAGGGAACAGAGCCACCCAAGGAGAAGGATGTCTACTAGGAACTGAAAAAGTCTTGTGTGCCCAGGTTCTTTCCCTTGGTTTCAGGCCAGGGCCGGGTCGCTCCCTACGCTTCGCTCTAATATTTGAAGCTAGAGCTTGCCGCAGGGGGGAAAAGCGCCTATGTATTTATAATGAGATTAGCATCTCCTCCGCATTTCACATCTTATCTATTGCCAGCTCAATTATAGCAGGCTCCTTTAATCCGTAGGTTAAAGAACACAAAACTAAGTCRGAGACCAAAAAACAGAGGCTGCCAGGAACGGCGTAGCCAGCATCAACAGCCAGTTCTTCCCGAGGCCAGGGAGCCAGGAGCGGAGGGAGGGCAGCCGCGGACACAGTCGTGAGCCAGGACTCATGCTGGAAGAGCAGCAGTTCCAGCTTCAGCTGCACGTGGCATAGCAGAAACAGAAAACGTTACAGATCCACAGGCCCAACAGCCTCTGATTTTTCTCAGCACCTCAAGCCATTTTCCTCTTGCTCCCCTGCYCAAACCGACCGTTTTTCTCCCTCCACAGGAAGGGACGGGGCATGGCTGCACACCTGCACAGGAATGGCAAGGAGCCACTTGGAAAAAAAGAGGCACAAAAAGTCTTGGTTAATAAAGCATCGGGCCCCTAGGCAAGGGAGCAGCAGTTGCCAGATGCACAGTGCRAGTAAGTGTAGTCTGGCAGCCAAGGGCCGTTTTCCATCAAACCACTGGGCACAGCAACGCATACCTCCAGCGGACCCCCCTGAAGAAGTGCCCATCACCTGCAGCGAGGCTCKCAGATGAGATAAACACTGACTTCAGTTTCTGTGCATCTCTCCTCCACCACCTGGCCAGGATGCGAGTTTAAACGGCACAAACCAGAGCTGGTCCATCACGCTGCTCTGATGGCAGCATGCAGATCAATCCACTGATCAACCCAGGACCTCTGCCAAAGCTGACTCTCCTACAGAAACTCTTCCCAAGCCAGGATTTTAATAAGAAATCTATTCTTTCCTGCACTCTGCCTACCTCCAAGCCCTAAGAAACGAGAGGAGCAGTAACGGATATGACATTCTGGGAACWGTTCCGCAAGAAGAGGAAAATCTGAAACATCATTTTGCTCCTCAGATGTTCAACAGGCAGCAATTAACTATCTATTTTTCAGTTTACACTGTAGCATGTTTTTCAATAAACATCCTCCTTCTCTCCCTTGCCTGCTTTTTAAGGAAGCTGGTTTTCATTATTGCTTATGATACGATTATTAGTGAATTACATAGAGGAAAGAAATACCTGGTTTCCAGTTTAAGCCTTTGCTCCTAAGTGGATGATGTTAGCACCTGGTTCTCTTCACATATAGGCCAGGTAAACAGGTTTACAGGCTGTGTAAAGCAGAGTTATACCACTTACTACCATCCACTAATTTTTAAAATAAACAAACAAGCAGGGAAATGGAAGAGGTGAGGAGAACTCAGAAGCGCCCTGCACTGACATTTTTATTAGCAGGGTCAGCTGGCAGCACGCTCAGACAAGCCTAGGCCTCTCTGATATCAAAAATAGAAACTAGCCCACTGCAGAACAAAACAAAGGCCGCAATTTACGGAAACGGGTCGGTAATGCTGTCGGCAGAGGTGACAACAYGCAGGGCAAGGAGAGAAAGGGGAAGTGGTCCTCCAGCAAAGGCAGCCGCTCGCCACTCAGCACTTTTGCAACTCAAGAAACTGCACAAGGGGAAAAACAAACAAAGCGTGGGAACCCACTCCATCGCAGATGCTTGACGCAAACCACATTTTTAGCAACATCTGCATTTGTGTCTTTTTTTTTTATTTTGAAAGGAGCTGTCTACAGGCACTTCCTCTGCTCCAAGGTGGAGCTCCCAGGAGAGATCACTCAGCTGCAATTATACAGACTGGCAAAATCACAGAAAGATCTGAAAYGCTGAGTATAACTTGTCTGTACCAACTTACCTACTGATCCCTTTTCATCTTAGCCAAATCTTCTTCTCCCTTGCTTTGGTCTCTAATACAGACACCTGTAGAAGTTGAGCTGAGACAACAAGAGCTTATCATTTACCAGCAGATACTCAAAGGGGAAGACGACAGGCGTGAATCTGAACTCTAAACGTCCCACGCATCAGGTGGGAGAAAAACATCGCTCGTGCTCCATGGGTACACCAGACCCACCCACAACCGCTGTGAGCGCGGCGGCGGCCCCCCGAGCTGGTTCAGAAGACCACCACTCTGGGCCAGGAGACTCGGCTCCGCCGGAGCTGCCTCGCGGCGACGGCAGCTGCTCCCAGGCAAAGCTCTCGGCCCACGCAGCCGCAGCGGGTCTCTGCGGGGTGCGTGGCCCCACGGCCACGGCAGCACTGGAATTTATTCCTTACAGACACGCAGGCCTTTTTTTTTTTTTTTTTTTTCAAGCTAGACTCCAGAAACAATAGCTGAAGTCATTTTATAATTTCAGCTGCTGCTGCAGATGTCGAAGCCTGCGTGGG
This sequence comes from Rhea americana, assembly GCF_003343005.1. Taxonomy (NCBI): domain Eukaryota; kingdom Metazoa; phylum Chordata; class Aves; order Rheiformes; family Rheidae; genus Rhea; species Rhea americana. The sequence continues at coordinate 48,280 of NW_028185872.1, forward strand.
TTTCCTGTTACCCGCAAGTGGCCCTGGCCTACAGGTGAACAGCTCAGCAACGTAGAAACCTCTAAGCTGTCAGCAGTGCAGCCAGGCCCCTCGCACAGGCATCAGGCGGGCCTGGTGCCGCTTTCCCCCCCCCGGCCGCGTGCCGACGGCGGCACCGGCAGCTCTGCGCCGCGTTTCACGGGACTGGGTCGCTGCACGCGCGCTCAGCGCCCAGCAGGTCGTCCAGCCGCACGCGCGCAGCCCCAGCCGCGTCGTCTCGCTATCGGGCCCGTCTGCATCGCTTCCTGCCAGCGCCCGGCGACGTCACGGAGCAGCCGAGGAAGGGACAAGCTTCCTCGTTCTGGGACGCACAGTGCCCCCACCGCTGCCCGGGCGCTCGCGGCCGGCGGAAGGCCACGCTCACGGGAACACCCTGCCGTCGCAGRGGGGTCACAGGCCTTCAACACGTTATTTCAAGGAATAGGTGTTGGGGCAGATTACAGGGTTCGCGGGTCACAGGGCAGCCACAAGCTCCCCAACAGTGAAATGCACTGATCTCACACGCAGCACGCGCCACTGAGAACTTTATTYGCGTTCCACCTTGTCACGTAACACTAAGGGATTCCCAAACGGCCAAACGTTTTGCSACCGTTGGTCAGTCACCGAGCCAGCTTTATAGAACCCATCTGGGGAGAAAGCAAAATACTACAAAAAAGCAACAGAAAAACAAGTTGTGCAAACAAAGCTCTACATTGCTCTGAACTTCAGCACTGAAGAGAGATGCACAAAACCATTTCTTCTGCAGCCCCAGCACGACAGTTCACAGAAATGGGGCAGTTAACACAATTCAAGTACTTATTAAGAAATGTGGCCACTCAATGTTTACAGAAGAAATTTGATTCAATGCATTTTTTTAAGCAAGAGATCCAGAGCGGAAGTGAGGCTGTGAAGGGAATTTGTTTTACATGATAGTCCCCAAAAGGCTTCCAGGTCGCCGAGTCAAGATATTCCCAGACTAAAGCTCTGCAGCATTCTTCTGGTGCTATACACTGTTTAAACGTCTATGGATGCTAATTCATACCAGCAGGCTTGTGGAGCAGGACGCTCGTACTCGCGGGAACGCTCCTGCGAGTTTCGCTGCCACACGTGCTCCGAACGGCTCGTTCTGTCTCAGTCTGCACGATTCAGAGCTGCACAGACCTGACCATGTTTGGCCTGACCGGCAGCACCCGGCCACGCTCAATGAAAAGGACCCCATGGCTCTACGTATTACTGTAACAGAAGTCAAGAGAGACATGCTGAGGTCAACATACTGTCCCTCCTTGCATCAGCCGAGTCCACAGGCATCTATATTTAGACAAAGTATGCCCAGCAGCTCCAAGATGGGAAGAGACCACTGACTCGCCTGAATCGCCGCCAGGGTTGGCGGTCTTGCCTGCTCAGCAAGGAGCTGAGATCTCAGCAGGAGCTCGCACGGACCGTGGCACCTTCCTAAGGCAGAGCACCCTGCGCATCCCAATGCCATCCCACACCAACCCCAAAACCATCTCCAAGAGTCCCAACGCTGCCAGGCACAAACCCAGCCTTGCAGACTTGGAAATGGCCACAGCTCCAGCACAGGCAGGTTCAGCAAGCATCCCCAGGCCCAAGGCAGCACCACCGAGAGCTGCAAGGCACCAGCATGGTGAAAATCCCCGGTGGGAACTCTGCACAAACAGACAGGATGAGAAATTAGCTGCGGGTTTGGGGAAGTTTTAGAGCTAAGGCAGAAGCTTGCAGAACTCTGTGGTGGCCAGTACAGACACAGAGTGGTCTCTGTGCTGATCTTGCCACCTTTCCGTCTCAGTCAAAGGTACAGACAAGAGCTCAACCTGGGCTCACACAAGAGGCCAGGAGGCTTATAGCCCTGCTGCTGCGAGGGCCGGGAGGACACCGCTCAGAGTGATGGTTACTCCGAGGGTCCCTTGCTGCTGCTGTGCGTTACAGCAGAAGGAACCAGCACAGCCAGACTCAGGTCTGCAACTGTCGCAATGCTGGGAGCAGGGGACAGGATGGAGGAACGATGTTGTGGAAGCAGCCTGGCTCTAATCACAGCCTCACTGCCTATACTTAGTAAATACATTAATGGAGCCCCGTAAATAGAACACCAAAACAAGGATCAGTCTGTCTCCGCACAAAGAAATCAATGCTGAATAATAAGCCTTTCCTCTGTGCTAAAGAGAAGCAGATGTTTGTTTACCAAAAGCATCAAAAAAACATCAAGAGGCTGTTGCATTTGATTTGTAAAATAGAAGGAAGCTATTTGCTCAGTATTTTAACTTCTGCAGTACTCAGCACTTCTAATTTTCCTCATACTAGTACTGCATTCTCTGCATGCATGAGGGCTATTTGATCCCTACATGACAGGCTCCAGCAGGAACACCAAACTTACCATCCCTTTAGATTAGCAAAGGGGATAGTTATTGATAGCCAGCAGTGTGAAATAGCTTGCGAACCATTTCAGAGAACAGCCGCTTGCCAGTTTCTCTCAATAGCTTTTGATCTGAAGTTGTAAGCCACACGGAGCTCTACATGTTGGGCTGATACGACCTGCAGCTACGTTGCCCATCTCACTTCATTTCATGGAACAGCAGAGCCCCTATTAATTGAAACAAACTTTAACAAGGCTTGAAGTTTGAGTTAATTAGCAGAGACAAAACATCAAAGAGAAAGGATCAAAAAAATTTCTAGTTGAAATAGTTTTATGGATTCTGTGTCTTTCCTTCCACTCAAGGTAACACCAAGGTTAATACAAATGTGCATATTCTATTTAAAGCTGCAAATGCAAGAAGAAAAAATAGTGTATTACTTTGAGTTAAAGTGATGCAACAGTTCTGTGGTGAATACTTTGAATTGGATTAATTCAATCTTTAAAAAAGCATCCTCTTCCCTCCCAACAGGTGACACGTTGCCTCATCTCGTGACACTCAGAGCTGGAGCCCTCCCCAGTGCAGCACAGCCGCCCCAGCAGAACTCACGGCTGTGCCAATAACGAAGCACGCTCCAGTATTTTGCTGGTGTAAGTGACAATCAGTCTTCAGAGACATCAGGAAAAGCTCTCCAAATCAAATCATGAGATATAATTATGATGCACTTCAAGATGCAGACTCAGCATCGCCCTCCAATCCGACTCTTCCCTCCACCAATACAGCAAGTTCTTCCTGGAGACGATTGACTTTTCTTTTCTTTTGGCTCCCTGAATAGAGATCAGCTTACCAGGAGTCCTTTATTCCTGAAATAATTTCCATTAATCACTCACCACGTATCATTTTAAGCACAAGCTGTCAGACTGTGGGGTGTCTAACATCACCACTGTATTTCAGAGCTTCAGGGAGGGCTGCTGCTGCTGCTGAAATGAAGGGCAAGCCAGGAGGCAAGAGGAGCTGGGAGATTTCCAAGTAACAGATGAATGAACTATTACAAGCTCCTAAGTTTTGTGGTCTTTTTATACAGATACTTAGGAATTTTAAATAAAAGCAGTAGCACTCGAATCATTTGTGCTTCATGACATCTGCTCACAAAGAAGCGAATGAAGGGAAACACAGCAACATGGATCATCTTTAAGCACCATGGATCATTTTTAAGCAACACTGTAGTTCTGCATTTGTGATTCTTCAGTACAGTCGTAAGTTAACGTAAACTTCTGGTACCTTAACGTGCCTCTCGGCTGAAGGAGGCATCAGCACTTAACTTACAAATGCATTTTAGGGAGTTTCTAACTCAAAAAAAAAAAAAAGGCCCTGCAAAGTTTAGCTGACTAGGTCTCAAATAGGAAACACTTAAAGGTTTTATTTTACAAGAGTGCTTGAACTCCAAAAAGAGGAGAGATTCCAGATGTGTTTATCCCTAGGAAATTCAGGTGCTAAATTTTATCAGAATTAGCACTTCAGGCAGTTTGGCAGCCAATTTCTAGCGGTTTTTAGCTCAAGTCTTCATATTTCCTAAAAACACATAAACCCATTTAAAAATCACACATTAAAAGAGAAGAGATCACTGAAATACTAACCACTGCTACCTACCACAGACCCAGAGAAGTCTCCAGCAGGGACATGGTGTGCTTTAGGAAAAAGGCTCTTAAACAGTCTTTTTTTTTTTTTTTTTTTTTTTAAGGATCTTAAATAGGTACTTGCTTAATTTGAAGTTAGAGAGACACTCATGAAACATTTTGTGATATGCTAGGAGAAACGGAGGACATAGAAGACAGTATCATCACAACCATGCCAAGGTTTTGCACAGGTTTGTGCTGGGGACTTAGAGACAGCCTGCCCTCTCGCCCCGGTTCCCCGCCAAAGAGCCACCGCCCTCTAAAGCGCAGTCTCTCCTGGGCTTGCTCAACAGCCCTGACATTTAGGGGGGACAGCTCAGCAACAGGGAGCAGCGTGCTCATGTGCACGTGCTGCGCACGCTATTAGCTAACCCCGGGATGGATGTTTATTCTGCGCTGGTCACCCCTGCTTGTTAACAAGGCGCATCAATACCCCTCGCTTTGCTTTCTTACAACTTTCCCACCAGAGTAAAACAATAGAAGGGCCAAAAACGGTGCCGACAATTTATTTGTTTTTATTTAGACTAACTGGCTTTCAGTTTTTGAGAGACACAGAAGAACGCAGCTGTTCTGCTTTCCGTTTTTGGATTTCTCCACCTCTTTTTCAAAGTGGAGGGGGGGGGAAGCAAAAGCAAAAAAGGCCAACGACAATCTCTTCATAGACCACCACACTCAACCTTCATCAACAAACCAACCCTGCAACACTGGGCTCATTTTAATCCAGCATCTAGTTCAAGAAACCTGGCCAAAACCCTCCGTTTTTGAGGACAGAGGCGGAACTATTCCCATTTGTAATTCTGCGCAAATGAATTTTCCCCTCATCAAGGTCATTTTTCATTTGCTAATCAAAAGAACCTCCTCCAGTCTCATCTGCCCTTGGGAATCTCACATCAATCCCAAAACGCCAGCAAGGTGCTTAGCCTGATGTCACCCGCGTCGAACCCCAGCAGGMAAGGCCCATGGTCCCTACAGCCTAACTATGGTCCAGCCAAAATCCTGGCAGCAACACGCTCCCAAGCAACCTGCTGTCACTGGTAAGAACTATGAGAGTTTGCAAGGTGACAAGAGACCCAGACAAGCAAATTTATTCTCTCCACTCCAGAAAACAAAGAAATGGGAGAAGACAGGAAAYGCAGACGAGTTCATCATCCATGATAACAGAGCGATTTCTAAATACGGGGTGCTGCAACCGTGGAGCAGCTGGAGGACTCCTGAGCCCCCTGCGCTCAGGCATGCAGGCCGTAATTCCACGCTCATCATCTCAGCAGTGCTCTGCAAGTGCAGGAGCACCCACCTGCCCGGGGAGCAGCGGGGCGCACTGGGACATTGTGGGACCAAAGGCAGAACGTACTCTGATTCGTCCCGGCGACTCCGCAGGAGCTGCTCTGCAAAATTCACGTCATTAATCTCCGCCTTTCCAACAAAAAGCCTGAAATTTAGCAGCGTGTAAACAAAACCCAGAAACGAGGAGCCATCGAGGAGACTGAAGAGACAAGAAAACACACGCTGCTGGGACAACATGGACCTCATCACGCCATTGTGGGAAGTGTGTGAACAAAAGGGCGGACTTCACTACTAAGCGACAAAGAGCGTTTGTTTAAAAGAAAGGACTAACCAGGTTATGGTTCCACAGCCCATGGATTTGCCCTATTTGCAACAAAGTTTTTTTGAGAAAAAGCACACTTCTTAAATGGCTTATTATAAATAAACCGAAAGTCCACAAATGGTTGAATACAATATTGCTGGGATAAGTACGGGATAAACAGGAAAATGAACTGAACTACAGGCCTGTGGCCTTAATACACTTAAAAATGCCCCAAACTGAGAAGTTGCCAATATCGAGAAGTTGCCAATAYCAAGAAGTGCAGCCCCTCCACTGAGATCGCACAGGCTCAGTTYATTACCTCCAGCCTTAGAGAAACCCTAGAGCATACATTTTGTAGTTCACCCATACATTTCTCCCCSCCATCAACATCCCTCAGCTGCAGGTTGCCTGATGTCCTGGAGCCAGGAGGCTTCTCTCCATTAAAAACACGCTGTCGCTCCCACACAACGTAGCAACAGGTGCCTGCAGAACAACTATTTCCAGTTTCCAGTTACTTTCCAAGTTGYTGCATCAAAGCTACGACACACACATAGGCAGAGTCGCCTTTTGATTACTTCAGCAAAAGCACAAATATTCAAAATTATGGGCAGCAATGCATTTTACCCAACGTTTCCATGGAAAGAGAGTCTTCAGCAAGCAGCTACAGAACAGTCTGGTTGGAAACTCAAGTTCCAGATTTGCTCTGTTCACACTACATCCATTACAATGTGGAAAAAATATTTGCTGAACTAGTTTTAAGCCCATAAAGGCCAATAATTTAAATGCTATTTGCCATGCAAAGGAGATAGCAACTCTTCAGAGCTTATCGCAGGGTAGGATACAGAATTTTAAACTCTCTCTGACCCCACAAACATCAGTTAGAAACAGCATGTTGAGAAAGTTAGCCTGAAGTTGTTTAAAAAACAGTAAAGYAGTGTTTTAGCCCAAGGCTAAAGGTACATGGAAGCACAGTCCTGCAAAAAAATCTCAAACAGCCTAACTATTCACCAGCCCCAAAGGCTCCTCTTCTGCTGATCACCTCCTTCGCGCTGGTCCTTCGGCTTCGCAGCCCTTACAGAAACCTCACCATTTCCCGAGACACGAACATCTGCAGGACTCCCGACAAAACAGAGTCTCAGAGGCAACCTGTCTCATTCGCAACCCCTTAAAACACGAGCTCCGCAGCCCGGCGGCGTGGGCTCCCGAGCTAAAACACACCACTCAGGAGGGAGGGTTCTCCTTYAAATGCTCATTTGCTGCTCAGGTTTTGATTTTATATCTGATGAGCATCTCTGTCCCTCTTCCAACCCCCCACCAGGAAGGATCAGTGAGACAAATACCCAGCGCTTCCCAGGGAATAAAAGGAAAAGCCAAACAGGAAAAGTTGTTATGAACAATACAGCCCCAGTCCAGTTAATGATCAACTTTGCAGCACACAAGCATACTACTTTTTCTTCCAGTTGCCAGAGCTTATTCACATGGTGTTTTTAATAATTGGTTGGTAGTAAGAAGCCTTTTACGCGCTGCATTTGTGTTATCGGAATCAGCGAAGAAATAAGGAAGATAAGAAAAAACCACAGCTCCACTCAGTCAACAGGAAGCCGGGTCTGACACGCCGAGCGTGGAGCTCGGCTGCACGAAGGCTGCCAGGAAGGGTACGGGGTCAGGCTCGCCCCCGCGCAGCGCTGCCTGACGGCACAYTCGCGTCGCGCCCTCGACGGACCGCAGGACACAAACCCCAGCGTACGGCGCACGCTCCCTGCAAGACGCCATTGCTGCAGTCCCTGCCGATCCTATACGCTTCTACAGCRGAAAGAGAGCTAATCAACCTATTTATGTATTTCAAACGCCTCAAACTAGAACGACCCTTAGTCATAAAACAGATTCAGTTGGAGTTGAAAGGGGTAAGCGAACCACTCTGCTCACCTTCCCGTCTTTTAAACGGCCATTTCCAAGCATCTCCAAGTCTTAAACATCACTGAGGCTCAACACAAYGGTAAAATAGTCACAGCGGTACAATACTTGTGATGGTACAGAGGCAATTAAAGATTTCCAGTAACAYTGCTTGGAGGATTGCAGCCTAATTGCTGAGCGGTCAAGGTTTTTCAGCAGTGGGTGCATTGCAAGCAGAYAAAAAGCTTGGGTTTTCCCGTACAAGGAATAAATAAAGTAAACGGCTCTCTGAACAGTGACGACACACCTAGCTAAGCTCCTCACTTGGCACGTGGAGTAACTCAACATTAGGTTGTCATGAAATTTGGTAGCACAAAGGCCATGGCCACACGGCCTAGAAGACGATGTTAAAAAACAGAGGGAACAAAGGCCAAAACGTAGCCCGGGGCTGAAGACACGCCGTGGGAAGGAGGCGTCAGTGCGCCGAGCCTGAATGACCTCGTGACGCAATTCAGCGTACTGTTTGTGCTCACCTGCACGGTCCGTAACTTCCTCTTACTCCGTAAAACGGTGTTGCTTCATACTATAACGAAGAAAGGTTTTCACTTACGAGAAAGGTGATTATGCGAGAGCGCAATAGGCTGCAAGGCTAACTCTGCGTGAACATCTTGTGCCTATCTTTAACCCTCGGCTGAAAATAATTCTGTTCAAATCATAGGTTTTACTTCTTTTTTTTTTTTTTTTAAGAGAGTTCCAAGATGCACCCATGACACTGTGAAGAAACCATCAATTCCATCTGCTTCTTTTTTTCTACAAAGTTCAAAATTCATACTATAAAAGCCTTCAGTCAACATGTTATAATAGGAAACAGAGTGGTACAAAGCAAGTAAGAGAATCATGGAAAGCAGCAAGCATATTCATATTTTTAGATCCATTTGGCTCCAAAAGTATTGAAGAACACAGTAGAGAACAATATTGGAGTGTCTTAACACGTGCTCAGCATGAGCCGAGGGAGTGCTCCCATCACTGCTTTGCAGAGTGGAAGCTGAGGCAGAGGCAAAAATATTTAGACTCAAAAAGATGCAGAAAAAATGCCAAGGAATGTAGACGCTAAAGTTAAGTGATTGATTCTTAGTTTTGATAGAAAAGTTAGGGATCCATTTGCATCTTTAGGCAGCACTTGCCAGCTGAGCACTGGCCTGGCGAGACTTGGCCAGGACAGTGCAGGAAGGACRTGCTGCAGCACGGAGCGAGAGCTGGGTCTTCCCAAACCCCAAGCGAGTGCCCTGACCACGGGATCATCCTTCTTTGCTACCAAGGTAAAGAGGAAGCCAAGCGACAGGRGAATCTGGCAGTGAAGAACAGCACTATGTCAGGGACACGGAAAAAACATCTCAGGGGCACCAACGATGAATTAGACACCTCAAACTTGGCAAAGGAAAGAGGAAGCGACTGCAGGCAGGAAGCAAGGAACTGATCCATGGCAATTCCTACAGGTTTCTTCTGTTAAGAATGCTTTGGTATTTACAGACCRCCTTAACTTTTGCATTTTTCTTATCTTCCTATCAGCTGCTATGGAGCTTATTAGATTAAAGTGAACTTTGAATCCTACAGAAAAATAAAGCTAGCAAATCAGCACAAGTCCTCTTAGGTTCAGTGGGAATAGTTGTAACTTGTTTAAAGGAATCTTGCTATCAATTTTAAGCACTTTGATAAACAGAAGTCTCTCAGACATTGATTTGAATCCTTGTGAACCTGAAATGAATTAGACCCAGACCAGCTGACTAAGTTACTGACCAAAAGTGTCAACACAAGAGCAATTTCTGCTGATGTCTGAAAGTCAGAGCTGATTAGCCAAATACATCTACTAAAGAATACACTGAAACAGAACTTACTGATAACATTTGGGTCACCAGTGCCCTTTCCATTCCACAGAGAACAAATTTTTAGCACACCAAAACAACAAAATCCAGATTTTTAGGTCTTGCCCACAAAGAAATCAGGACGTCCAATATTCATCAGCCTCTATGAACTTGTAATTGGGAGTACATATTTAAAAATAGACCCTTATTATGCCAGCATGAAAGCCACAACACTGTCCTGATTAAGAACACTATCAAAATACTAATACGGTGCTGAGCCTTGTGTGAACGCTTATGCGTGGGCCAAAAGCTCTGTCATTCTCATGCTTATTAATCTTTCCTTCCAGGAGCAAAGGACAGCATAAGCTCCTCTGATAACTGAGTTATCTCTCCCTCCAGAAAAGGAAAGGGTGGTTCTTTCAACCAAGTGATGATTTAAACTACTGCTAGATACAACACTGCATGGCTAGAAGGGATCACAGGCAGCAGCGAGACCAAAGATACTCTCCCTTCCCTTTGATCGCTCTCCGTACAGTCTGAACTGCAAGTCAAGTGTTTGAGCAGTGTACTTAAAACAAACACCTATAAAGTACTGAAAACTACCTACCTAATACAGATCTTAAAASTCATCCTGATCTATAAGAAAACATYTCAGYCTACAGTAGGCTGAGTTTTCTTCCTCAATTCCACARTTATCGCTATTTCACAAACCCCAAGGCATACTCAACTTGCATTCCTGCTTACCCTGAACACCTCAGATACATCACTGTTAAACCTTCGTTATAAGCAGCCACAGGGAAAAATAATGTTTACAGGCAATACTGAGCAGAAAAAAAAAGTGACTAATTACAAGCATCTCAGGTTGAGTATGAAAGGCTCAGAGARACTTAACTAAAGAGATTAACAAATACAGCAGTGATTGCTTATGCTGAAAAAAAGAAAAAGCCACAGAGTTCTGGGACCTATTTCCACCCAAAACCTCATAAACACCAAGCAGCTCGATCTCTAGCAGGAGTTTCTTGGGAYAAGAATGCAATTTCAGGTGGCACCAGCATTTTATCCTACTATCTTTAAGCCTTTCATGATGCTTCCAAGAGATAAAAAGCAGTTGGCTGCTCTAGAGAAATATCAAGCACGTCTAGACTGCAGCGACTATCTCCCTAGAAGCTTTATCTACCACCCCGTAGCAGCCATTTCTCTCCGTAATCCTTCCCCCAAAACCTCACAGTAACTCAGAGAGCTGCTCTTAATTGTCTACAAATTAAATGATTATTTGTATCTGCATTTCAAAGGGTCCTGTGCAGCTGGAGAGGCTGATTTTCCAAGCRGCTTAGCAAGCGCTGCGGAGAGCAGAGACACTCAGTCTGCACTTTAAAGCTGTCCAAGACTGTCAGTAACTAAAAATTGGCACCAGCTGATGTCTCTCATGACCTGTGGGTCCTCCCGAGTTTAAGGTCTCCGTCCTGCTCCCGCTGCACCGGTCTGCACGACAGAACACAACCCCCCAGTCCCCATCTGGCACCTTGTGATAACCTAAAACAAGAGATCAAACAGAGCGACTAATCTTCTCCTTAAGCCCGGGAGAAGGCCGAGGTACACGGGGAGCTCGCCCCTCGCCACCAGCCGGGCGCGGGGGCTGCGGCCAGGCAGCGCGGTGCCCGCGGGGCGGACAGCGGCGGGGCGCCCGGAGCACACGCGAACTCGAGTTATCCTCGGACGGTTATTACACAATGCTGATCAAAACGCCCGGCTGCGACCTAGTCCTTTATTTTAGGCAAAAAAAAATWAAATAAAAKARARRRRRRARARARAAAAGAAAAGAAAAATCCATCAGTGGTGTCTTATCTCGCACGGGAGGCTATGGTAAGCACAAAGAAACACGGTCTAAGAGCTCAAGCGAGAAGRGGAAAGGTAAAATAGTTGGCCGAACCCCCGAAACGGCGGCGTCTCGCCCGGGAGCCTCCCCGGCCGCGGAGGAGAAAGTTTGCGCGGAGCGGCGCGGCGCGGAGCGCGGGGGCGGCGGGCGCCGCGCAGGGCTCCCCGGTACTCACAGCTGGGCGATGGCGCCCTGCGAGATGACCGCGTTGTCGGAGAAGTAGGGGATCATCGCGGCGCCCCGCGCAGGCGGCCGCCGAGCCCCGGCCGCGCGGCACCGGCAGCGGAGCCGCCGCCGCCGCC
>NW_028185872.1:60035-218216 GCF_003343005.1 Rhea americana
GGCCTGGCGACGCGCATCGCGGAAGGGCGGCAGCGCTGGTGCTTGGGAAAGAGCCTTCTCTCCTGCAGGAAAGCGTCTCTCTGGCAGGAACCTTCCTCGGCGGAGATTTGATAACTCATTTGCTGCCAGAGGAGGAGAAAAGCAGCTGCCTTTCAAAGCTATTCAAGCTTTAGCTCCATCACCCCTCGGGAGCAAAGAGAGAAAGGAAGTTCTTTAAAACACAGGAGAAAAAAAAAAAAAAAAAACTCAGCCCCCGGCTGCTGGGAATGCAGATGTTACTTTGTGCTGGGTGAGGAGTGCAATGTAGTTATAGCTGGGGAGAGAGGTGGAGGGGCAGCTTGCTTAATCCAGTTCTGCAGACGGGGCAGCAGGAAAGCAGAATCTGTCTGTTCCAGATCTGCATTCTCGAACCATTACCGTGAGCGRGTTTAACGAGGAGGGTTGGAAAACAACGGAGAAGCAGGGGAAGCTCGGCYGTGCGTTTCCCCCAGGAACGCGGGAAGGCCCAGCATTGAAAGGGCGCGCGAGGAAGATGCTATTCCAAACTGTGCTCCAGGCACGGCCCGTGCTCAGACTCAGCAATACACACAAGTGAGTTATCACTGAAGAGGATTTTGGTTTAAACTCAGTTGGAGGTTGAAGAAGCTTGAATGAGAGTGGAGCACGTGCATTAACGCTATCGACCTATCTAAAAAACAAAACAAAACAAAACAAAACCTGCCATGGGCAGTTCTGCTGCGATGCTGCTATGATCAGGTAGTTGAACCAGAAGCCAAAAGGAAGCATGCTGTTCGAGTCCCCAGCTCCATCTAGAGTTTATTTCTAACTGTTAATTATAACTTGCAAAGAAGCAGAGGTTAAAAAACAAACAACTGCCCCCCCCCAAAAAAAAAACCTCAAACCCACAAACCCATATTGTGATAGCAAGTGCTTCAGTTCGGACAGCATAGAGAAGCATGCTTGTCTGAAAGGCCTCAACCAAGTCCACACTGAGGTTGCATAAGGAAAGGGACAAAAAGCAGAATTCATGATTCTGCGGTTCAGTTGCATTAATTTAAGCAATGTTATCTTATACAGCCAAGAGCACATCTCTGCTAATGGTTCTTCACAGCTGTAAAAAAAAAAAAAGAAAGAAAGAAAAAGAAAAGAAGAAGAAAGATCACCTAGTGCCAGCTTGCTGCAATGCTAAAGAAAAAAAAATCATTTATTAAACATAAATTAAGTCAGCTGCAAGAATCAATGGAAAAATTAGGACATTAGAGAAACACATGCTTCCAGAGGTCAAGAGACTGGCAAGAACCTCATATTTGGTAGTAACACATACCACACGTTCATAGAGAGCAAAACAAACCCAGAACTTCTGTTCCATTCTAATTAATAACTTGCACAATACCTGAATAAAGCCCTTAAGGCTAAATGCATTTAAGATAYTGTCCAGACAGGTGTCAGATTTCTTACATGCAACTAACACTACAAAAGCAAGCCCTTACAAACTGCAAAAAACAAGGGTAGTGATTAACTGTAAGCAGTACTCCTAAAGCAGCTACCCATAACATATGGATAATAGATTTGTAAATGAATTAGCCCTGGATTAATACAATCTGGCACTCCACCTCCATATGCTGAGAGACCAAACAAGGACAGAAATATTCCAGCTTTTTTCTTTTTCAGACTTTAGAAAAGCAGAAGTAGGAAATCTCAGGTAGGTTCATATAGTCAGCTTTGTGCTAATAAAAGGTATTTGAATCCCTTCATGTTGCCACAAAGATTGAAATACTAGGCCTGACATTGCCTTCAGGCAAYGTGTTAGTCAGATTAGCATTTCAGTTCCCACTGCTCATTTGTATAGTGTGCACTATTTTCACATCCCACTTYAACCAGACTTAAGGAACAACCCTATTTCTTTGTGCAAGCCACCCCCTACGTTTAACCACGGGCAGAAGTATCAACCAAATAACCTGATCCACCAGTGTGCAYGAGGAGTAAGCAAGGAGCAGGCATGGGGAAAGAGGCTTTGGGAAGCTGGACAAGATGGAGCTGAAGGCAGCAGGACACAGTCAACAAACTGCTGTTCTTCACCATAAGCAGATGCACTCGGCTGGGACAAACACATGAAGAGCTTAAAGTACCCGACTTTGAAGTGATGACAGGTAACAATCTACATCATTACCAAGTTGCAGTAGAGCATATGAGCATAGGCATTAATCAGTGTACAACAAGATGTAAATAAGTCTGTCTAGGGCCTGAACTGCTTCCCAATGCAGGGCACAAAGTTACATTTTGCAGCAGGGGAAAAAAGGGACACAGGGCATGTCCGAGTTTTAGGTCTGCATTTAGCCCTCCCCAGGAGGTCACAGGATTAGCAGCATTACGCTGCCTGCTGCAGAGGCCGGCAGTAAACAACGCAGTATCGGCACTGTCAGTGCAGCGCTGCGCTCGCTGGGCAGCAGGATTTCATTTAACCTTTGAACACTGAATAGTCTAATAAACTAGTTGCATGCACCATGCAAGACACACACACACAACCAAACACACACACACACCCCAAATCCTTGTAAAGCTAACCAAACCAGCTGCTCTAGCAGCTTGAACCAGCTACAGAAGTCTCAAGAGGAAAACCTGAGATGGGGACTGCTACGGATGTCTGACCAGGAGCTGCCCATCAGCTGCCTCKGAAGAGAAGTTTTAGGGGTAAGGGGAGAACATCAATGCATCGACTTTCATTGTGCTTTTTGGCAGACACAGCAAGGCTGAAAAGATAAAGTTTATTCATATAGCCATCCTCTTCCCTCCACTATCTTTATTTTAAAGCTGAACAGTCATGGTAGATTACATCATAACTTTGGCTTCTTCACTTTCCTTGTGCCTTTTAACATGTTTTGATCCTGCAATGATCTAATAGAGGAATTCCGTGTTCTGCACAGGGCTAGTGGCTTGCAGATGTGATGCTCCCTTTACAGTTGAGGCCTCAGTACATAAGCAATCAGTAAAAATGCATGAGCCACCATAGTCAGGTTTTRCATCAACATACACAGATTTGATGCATGCAGAAAGCAAGCTTCCAGCAAGACGCAGAGCCTTGTCCACCACACACATGGTCCACATGCAAAGAGGGCATTAATCAAGCTAATGTTTCCACCCAAGATCAACAGCTTAAGGCTGAATGGCTGCTTCTTGTCAGGCCACACGGAAGTGCCAGTGTCACCATATTCCCCCCACCCCTATCCCACAGGGGTTTGCTGGGTGTCTGCTCACATGTTAAGATGATTAATGCTGGAGCACAGATTCTCCTGTTCTGCATGTTCCACTAGTGTAGCATAATCTCAGCCCCACATCGGGGTTCTGGGACCTCTTTTCATTTCTTGAAAATTACAACTTATGCCTGCCAGCACACTTTCTGTGCTCCTCTCCTGTCTCATTTCGAAAAGCCCTAAGGAATGTGATATATTATCACAGTYTTTCTAGACACTTACTCCAGGGGTGTGAAAGGTTGGGTATTAACTTTAAATCTATTTGGACTAAAGTCCAGGTACTCCCTATAAAAGCAGAGAAATGCTTTTCTCTTCCTCCAGCACAGAAGGGCTGAACTTACTGAATGTCTACAGGTGTAAGGTTAGTCATGTTCAAGGTAAGAGGAACAGAGGGATATTGTCGTGTATAGAAAAATTGGCCTAAAACTATTACCCACCACAGTGTTAATAGATGGAAGCAATGCAGAACCTAGACCCACATCTCTCTACACTTTTTAGAGGGATTATGAAAAATACTGAAGCTGCTGCATTAGGCAAACAAAAACCCAC
This sequence comes from Rhea americana, assembly GCF_003343005.1. Lineage (NCBI taxonomy): Eukaryota > Metazoa > Chordata > Aves > Rheiformes > Rheidae > Rhea > Rhea americana. The sequence goes on from NW_028185872.1 coordinate 63,836, forward strand.
CATCACATCCTCTCTTCAYAGCCAAATGAGTTACTGCAGTGCCTGTTTTTCCCCTTTACTGTGCACATGGGAAGTTTGTTCTTTACTGTTGAGCAGCTGCTTCCGGTGTCATTTGTGAAAAGCTAGAGAATTTTAAAAACAAAGCATCACAGCTCCCCATGGTTTCAGAGACTAGCACTAGAGTCATGCAGGCACAGCCAAAGAGATCAGAGGTAGCAAGTTCATTTCCGTGTGCATAGGTGGGGCAGAGTGCTTTGTTTTCCTCTGTGGCAGCTATATTCAGTCTTTCCCCACACAGACAGCTGTCTCAGCATCAGACCAGACAGAGAAAAGGGGTCTCAAGAAGTAGCTTTTAAGAATATGGTGTCACACTCCAGCTGTTCTTGAGGGTCAAAGGATCTCACGTTCCTCCTGCTCCAGTGAGGGGTCAGTTAACTCATCCCATCGCTCTGAGGTCACGTCGCCTTCAGTGATGAACTGAGCCTGCAGATGAGTCTGAGTGGATTAAGAGTACAAACAGATGACTTATCTTGGGAGACCCTTAAATCACAGCACCAAACCCGTAAACAGGTAGAGACCAAACCGCTGGGAGCCAGCCAGCACCTCCTGCTCTTGTGTTCTACCACTGCCCCCTGCAGAGCTGCACTTCAGAGGGAGAACTTGGTTTAGTAAAAGTCTTCTGGCCATTTTTAGCACAGCCACATCAAGACAACTGCATTTACTTTGTCCATTTTATCAGGAAAAACAAAGCCATTTCAGCAGCAGTGGTCATAAGCCAATACATGTAGGGCAGGATGAGATACTGAGCATAGCAAAGAAATAAGCTGTTCCAGTGATCAAGGGGCATACCACCCACCAAGGCAGCATGTACATACACCAGCTTTACTACACAGAATAAGGAAAATTTAACAAAATAAGTAGAAATAGCCCGTATCTATTTTTTTTAAAGGAGGGGGGAGGCAAGAACAGAGAAGGTATGCAAAACCACTCAAATCCTGAAGAACCAGTCAGAACAGGAAGCCACATTCTAAATTTGGTTATTTAAGCTGTCTAAGAGCATTTCTGTTTTCAGTCCTTGTACAAAGAACCAGGCAGGCACAGGGGTAGGCTGATAAGCATCGCAGAAAGAACAAGTCCAAGCTTTTAAAGCCCCTTTGGTCAGCTGCCTATCCTGAACAATGATGAAGCTTCTCAGTTGAGAATCCAACACCTATTTTGCAATATTAGCACTTCATTAAACCCTTCCCTCACAAAAACACACACCCAATTGCTGTATTTTACYTATCATTAGATCTTAGAGGTCTTTAAACAGAGAGGTCAGCGTTCAACTACACCTGTTGCACAGATGCAGAAGTAAAGAACATTAAATGGACCTGAGCACCRTAGAAGAGGGACACACGCTGAATTATTGCTCTAGTCTTAACAAGCAACACCAATGTTGGACAGGGGTAGTGTGCTGAAAAAAACACACTGTTGCTGAAGCATCATCTTGCATGGCTGCCGCCTTCTCCTGCTCCCATTTTTTTTGAAATGTTTAATACAGCAGGTTTCCTTGACAGTTGTTTTCCATGTAAAACTTAAGATATTCAAGAAGAGCTTTGAAGAAACTACTTCTTTCAATACATGTTTTTGTTGCCACTCAGCTCTTTGGTATCTTTGCATCAGGTGCCAGAAACTCTGGCCCAGTTCCTCAAAACATGCCTGAAATCCACGCAGATCACAAACTCTAAGAGTCAATCCATGTTTAACTCTCTCAGGTTAGGGCCCCTTAGCAAAATATGAGTGACTAAAATTGCTATTTTGGATCCTCCCTTTGCATTTACAATAGCAATCTTTCCTCCACATAAGTTCCCTAGCCTAAAGCACCCAGTTTGTGCTCAGTAGCAGACACAAACATGTATGTGGCATCCTTACAGGTGCTTAGCCACTCCTTTGCTAACCTCTGGAGAAGGAGCACAAGTGCACAGTGGCAGCTGTTCTGGGCTCACTCACTTTCAAGTAGACCCTCGCAGTAGCGGGAGGATATGACCTAACTTCATTCCTTTTACTTCCAAGTTTGTCTTTGCTTTGCTCCTCATTCTCCTCTACTCACACATTTARAATGAGAAACTACTACGCTTTTCATAAGCCTCTATGTTTTGAGCAAGCTCCCTGCTACACCATATGTTTACCTTGTAATTTAGTAATGCAGCAGCCTATATTAATCTGTTTGATCCTTCGGCAGTGAGGATCAAGTCTCACTGTGTAAATCATCTATGCCTTATTGTGATCCACAGGTAAGTAATCAGCAGACTGGACTGAACATGTTGCAACCACAGACAGAATTTGAAGCAAATTAGACCTGCAGATACCTGTAATCTCATAAATGCAGATTTTTCTACGAGTGCTATACATTATGCCTTTGCTCACAGTTTGGTAAGAGGACAACTGGCATTCAAAAAGGAAGACCACAGATCTGCTTTCTTATCGTGTGGTGTGTGGTCCACAGAACTTTTCCTGATGGTTAGCAGAGCTGGCAGATCAACAGATCTGTACTTTATCTCATAATTATATTCTCCACAGGCAGTTGTAGTAAATGCCACAGGGATGCTAAATTGTCACCAAAAGGAAAGATAGATGAGTTCAGGAAGTAGTTCTAAAGAAAGTTCATACTCTGGGAGCTTAGTAATCTCTGGCATGGATAAATTCAAGCTCTTCTGTACAACACTCCATTCTCTCTCATTCAGGATCTGAGTTAAATTGTCCTGCGCAGCCCTTCGAAGATCCAACTACAGCTCAAGTGCCAACAAAATAACAGTTTGGCAGCCGCTGCAGCAAGCTGAGGAAGCACASGGAGGTTTTATTGTTAGAATCTACAGCACATGGTTTTTGGAAGTCTCTTATAACACAAGATATGCACTAAGGATAACTAGAAGTGTCAGAAGCCTACCACAGGGAGCATCAAATGGCAATGATATGTATCTTCAAAGGTCGCCATAGACACGAGATACTGAAGAATCACACACCTCAGTGCAGGCTGTAAGTGAGGCTTTTGAAGTACCATCAATTCCAGATCGTGGAATCCCCTTTCTTTCTCTTTCAGTAGCTAGCACACATCTGCCATAACCTCAAACTTGTAGTAAGAAGCCTACCATGAGTTTCAGTTTAAGATTCAAAAAGTAGGATTACAATTTACTGAGCTGTTGCCCTATACAAAGAAACACATGTGCAAATTATATTTACTATCAAGATACTTAAAAGCAACTTTTATACTGTTATTAACTATAAGCTTCTGCATTAAACTGTGGTCTTCCACTCCTAAAACAAAGATATTCACAGCTTGAAACCTTAAGGCATCTTGGCACATCAACTGTTATCATAGCAATAATCTGATTTTCCTTYCTTCCCAGTTCACTCCTGGAAGGAACTATTTTAACTAAAAAACAAAAACAAACTAGAAATCCCCCACAAACCAGAAGGTAAGTGTACTTAAGACTGCAATAGGCTTAAAACCAAAACACCTTTTCCTTTCTGCCTCTGTATCTGAGGAGGGGAGGACAAGCAGTTTTTGAGAGCATTTCCAGGTAACAGAATACCCTKATTTAAAGCATGCTTTCTATGCCACTTCAAGGCAATGACAAGCTCCTCAGGGAATGAGCTTTAGCCATGCAAATGGACTTTAGGCTGACCAAGTGGCAGACCATAAAAGTTCAAAGAATTCTGCTGAAGTATTAAGGCAGCCTTGCTAGGCCATACAGCTTACTCAGCTCTGCATGCAGCAGTTCCTGTGCAGCCTCAAGTGCTGCATTTCAGCAGCTAGCGCTGTTTCAAGGCRCACAAGTGACAACTTCACAGAGAGTATAGAAATGGAGGCACCATTTTAAACCTAAACTCTGAAAGCAACTAACAGACAACAAATCCAGTGCAGACCGCAGCAACACTACTGCCTCAGGGCCCTGGAGATTTCCTTTGTCAGCAAAACAAAGATGCTGAATCCTTGCAACCTTGGGTACAAAGAACACACAAGAATTGAAACATTAATACGTCAGTTGATGTAAACACAACTTAGAAAGTTTAACATGCATTTCAGGTAAGTTAACAAAAGCATGATGTAGAGAGATTGTAAAAACAGATACTCCATTAAAGGTCTATTTAGAGCAGCAGCAAGTCTGGAGACACAGGGAGAGGTAAGTAGGCCAGCTCGCTGTAACAGCCTCCAAAACCATAATAGAAGCGGCTAGATCACCATGAAGGTAAGAAAAATAGATTATTCAGTATATCTGCTCACTTGATAGGTCTATACGAGTCCTACTAGCCAAAAGTTAGACAGAGAAGACATGGGTTGGCTTGATGGGAAACTGCAGAGCAAGATCTTGGAGCCCACGTTAGGGGTTCTGAGACCTCATCCATGGACTACAAGCCTGATCACAGCTACTGCAGGGAACAGAGACTTTCCTGGGCTTCCTTTGGAGCGGGGCTAGGGTATCTGAGGGAAAATCCTGAATAGCTTAGAGTGGGGAAGACGAGCTCATTTTTACTTATTTGCTCTGTTTCAGGTATTTGCAGTATTAAACTGCTGAGGTTTTCAGTAACAGAGGTCTCCATAGAAGTTAAGGGTAAATTGACTATACCCAACTATTTCTCTCACACAGAAAAAATAAACCATTCCTTTGTACTGCTACAAAGTTTTGGAAGGTATTTGAAACAGTATTTTCTGGAACAAATAAATGCAGAGTACAGGCAAACTCCCTTTCCGCAAACCTAATAACTCTTTCCATCTTTTGGAGAAGAGCTTTAAGTGTATTCTGATAATTCACAGAGCATCTAAATGCATCTAAACAGCATCTAAATAAGGAGCAAACATTCTGGGAGAGAACTTCAGGGACAGACAATGCTGGGGAAGTAGATTGACCGAACTGTATGTTTTTCATGCAGGCAAGCTCCAAAGAGGCAAGCGCAGACTTGTCATGTCATTGGACTGCTGTGCAGAACAGGTTTAAGTTTAACAGCATTTTCACGTGGTCTGTGAATCTCCATGAGACTTGAGATAGTCCATGCAATTACAGTGCTCTGTGGTGATACATCTTAAAGAGCATGAACAGGTCAGGGCCCAGAAAAATTATTGTAGGTATGACCTCCTTGATGTACCTACCTACAAGTTTAAGCTCATATTTGAAACTCCTCTCTGACTCTTTGGAGGATGTGTTGGGTTGGTTGCTCTTCGTAACCTCTGCTCAACAAGCACAAGTAACGCACGCTGACACTGCTGTCCTTTCCATGTGTTCTCCTTCTCTCTAAGATATGGGATATATCAAGGTGAAAAGATAACAGCGGAAATCTAGGAGAAGTTAGTCAAAAATTGCTAGCCATATGCTAGCCAAATGTGGAACATTTGTCTCATTTGAAACAGCAATCCTCCGATTGGGCAGAAAAGCACAGGGAAGAAGAGAATGAAAATGCATCTGGTACTTCATTATCTTTAAGACTGATCATTGCAGAAGTCTTTTGACATCAAAGACATCTTTGTGCTTATGCCTACAGCATAAGCCAAACCCTTTTCAACCACGACTTCACCATTAGCATCTCAATGCATTAACATCCTATTTAGTAAATTAAATGTTATGTTATTACCCTACTAGGCTTTTAGCCACAATGCAACTCATGTTCAATGCCCAGTTAATAGGCTGAGTTTGGGCGTACTTGGTGAAAGCAATACTAGCCAGAGATAGGGTTTAAACACATTTTATTTGAGTTTAGTAGATGAACGGTCTCCTCTTCAGAAGAATTTTAAAAATAGCCACAAAAACCTCACCCACAAGACTGACCRCAGCCACAGCTAGGTCACCTGAATTATGCCTCAGGAGAACATCATCAGCTGGGCCTTGCCCAGACAGGCAGCCAGGAATGTCAGGCAGCTGCAAAGAACAACTTCAATTATATTGCAGCTGATACTGTATTTTTCTTTTAAAGTCAAACTCAGTCCCCTGCCCTTCTAGTGTTTGGGCTGTTAATAGTCACTACTTGCTATCCAACTGGGGACTGCATAGACGTACTCAAATTTTTTTTTTATAGACATCTGCTACTCCTTCACAGCAAGACTGTAGGTTGGTGACTTACCATATTTCACTATTAATAATATTTATGGTACTTCAATCAAATACACTTAACTCCCACYCTCTTGTTTTCCCTTGTTCAGGTTGCTGACCCAGCAACAGGAGTTACAGAGTTACAATTACCACATCAACAGCAGGTTGCTACTTCCTATCCCAGGAAGTTATTTTAAAATACATAAAAAAATGCTTGTTTCAAACATAGAATTGCTGCTAAAAGCCCACAAAAATGAAGTATCTCCCATCTCCTCCAATATATTGTCTATCCTAAGATCAAGTCATGAGTTGATCTTGTGACTGCTGGAAGACTAGCTAAGAGTGAAATTAAAAACTGGAGTTCAACCGAGTTCAGTTTGAACCTTTGGGCATTGTGTTTTCCAGCTTTCCTCTCAGCCATGAAAGTTGTAAAATGAAGAAAGATTCTTAGCTCATCATGTAACGGAAGAAGAGTGAAGGAAACAGATTAGTCCCTTTCCCAGAGCCACACCAGTAACTGCAGGACTACAATGAAGTCATGAGAATGTGCAACCTTAACTTTTTTTTTGCTGCTTCATTCAAGTTAATCCCAAAACCAAAGCCCATGTCTTGTTTAAGCCTTTCAAATAATAGAAATTACTGCTTCCATCATCATCCACCCACACAATGTTAAATAGAGAATTAACACCCAAAGAGCTCAGAAAAGGAGAACTATTTCACCTTCACTTTCCCTTTACTCCCTCTGGAAGGGATCTTATTCTCTTCATAAAATTCTCCTGCTGCTCAGGAAGTTACCCAGTTAAACACGCAGGCTTTGTTTACAGTATGGTTAGATGAAATAATTCTTTTGATTGCTTAATGGATAGGAGACAGTTTTCAATACTTCAAAAAAATCTACCCTTAAAACTTTGAATACACTGTAAAAATGGAGTCAGTACTTGTTACCATTTAAGCAGCTGAGTTTGGATTTTTTTTTTAAACAGATAAGCATTTGCCAGAAAAAAGTTGTTCCTGAAGTAACTGAAACTTTACAAGAATGAACAACTTTATCCAAAACAATCCCAATGAAAAGAAATTCCTGTAGCTTCTCAGCCTTCTCCTATCCTCGGAGTAGGCATTCTACTAGACAGTAGTGTTGAGCAATGAATATYTAAGTACCCACTGAACATGCTGTTTTAAGCAGCATGCGCCCTCATGGCCTATGGCCACCCTGTACCTCAGCTTCTAAGAACTACAGCTTCTCTCAAATACCAAAGATACACACAGTGCCTTAACCAGCAGATGAAGAGGAACAGCTAGAGGATGACCAGCATTACTAAGGCCTCTCCTGTGTTACTCCTGCTAGCTAAGATAATCCAAATCAGAGCTTGATGGCAATAGGGAGACATTTTAACCACAAAATAAGAGTTTACTAAGACAGCTATTCCACCCAGAGCCATTCCAGTGGTGGATCAAGCCCTGAGAAGTGACACACACGACCTCAGTGAAAGCTGAGGAACAAAACACCCAGGGTTTGTTTCCAAGACATAAGTAAAGTCTCTACATGCACACACAGAGAGGTGGAGTATCACCATCTTATTCAGCACATGGCYACAGCTGACACCCCATCTCATGAATGCAAGTAACAATTTGGAGAAGACATTATCTGACATCTTTGTCAGTTGTTCCCCATGTATTTTTTTGTGTGTAACTAGACTTTTTATGTAACTAGACTTTTTACTCTGTTGCCTTTTGCCTGCTGCAGCAACCCTTTTACTGGGGCATCATCTAGGTCATGGTTATACATGTCAGTCTTTCAATAAGGTCAAGACAAGAAAATTCTGCAAGATTAGCAGTAGGTAGAAATGATACACGTTTGGGTTAAAACAAACAACACAACGTAACTGTAGAACATTTCACCAAGAAAAGCATCCCACAAGCCTCARTTCATATTCTTACCTTCTGGGCTGGGACCGGCATTCTTCTTCTCCACTGTCTGCCTCCTGCGTACATAGAGGAGAAAAAAAAATTAACATGCCTTAATATATGCAGAATCCAAAGACTTTTCCTCTTCACTGGTTTGACTGCATCTCACTGCTTCCACATGTAGCTGTCATTCCACAGGAACTCACCTTCCGCCTCGTTGCYATTTCATGTTCTCAAAACCCTTTTAAGAATTTTTGCCACTGCAGGATTTAGCATGCTTTTGCATGGCCTTCCAATGACCCCTGCCAAACAAGGGAGGCCACGAGCCAAACATTTTGTTTACTGTTTACTTCTTGGGGAAAAAAAAAAAACACACCCAAACTCAAACCAAAAACTTTGATATACATATATATACATATATATACATATATATAAAATATTCATATTCCAGTGTCATCAAACTGAAAAATCCACAAAACAGCAAGTAATACACCTGCCAAATGGACTTGGGTGAACACAGATAGAATAGGAAGTGGAAATTTGACATACTACACTGCTTTAAATGCAAAGTGAATAGGCACGATCTCTAACATGCTGCGGAATTTTACTAGGCTTACCTATTAAAGCCCAAAGCGATAACTCAGCAGAGATCTTGAGCAATTAATTCTACTTTGCAGAACACTTGCATACATATTACCAGGCAATGGCTAGAAATGGGGTGTAGGATCCATTTTATCAGTGAACATGTAATAACGCATTTACGTAGGTCTGTAGGAACAAACAYCCTTTAAAACCTACCAAGGGTAGGGTCAGTGTAGGGGCATCCCAGGCAGGCCAGAGTTCAGAACAGTGCGACAGAGGAAGCAAAGAGACAGTTTTGTGTCTAGATTGCTTTGGGCATYCCTTCTGCAAAGGAGCATACCTCGAGGGAGAGCATTTGCCAGCAAAGGACAACTCAGCAGGAGCTGCAGAGAGCTGACCCAAAGGAAAAAGCAAGGCATAGCACTGTGCCATGCTGTGTTTTGGTCATTTTTCAAGTCACAAGTAAACAAGCAGGAACGTGGCTGCAAGAAACCTCAGCCACTATGACAACAGGGGTGCTAACAGTTTATTAATGAAGTCACATGGTGGGCACTTAATTCTCCAAAGTGTCTATTTTTTAATTAGTTACAGAATTCTTCTTTGCTACCTGTTTTTTTTTTTTTTTTTTTTTTTTAGAGTCCCAGCACAAGAACAGTTACTCTCACTCGCTCTCTCTTTTTTCTTTCTTTCTTTTTTTTTTTTTAAATCACCCCTTCCACCACCCTTTAAGATGAACACAGACCTTTCACCTGTAAAGACCTAGGCAAATTTCCTATTACAGCAATCATACAGCTAACTACAATATTCTGTGGCTGCGCATTGCTCCTGAACTTGAGAATCAGTTTATAATACTCCAAAGAGCAAGCACAAAACAATGCACTTCCATTGTGCTCCTGAAGCAAGAAAGCAAGGGGAAGAAGTCTCCAGTTGCTTTTCTGCAAACGCCTAACGGATAGCTTGAATGCTAAAGCCAAAATGTTAGCAGAGAGTGACCACATTTYACACAACGTCGAAGCTAAAGAGGCCATTTACAATAGCACCCTGTCATTGCACTTTGGGCAAATACCTTTGCAATAGGTTCTAATAAAGTTCTTCCACGAATACCTCCAAGGAGACTGTATAGCTCTGGTCAGAACTTTCTTCCTCTTCAGCTTTCCTTAACTGAGTAATTTTGAAGATACTGTCATGTATATGCTGCTTTCTGTGATTACATATCATGATGCACAGATGGAAGCCAGGAAAAGGTGGGTGAGAGATTTCATGTGCTATAGAAAGGATGGGAAACAAGATAAATGTCAATTCTAAATTGAGTTGGTGGAAAAAAGGAAGACGAACTATGCATCCCTAGGCCTCTTGCTCAGCACCACCAAAGAGGGCACATACACACCTGCCACCCAGGGGCAGGAAAGGAAGTGAAGCAACAGGAGAGGCAGAAATTCTGGAAGAGATGCATTTACAAATTATACAAAGCCTAGCATGTTTAAGCATCAAGCTCGGAAGGGGAGGAGTGGAAAAATTAAGTTTCCATAAGATAACTGTATAAACAGATGCTACTTCCTGAATCTTTTGAACTATGCTTTTTGTGCTTATTGCATGCAAAGCTCATTCAGTTCACTTTTTAACATATATAGTGACATTCATACGGTCCTGCTGGATAGTCTATGTATCTCATATTTAAAGGATCTGAATTTACAAGATACAAGGTTATTGAGAAAAACATATGCTTGCTATGGGTGTTCTATTTCTAAGATCATGACTAGAACAAGACCATGAGATAGTTCAGTAGAGCCACCTGCAACCACAAATTCAAGCTAAAACCTGCAAACCATCTACAACAGGCAAGAGCTGGCAGGAATACCTTCCACTCATCATACCTTAGAATTAGCTAGGCATTTCAGCAACTTGATAAGGAAGCAGGCAGTCCTGTCTCCTTCAAACTGAAAGCCCCAGTGAATTCCACAGTTAAAAGAAAACAAGTTGTAGTGTCATTCAGAAGGGATGAAACACACAGAAGAAGAGCAGCCATCTGAGGAGCAGCAGCAGAGCTCTTTCACTCCAGGGAAGCAAGCCTTCGTTTCTGAGAAGTGTCAGCATTCAGCCAGCTGTGAACACTGGCTGGCAGGACACTCCTGGATGCTCTGGGCTACAAATCCAAGACTGGCCTTGCTAAAGAAAAAATCCAGTGGAATAGAGTCACTTTCCATTATTCAAGCTTTTGCAATAACCACACTGGCTCAGGCTGTATCTGGACCAGACTGTTGTCCACAGCTCCAGACACTGGACAGCTGTACTGGCAATCTGCGCTCAAAGGGCAGTCAARGTCTCCCTGCATTTTGATTGTGTTGCTTAACACCTTAGAAGCAGTGGCTACTCAACAGGCCATGCCACTCACTTTGTACTTGTCCTATTTTGGCTTGATAAGTGGTAATAAGACCTTAACTAAGTAGCATTTTAAGGCTGCTAAAGTAAGGCACTGAGCACTTCCAAACAGTTTGCTAGTGCTTAACTATCTTAACAACACGAAAGTAGTAACTACCCACATTTCTAGAACAGGCAAAAAAAGTCTGATTCAGTCCAAAATGCTTCACATACTTCCTCACCTTGCTCCCCTCCCCCTAAATGCATTACTTGTGATCCTAGTCACCAGCACTTCACCAAAGAGAGYGTATATTCAGTTTGCAGCTCAGTACTAGAATGTGCAGGTGCTTCCAAGGAGGTTGGAGGGGAAAAATACTACAGTGAAGAGGATGACTCTGAACCCTGAGACCGCACTATGTGCCTCTTGGCCAGGCAGCCAACATGATCATTGTCTCATGCAGCACAACCCAACCTCAGCTCAAAGACAGCTCACTAAGCAGAAATCACTAAGGCCACCTTCTCAGCACTATACTAGTTACAGTAAAGAGGCATAATATGCAGTTAAACACACCCCAGGCTGGGCCAGAGTGGACTGCGTCCATTGCCCTTCCTTTTGAGAGCAAGGGCCCCTTTGCTGCAATTCGCAAAAGAGTTCAATTAAACCAAGATAGACACCAGTGTTACAGTTACCATCATTAGCTTTGCCCAATCACCAGCCCCATTCCATCACTTTGGGTTGCTTGACCCAGTGCAACAACCCCAYAGCATTAGGATGGTGGTGTTGGATGGCGGTGACAAGCAAGCATAGGAAAGACAGTACAACCACATGCCTTTCATCCAGAATGCTGCACCACCGTAAGGACTTTGTGTGTTAAGTGTCCCAAACAAAGATCAGTAAGACAAGAAACTAGAAATCAGCATGTAGTTAGATATCAGTAAGGTTCCTTTAAATAATTTTATTATCTAACTACTATCTCAAGTCCTCTTAGCAGAGATAATAGCTAAAACACTACTAGCTGCTGCAGATGTGGTTATCATCAGTGGAACTTCCTGGATCTTGCTAGAACATAAGCTCTAATGTGTTCCCWGTGGGTTGACAAAAAGTTGTATGTGAGTGTGAGCGTGTGCAGAGGTGGGGAATTGGAGAGAAGGAAGATGTTTCATTACAGATAGGATAGCTAAAGACTTTTTTTGTTTTGTTTTGAATAAGCCAGAACAGCTCAAGAGCATATGTTTGGCAAGAAAACAAGTTCCTCAAACCCAACATAAGGTAAAGCAACTGAAAGGAGTACTTAAGTCTCTACTGTGCYGTTTAGTAACCCAAGCTATGCGAACATAATTTTCAGTATTATAATGAATGTCTAGTTCCACATGCCATAAATAAATAAATAAATAAAAATCCTGGTCACAGCAACAGGCAAGCCCAATAACCAAAAGTCTTACCAATGAGCAGAAGACTCAAACATGCACATTGTTATCTTAGCTCCACTCAAAATTCAGCCCTCAAAAGCTCAGTGTGGAGGAGGCTAGACATGACCCAATCAATCATCATCTGTCTCTGCCAAAGCTCTGACAAGATCTCTAATATTAAACATAAACATTGCAGATGTGTGTCGAAGTGCAGCTATTCAGAATATAGCTGACTGTCTACAGAAGAACTATAGTCAAGTGTGATTTGGGCTAGAGATCTATTACTGCTACCTAGGATGCCACCCRGAGAGAAGCTAACCTTTCCCTTGAGGAGCTCAAGTTTTACCCTCCTCTCCCTCTCATCAACACTGACCATCCCAGCTCATAAGCCGGTTCTTCCTTACATTTCATATTTTGTGCTGGTAGTTAGAGTGCTTCCTCATCTTCTCTATACATGGGCATTTCACCCATGTCTCTTACCCAAGAAAAAATTTTTGAGTCTAACTCTTTCCCCATGGAGCTTTTCCAACCTCAGACTCAGGCATCTGAAATATTACTACACCCCTCTAATCATCTTCACCCCACCAACCATCCCCTCTGCAAACGCATCCATATCTTCTCGTAGGTAGAAGGCTTTCAATATGAAAGGAGCTACTTCAAATGCTCCTGCTTCACATATCCAACCACTACCAGTTTTCCTCTTGCACAAGCCCACGCTGCCATCCAATTTATACCATACCTATCCAAGGGTTCTTTGCACTTCTGGTCACYATGTAACTCTGCAGCTGCAAGAAGTCACATAACTCTCCTTAACAACTGGCAGCCAAAACTAAACTGCAATGACAAGTCATCCCACTAGAGGGGAGGGCAGGACAGAGAAGACATGGTCAGTGCATGGTCATGTGCAATTTCCTTTAGTGAAGGGAAGAACTAATACTGAAATGACTACTAAAACAAGCATTCTTGCCATTTTCAGTATACTCCCAAAGAGGAGGAAGTACTGCTGCAGTGCGGTAATTCATCAGCCAAAAAGTGGATCAAAATCTGTAAACATCCCTTTCTATGGAAATCTTTACTAAAAGGCAACCGGCAATGAGAAAGATCGTGCTTTTACTTTGATCAGACAGCATCCTTGGACACTAGAACAAGAGTCATTTGGAGATGTGACCTGTGATGGTGACACATTTCAGCTTTTATGATAGCTTTTACAGGCTGCAGGGAGAACCTTGGCTCTTTGCCCACCCCTGTGCTCTGCTTGCCTTGCCATATACGCCACAACCAGAGCAATAGGTGAGAGGGCGAGATGCTGCCCAGATTCCTTATGGTGGATTGTTCCAGTCCCAAACAAGCCTTTTCTACCAGCTTGCGACAGCAAGAAGGTTAAGCAGTTTCATGTCCTGCTTTCCTTGACCAGAAACAGAGGCCTCAGGGGAAACGGAAGGAATGAGTCGTGTAGCTCTAAACTAGGCCACAATATTAAATGCAGTTTAAAGTGAAAGATGAAAAATTCCATCTCTGCTCTTTTCAGGCCATGTAGGACTGAATATGCAAAACATTAATCCTGTTCTTACTTTGATCTACTGCCAACTATCTGTCATCAAAAGGGCAAGGAAGAGGAGAGAAGTTTTTTAGCATTATTCTGTTCTATACAATGGGAGCCTCTCCATGTCACGCAAACAATTCTGTTTTTATAAATCTCTTTTCTGCAGACTGATGCAATGATAAACAAGATTTAATTTGCATTCTTATGTTCAGTGACTGGGGTTGTCTGCCTGTATTTAACATCAGTAACATCCCAGCACATTCTTTCTAAAAGGTTATTAACAGAAGTCATGCATCTAACATTTACTACATTTCTACTAACAGAGAACATTTCCTACAGAGTATAMCCTGAATATACATCTTTCAAATCTTAAGAGATTCCAATTTAATAACTGCTTTCTGCATACGACTTTATGCCAACATACCTGATTGTATAGGCAATGCCTGGGAAATGTGCTCTTCGGAGTGTGAGTGATCGCAGAGCTACCAGTCATGAGAGCACCGACAATTTATTCTGGACAAGGATTCTACTTTCTCTCACCCCACACACCTCACATTTTGCTCATAGTTATGACAAGCACATTGYCGTAACTAAGACATTGCAGAACTTCTCTCCCCTTCTCCATTTCCTAAATCTTGGCTAAGTGTTGCTTTTTGTATGGACAACTTTATTATTTTTACTGTATGCTTCACTTTCCCCTTATAGACATTCTCTGCACAGCAACAAATGCTAGTAGAGAGYGACTGTGAATTCCTTATTGGAAGGCAGATCCAAGAAGTACATATGAAGATATTCTCATTTCTTGAAGCTGTTAAATTTCAAGTCAATTCTGTTCTTTTTTTAACATGGTCCTCTTAGCAGAGGGATAGAACCCTTCTGCAAGAGTAGGAACACAAAAGCTATTTTAAAATGCTGCGAGACAAAACTTGAAGCTTTTTCCATCTCCCTCTTACTGAAGTACAACTAGTAACTTATTCATAAATAACAGAAACTTAGTTAACATGGATCCCCCCACCCCAAACCTGCAGCCAGATTCAGGCATAGTCATGCCCTTGCAGACAATCTTTGCTTAACACTTTCCATCCAACATCAAGTGATCAATTTGGGACTCCATCTCAAGGTAGGTAYCACAGACAGTAGGTAGCACAGGCTTGTAATGAGATGAGCAACATTCTCGTTTTCCGCCTATCCTTTCCTTGGCCAAATCCCATCCAGTTGTTCAAACATCCGCTAAGTGCCTCTGAGCCGAACACGACCTTTGTTGGGAAGAAGGCAGCTGCTTTAATCAAACTAGAGGCTGCGCATTCAGGCACTGATCCAGTTGTTAATCCATACAAATACTCCTCTTCATGAGTAAGAGAGCATTCCCTGATTTCCCAGTGTATATTTGGGTTACAGCTGTAGAATGCATTGCAAGCTCCTCCGTGTAGGAGCTCTCGTGTGTCAGCCAGCATTAAGCAAGTCAGTACAAAAACCAACCCCTCCCCATAACTATTACCCAACGTGTGGATAACCTGGTCTGCTCGAGTTTTACAGAGGGAGCCATCACGGCAGCCACAGCCTTCCCTCTAATGCAACAAAACCACCCAGAGATAGCAACATTCACTGCACATTTAGATTGCTTAGGGCTCAACTCAGTTRTTGACACAGACACATAGTGACACTGAAGATCCCATAGGGTGTCCAAAGTCTGCACAAGACTGGCATTAGATGCCCACAGACACAACTGAATAGAGTCCCTTAAAGTCAAAGGGACTAGGATACATGCATGGACATCACATACAACTAAAGTTCAATACCTTCCATAATTAATTATYCTACAGAACTCCTATTCAACAGTAAGCCCTATGAAAGACAGGATCCTATCAATAATCTCAAATCATCTACTGGAACAAAACAAATCAAATGTTTAAGTCAGATTGCCAAAAATATTACATATTTCTGTAGCAGAGAGACTTTCATACCGTAGTCTGAGTTGTATCAATCTTTTAAATAAACCATGTTAACATAAAACCCACACATGCTGCATCTGCAGTGAGGCTGAAGTGCCAGCAACAACACTGTCTGGTAGAAAGCAGCAAGGGCTGACTTGAAAACCAGGGTTGAGAAAAGGTTCTCTTTTCCCTGTAAGAGACCCAAGACTACACACTACACACAAATTAATCAGCTAGAGCTTCCAGGGAGGGTWGTGGTCTGGACTACAACTGTTTCAGTTCTGACCTTCATGTTGTCTAGAATCAGACATTTGGTGCTAAAAAGGGCGATTTGATCACAAAAACTGGGCAGCCAGAGTTTAAAGCTCCACAGCTGCAGCATGTGGAGACAGAGACAACCAGAAGTCTATAGCAATTTGTGTGAACTGACTTAAGGGGAGGAGATTATGGAAACCATATCCTTAGCAGCAATTTCTAGGTGACCCTGCTTGAGCAGGCAGGTTGGACTAGATGATCTCCAGAGGTCCCTTCCAACCTTACTGATTCTATAAATACCCAAGTACTCCTGTATTAACGACGTGTCTCAAAGCTGATATTAAAACCAGTTCACTTCAGACTCTCTCAATCTCTGGGAAAGGTCAACCATAATCATTATTAAAGGTTATGAAACTAATAAGTCACCTGGCATGCACTAGAGAGCTAGCTCATAGTCACCTTCTGAAATACTTGTATTTCCATCACACACTTTATTTTTTTAGAAAATAGAATTTGATACTAGGAAGCCTTTAAATTTGTCAAAGTTCTTCAAAAAGCTAAGCTGAGTAAACTTAATTAAGTAAACTGAGTAAACTAGGCCACAAATGGAAAGGGGGAAGAGCTGTGCTGGGGTTTGCATAGTTTTTAGCCCTCTAAAGCCATAGGGATAAGGTGCAATGAAGCAGCTTTCACCACGAGTGTCTCCCTTTCCCATCACTATTTGCATGTAATGTTTTGAATGAACACTATTTTCCTCCTCACATTTCTTCTGTTTGAGGTTCAACATAAGCAATAGCTTTCCACAGCCAAGTTTTCATTCAGAGGTTGGCATTCCCTCTGGATTGTTCTCTGTATCGCTTCRCTGTGTCAGTAATTGGTATATTTAGGTCAAAGACTTCATGCTCTTGCTCTAGAAAATGAGAAAACAAGTTCTTCATCAAAGCTTTCATCTTTCTGCTGCAGCTAAGAGATTTATATAAACTTTGTTTAGATTAGGCCTTGCTAAAAACTGCAGATATAAAACTCTGGAACACTTGAGCACAAAAATAAGAAGCCTCCAACTGGTACAACCAGAGTCAGGATGAGAAACAGTGTGACATAGCCTGTTACAGTACACCAGAAGAACAGATTAGAAAGGAGATTACTGTCAATTGAATTTCTGTACTGAAATAAACTTGCCTGATGGGGAGTACAACAGTTCTTGCTTTAATCACAGAAGCTTGCCCAAGGGAAAAATAATACAAACACTACATATACATATTCACCTTAAAATTCCCTACACTGAAGCAATATTTTACATAACTTCTCTACAGTTATGTAGTAGCATATCAGTTGTCATCATCTAGACATTTACAGACACTAAGAAAAAAAATCTATTGTCTCCCTAAACAGATCTTTCCTTCAACTTTTAGAAGGCTTTTCAACATCATGCAAGYAGGATGGAGAAGGCAGTTATTTAACGTAATTTTGATTCTCTGCTAAATTTAATGCTTCCTAGAGGCTTGAAGATACCTGCTTGGTCTCCTCGTAGGCAATGATAAAGTTGTCCCTGTGACTCCTTCTAAATAACACATGCTTATAATGATACAAGAAGTGTGAGGACACTCATTTGCTACATAAACATGGGCCAATATAACTCCAATTTTCATATGGGAATTGTTGCTAATATCAGTGGTATAGCTTAGTGAAGACAAATCAAAAATATACACATGTACGGTGGTGAATCTCAGGGCAGGACTTCTAGACAATGAACAGTTCGTGATTAAAATGAAATCCCCGCTCCGCAAGTTATGACAGTGAACAACTGTTCATTATCCATTCAGAGCAACACATTTATACAGATGAAATTATCCCTATGCAAGTGGAAAGGAYAGGCATTCAAACCTCAACTCTTCTCTAGCCACTACGTTTTGTTAGAGCCAATACAAACCTTGCTCAGCCTTCCAATGCACTCCAGAGTTTCCAGGAGCAGCATGACCATACACACCTCCTTACCCAGGAGCGAACATCTTTTAGATCTTCACCTTAGAAGCTGGGCCTATTTCTGGCCAGGAGTCTCCTAAACTGTTGCACAAAAAGACAGAACTAAATAGTGTTTATGAAGCCTGGAAAGGAAACTAGCTAATGAAGTGCTACACACACAGGAGTGGTAGACCTGAAGCTGCAGCAGGTAAGTCTTTTATAATTCATGAGCAGGATTACTACACACRACAAGGAATAAGGACTTAGACAAGACATAGCAAATGCACAACACCAGCTCCTGGTTTAAGTCAAAGTAAATTTCTCATTGAAATGAACAAACATTAAACTTGCCTTTACCAAGAGGGAAATCTTTGGTTTTCACTCCTCATGCTGAAGAGCTATTTTAGGAGAGGGAAGGTGGAAGGAAGGGAGGTACACAGCAAAGGGAAGGGTCTTTGTCTTGCAATCAGCCATCTTCCTGTTAGCATCTAGTTTATGAAGAAAAAAACATATATCAGACTTTTCTTTTGGCTCCTGGGTGCACACCCCAAGCAGCCTCATTTGTATCCCTACTACAGTTATCTGCATTAAGAAGCAGGGAGTTATTTTGGGGGTTCTGTGCAGGCACATTTCAAGTTACAACTCCAAGGCTTTGGCTCTCCCCAGAATACCCAGGAGGGCCACTAAAGCAATACAGGTTCACCTACATATGAATAACTGCATCTTCATTAGATACTATTCCCATAATGGGACAGGAATAGAGCTATTTGAATATCATTCCTATTTATGTCACAACTGTGTCCGCAGTGGAAGTTGTGCCAGCATAGCTCTCAAGTGTAGTTCTTGATCAGGAACATAACCAGGCGCAGGCTTTTCATTTCAACTGTTTGCCTTAAACCACACAGAGAAAAGCACATGCTGCCAGCTGTAAGACACATTAAAACTGACTCTTTACCTGATCACAGCTCATCAGTAKGCTCTTAAAACTAGGAGTTGCTAACTGTAACATGAACATCCCAGCAGGGAGAAAGGTGCTTACGAGAGATGCTTGCTCACTCAGCTCCTCCGAAACCCAGTCCGGCCAAGCTCTGGTCTGATCTTCGCTTGATGTAATGAACACGTGGCAGAACTGGTGAGTAAGGAGCAGTGCAAATTATCTTCATGACCTGAACTAAAGAAACCAACAGCCAGGCCACGTTGCATCCTTGTCCTACTTCATCAATAATTAAAAGACTATGTTTTGGACAAAAATAGTTTCTCAAAGTAGGATGTTATTTAACATTTAAGCTGAAATAAAGACTGAGGAAGGAGACAAGCAAYGCTCTACCTTTTCCAATGCCATGATGCTCAACCTCTAAAGCAGCAGCATGGAGGGGAGGTCATTAACATTCCAAATTCTTTTAGCTCTTAACCTTACTTGACCTGAATCTGTGCTCAATGGTTTAACTAAAAGTTGTAAATTGTTATCTAGCATTTGTGAGGAGAGAGAGGCATCCAAGCAACTATATTTTACACAGTGTCTGGATGCAGCAGCAGCATCTGAGTTGGCACTTGCAGAATGCTATTGCATAAGCCTGGATTCAAAGCAAGAGCACAGCCGGGGAGTCTCTGCTCTCTTTCAGTGACAGATCTAGAACAGAAGTAGCTGGTAGAGATTTAACAGCAGAAGCTTAGATTCTATATCAAAAGAGGAATTGGCAGGAAAGTCTCTTCACCTCTAGCCTTGATTTGGGTAGCAAGGGAGGAAAAGAAAAAAAAAGAAAAAAGAAAAAAAGGTTTTGGGCACAACTTCAGAAGAAATTGCTGGGACAGCTTTCTGTACATGTAGAGACCCAAAGTAGAGTCTTTGGAGAGTGTGGGGAAAGGAATGCCTAAAGATATTCCCTGGCAAGACACTGCAGAGACAATCACAAGGAACAAAATGTTCCGCTTGTTCAAATTCTCCAGCCCTAGGGCTTAGAGCAGTTCTCCAGCTGCCTCACTTCTGGTAGAGGATCACCACTACTGAAGTTGGAACCTAATATTTATTAGCCCAGAATTGCCCCCTCCGCCCCCTGCTTTTTCCCCCCATACATCCAGGTACTAGTCCCATGCTGCTGGAGTTCAAGTCAATGTGCTGAGCCATATTTTTGGCTAACACAAGCTGGTTTCCATGCTCATGTACAACATTTCTCCACGGTACAGTTCTGCCTACACTCTTCCAGCACCTCATGCCTACAGACAACTGGAGATGCACAAATCTAAGTAATTTCTGAGGGATCAAAAAAGAAGGCAGCAAATATAATGGTATCTCCTCTGAAGGGCCAAAGAAGAAAACGAAAGGAAAATAAAGCTGAAGAGTAGAACAGGGTTTTCTGGATAAGACATATCAGAGCAGGATGAAGCTGCATAACAAGCACCCCTYGACTTTTGTCATTTCTCCCAGCCAACTCCTACAGAAGTCTGTTTGTTATTGTTTATTTGGGTATCAGTCCAAATTGGTGTGGGAGGAAAGGAGAAAAAAAAGAAAGAAAAATAAAAGGAAAGGCAGTCAAGCTGTCCGTTCAGTACTGCAGCCACCTAGCACTCTTGATCTATTAATGAGTCAGTGTCCTGTTCAGTGCAACAGACAGATCTTAACACAACTCTAGCAGAAGTGACTCAAGTGCTATTTCTCTTCTGCCAGTATGAACTGTGCCCTTGCTCATCTCTGTGCTGCTCAGTGGTCAAATCGCAGTTTCACCCCACTTCTCTCTTCAGAGACGCTGGGCAGCAGGGGAAGCAGCCACCCTGGCAAGCTCCACACAGCTGCAAGCACCAGTCTGGAAACCCAAGGGTCTGTGTCAAAAGCTGGTGGCTCTAGCCACCACCCAGGCCCCCCATCCTCCCAGCATGGAAAAGAGGTTGTTCTCCCRCAGCCAAGGAGCTACGGTGAGCTCAGTTAGTTTAGTCAAGTCTAAATTTGGCCATCTTTCACCCCCAGGCTCTCGATGGCCACASCAGCATCACCCCACTGAACAGTCAGGAGCTTGCTCTACTGTTCTCCCATACATTTGCCTGATCTTTGAGATGAAGGCAGCATATTTCAGTTGTTTCAAGCTCTCTTCTCTTCCTCCTTTTTTACACATTAAGCTTTAACTCCAGCATTACAGACTGGCCATACCGACTTTCAAGCACCCGCTGGAAAGAGCTGAAGGCCTTCTGTCTCCTCCAAGCTGCCAGCTCCTAATGTCCAGGATGAAAACAGTTTTCCTCTTGTGAACGAAGAGCCTTACAGAGACTGACCTGATAGGACAGAAAGAAAAACTATCCACTGCTGCTAAGTGATGCCATTTAAGCAAATAAAATTATTTTTTTTTTCAGCCTAGCCCATACACATTATATAGAAGCCACTAGACAAAACCATCAACAGAYGCAGTTAGAACAGAGCTCAGTACTTGAAACTCATGTCCAAGAAACCCCCCAAGAAAAACATGCCAGGGAAGGCTMAACAGCAGTCAAATCTTGGTTTGGTGTAGGAGGACTCCCCAGGCTGTGCACATCAATAACAAGGAAAAAGTTGTAMTGAACCAGAATGCAGCGTTATGTTTGGGATGTTTGTTCCTCTCCACACACACTCAAGATACAAAAGTGTCCCTGGAAACAGGTACAGCCTCACCTGTCAGAAAGGGACACGGTTTCATACAGCCACGTCTCCTCACTGCCCGTGCCACACCTGAACACGACATAGCAGGAACAYGGACTCTTCACGAGGAGGCCTACTGTCCAGAACAACCTTCAGTAACAGACGGGCAGAATCTTTGTGCCTATCTATGTGAATCATTCTAACTTTGGCACAAGACTGGATTTGTCTGACCCCTGGAAGTCCCGCAGATCCATCAGATTTGCTTCCCTGTAGTATTTGTCTTTCTAATCCCAGTCACCTTTGGACCATCCGTTTCCCCCTTTGGCAGACTGGCCATTAGAGAGACAACACTAAAGCTCACGTCTCCTTAGTAACAGGTTTTTGTTGATTCCTCCTGCTCCCTCCATCTTTTCACCAATCCTGTAATCTGCTTGGATTTTCCCTGCAGAGGTTGTGCGACAGCATCAGCAAACAGAAAACAAAAGGAAAAAAAAAAAAGAGAGATAGAGAGAGAGAAACACTTCAGGCAAGGAACGTAGAGGGGAGTGCGTGACATCAGAATAAGCGAGAAGTCTACTGAAACCAGGTGTTGTCATTATATCAAAGCAAGCCACCAMTACACCTTCTGTGAGCCAGATTTAATATCTGATCTTAGCTGAGCACTCAGTGCTACAACAGTTCTAATTTTTTTTTATATTGCCAGTTATTAACAGTTTCATTACACAAGTCTTAAGAAAAAGTGCAGCCAGCATCCCAAAGCCCATCTTCCCTAATGCCTCAAAGGTAAAATGCTACCACTCAACTATGCACACATAAGAAAGGACTATATTTCCAATTTACAGAGACTGACTGTCTTACAACAGGTTTTAARTCAGTGATTGCAGGCTGCCTTTGGTTCCTTAATCCTTAAATCCCCACACTTTCCTTTTGAGATTAATCCAGTTAAAACCGTCCCCTCCCTTTGCCATTTGTGTGAATGGCCACCTGAAGAAAGCAGCTGCAGAAGCCGAACTTGGAGGACAGCACTCCCCAGAACTTCATCCTGCTGCAAGGGACAGCCCAGAGTAAGCAACACTTACTGCCGATGCCAAAAAAATGCAACTAGTATTAATGAAGTAAGGGCAAAGACACTCCTTACAGATTGTTTAAAGTAGCAGGAATCAATCATCCAGTCCAATCCAAATCTCTCAGTTGCTTTCTGCCGTAAGATAACTAGAAATAGGTTTATGCTATACTAAAGATAAAGCACTCTTAAACCAGTGCGAGCCATTATGTGAAAATCCCCCTTTTTTGAGAGGGGATGGGCACTTACTTTTGAGGTCACCTCTAAATAAGATGGCTATGAAATCACACCACAGGCTAGCACATGCACATCATGAGGACTCTGTCTCCTTACACACTAGGCATCAATGCTCTAATCCAGTAAAGACACAAAARAAGAACAGGCACCAGTGAAGATGCAAAATAACCAGAGTCTAGAGCACCCCCCGCCCCCGTATTGTGGGGAGGGAGTCATGTGTGACCTGGCACTGCTCCTTGGGCAGGCAGCGAGCACTATAGAACACCACCCAGCTCCGCGAGAAGGCCTTCAGCTGCAACAAGGCTAAAGTCAGCCACCCCAAAACCATACGGATCCCCTGTTCCCTGCATGCGTATCTCTGCTGCCCTCATTGTGAGGCTGTGCCAGAAGCTCTGGAGCAGCGTTACTGCTGAGCAATCTGTCAGAGGAGCACAGCACATGGGCTCTCGGGTGCCTGCCAAGCTCTTCACACTATGCACTAGAGTCAGGACTTGGACCATAAGCCCTTTGCATTCCTGGTCATGCACAAGCAAGAGAAACAGAAAACTGGCTTTGAAGACTTGGAGACTGCTAATCAGCAGAGTCCTTCCAAGATCCTCAGTCTCAGGTGTAACAAGAATGAACAATCTCATCACCTTGGTTGCCTAACTAAAGGGACAGCAAGACGCCTATACAGCTCCAGKCTATAATATGTTGCTAGCTCCATTCACACGGATAAGGAAGTGCTCAGCCACTGCTGCACATTTAAATGCTCATTCTGCATGGCTGGTTAGTCAAAAGCGGAGTATTTCTGCATTCATGGAGCAGCTATTTTAAGATTACGTTATGCACTCTGCTTCCATTAATAGGTACAAAAAACAAAACAAAAAAAAAAAACAAAAAAAACCCACTCCAAAATAGAATTATACCCAGTGATGCATTTGCCTCAGCAGACTTGAAGGTTGCATGCTATACACACCCAAAGCAAGTGGAGGAGAGCTGCTGAATTCTGTTATCAACAAGCCACATTTTTCTTCACAGCTTCAGAGATCACTTGGTCATTAGGCTTGTCAAAGCCTTTATGGAGCAATTCAAATCTGTGTTCACCAGCCACCTGCTTTATAGGCCTGTCAACCTGCATCTTCCACACAGAGATTTAACACAGCCATAAACCCCCCTGCAAAACTGAAAGAAGTTAGACCAGACTGCGGCAGCAGCTCACGTGTCCTGCATTCTGCAAGACACTGACCCAAATACTCTCATTCCAGACACTAGCTTCCCTGTTAGTATTGCCCATGCTCTCCTGTAGGCCGTTCATTCAGCAGCATTTATGCTCCTCTGGGATCACTGCATCCCCTTTGAGRGCGCTGAAAACTGTGGTTACTTGTCAAGCTCAGGCTTTGCAGAAAATTGTTTTGGAGCAAGTCAAAAAACCTCCTGGGTTCCTCGAGCGAACAAAGCTCAAATTATGAAATGCTCTCACCAGACCMTGATTTTCATTCCCCCACCCCAAGCTACTTCAGTACTCCTGTCATTGCTGTCCCTTGTGCATTTGGCCAAGAATAGCTATTCAATTCAAAACTATAAGACTAAAATAGTTCTGTCTCAAAATTACCCCGTTGCTTTAAAAGACTACGCTTAAAGAGGCATATGTTGAACAACATAGTTGGATACTGTAACTTCTCATCTAATACCCAGAATGATATCTATACTATACCTGCAAGTTTGGATCTAATACAAAAAAAAWTCAGAGACCTGCTGCTAGCAGGTATTTCATGTGTGCATGCATGCTAGTAGTTCTTCAATAGTACCTCCCCTACATGCATTAGAGTTGCATTTGTATCCATAAAAAAAAACCCACACGCATGCCACTATTAGTTTAACTGAGACATCTAGACTTCTCTTCCATCCATCCCACATGTCTTACTCTCCAATGGGCAGACGAGGAGCTCATCTTTCAGTAGCCTGTATTGTCGTATGCCCCATATTGAAGAAGAAGTAATCAGCACTGGCACAAGCACTCTTAAATGTTGGTAAAAATGAAAAGATSGTTTCCAGTGCTCAGTATCCATGCTCATTTTCATTGGACATGAATGAATGGCAGACCAAAAACTCGCTTGCATTTTACTTCCCTTCTTGAACTAAAATATCAGGGTTTTACTGACTTTGTTTTCTAGGATCAAAGAGTGAGGGAGCACTGAAAGAAAACATGATTACAAACATTTAGGCAAACACTACAGAATTTGTATACTGATAGCACTAGGGACGTTATTTTAATTTCAGACTTCTTGGAACAGGGCAAGTTCTGTATAGAGTCACTTTACTAACAGGAGTTTTGCATTTAATAAAAGGTTTACTCAGATTGTATTAAGACCAAAGCAGCAGAAACCAAAAGCATTAGAATCCAGAAGGTACATGTGTAATAAATCTCATTAAAACTAGAGCAGGTCAGCCCTCTAATGAACTTAAGCTATAGATTCTTCTAATACTCTTGAGGAAAGCTCTGCTGACCAACTAAGTGAGAAGGATTCCCTCAGCTCACAAATCCACATCCATGGAGCCAAGTGGAAATACCATACAAGCTAAGCAAAATAAATTGAGTTTGTTTTTCTAAATGTGAAGTGCAAGCAAAAATCCTAAATTAAGAAGCAATGAGTACTAGACTCAGAACTGAAAATGAAATCCAACTTGGAGAAAAAGGTCATACAAACAATTCTTCAGAGTTGGATTAAAACAAGATCATTTTATGTTAGATTCAATCTAAAAAGAAATACATTAGCCTATGCAGACAGAGTAAAAGGAAAGCCAAACAGTATGTGAACTTAAGAGTATAGCCCAGCTTCTGAAAAATGAAAACAAGAKGGACAGCTTTAGTGTCAAGGCATCCACACGTAGAGACTTCTGAACACTAAACAGCTTTAGCTGATGATCCTCTCTCCCACAAAGCCTTGTTTTCAAGGAGTTAAGAGCACTGATTTATATCCAGCAGCAGATGTTATATTAAAGGAGATAAGAATAGGACACTGAAGAGCAGTAGCAGCGTACACACACACAAAAAACAGTATTACATAGTATCAAAAAGGAAACTAAAGCTAGGTAGAAAGATCCCAAGATGCTTGAAAGCACTGCTTAAAACAAGTCTAATATGAAGTCTTATCATTTCAGCCTCCATTTTAGAGCTTTAGAAAGAAAGGAGACATCACACGCTAGCAACGGGCCTGGAAGCAGTATGCAGGTTTATCAGCAGAGGTTTTTACTGCTCCAAAACTTAAGCCATTCTGGCAAAACAGTAAACTCTTGGCACATAGATGCTCATTTCGACTTTGTTCGCTTTAGTGCAGTACTGAAAATACTGCTCTGTGTGCACCATACTTGACACACACACAACTGTGGAACAGAGCGGCTGGTTTCCAGTCTTCTCAGTAGTGAAAGCAGCCTTCCTCCCTACCTTCTTTCCAAGGGATAAATAAACAATAAACAAAAAGCACCCTCACCTCAAGATGCCAGGACCCATTCCTTACTTTAACAAACAGAAACAAAAACAAAACAAAAACAAAAAAAGCAATACTAGCAGGAAAAGACCTTTTATGAATAGGACATTTCTGGGGAAGTATGGAAGAGTTAAAGATTCCTGAATTGCATCTAACCAGTGAACAAGGTCACAAATTAAGTAGTCTGAGAATTTCTGGTAGCTTAGSCCTGATACAGTCCCTCTTTTTCCTTCCTCCCCTCTTTACTACTTAGCTCTAAACACAGGAGCAAAAGAACACATGCTATAACCTGTATTGGTATGGGCAAATACCCGGCTGCAGTCACAGAAGCACATTCTTCAGGGCTTGTAAACCATCACATGACAAGTGTCACAAGAAGTCAAATTATTAAATGCAATTTTAACCTTACAGAACTTAAAAATACTAACAGTAAAAGCCCTTACGGAGATATATTTCAGGAAGGAGACCTTGTTCAAAGTAATGCAAGTTTTGTTCATCCATTCGCTACAGAAGTTTTGCTATTTTCTAACATCCTGCTATTAAAAGCCAGAGGCTTCATCTCCACTCTGCTGCTACTGTACAGTAAGGAATCCTGACTTCTTGCTATGCTGGTGKTGTTACATAAAAAAGTTAGATTTGAAAAAGAGAGTAACAAACAACAACAACAAAAAAAAAATCAGTTCTCACGTTATCTGAAATTTTTGATTTAGAATGCTACGTCAACTAATATTGCTTAGAAGTCCCTAATATATACTTTATTTATATAATTTACAGCCAATAAAAAGACTTGATTAGCAGGTACTGAAGACCTTATCAATAAGCCTCTCATGAACATATAAACGTTTGTATTAAACCATGCAGAGACTGGAGCTAGCTAAAACTTTCCTGATCCCACGTTTAAAAACAGTTCATTTATTATAAAGTTTACTTGTAAGAGTGACTTTTTAAAAAAGTACCAGGGCATGAAACTCACAGTTGTTCTTAACTGCCAAGAAATATGTGCAGTAATTCAGAAGAAAACATGTAAAAGTTTTGCTTTTTATCTCTAACCAGGGAGAAAAATGGAAATAAGCAGAACTGCACCTTAACAAGAAGTCACTGTGCAAACTGATAGTCATGCTTCCACTATCTGTATTGATTTCAGGACAAAGGAGCTTACTTTTTATTTCAGAAGACCCACTTTGATCAGAGAAATCCAAGTTATACTAATATTTTATCTTGACTTTTTGTTTTTTAAGTTAGGAATTGGTCCAACTCTAGAGTACTTCTCAACATTCAGGGATCCCGAAGGCTCCCAACKGCACAGAAGTGACAATGACACACAGGGTCCCCAGCAGATAATCACTAAACTCATCCTTGGGATTAAGTCATCTCTATTTGTGATTCCTTATGCAATGATCTCTCTATTAGAGAGAGTAAATACTGCACGAAAGCCTCTTCAAGGCCTTGGCCACCATCTGTGAATAACATTATTAACAGTGGTATGAACTTTCAGAGAGCATCTGGTTCTCCCCACCCCCTCCTCAAATCGTTGGAAAGGGCTCTTCAGTATTATGCAAGCGTGGCCTAGGCTGTCTCCCTCCCTTCCCTTCCTCCAACAGCAAAGGCTTAATTGCATTATAGATCACTATACAGGCAACATTGCTGGAGCTCTTTGAGGTATGTCATCTTCCTCTGTCTTAAGTTAACAGCAATATTTCTTGAAAGAAAAAACATGGTCAGTTCAACAGGGACTTCTATCCAGCAGGAAACAGCACCCAGGACAGTAAACAGCCCTGCAGTGTGCAGTAACAGGCAAAAGATACTGTGAAGATGTTTGTGAAAGAGGACATTTCTGTACAAATGCATGAGAAATCTTCTTCTGATATACTGAATATCGTTTTTTTTTTCATCCTTGACTTCCAAAAAGAGAAAAAGAATAAGTACACATCAAGATGCTCAGAGGCTAGCAACTAGAACATACTCTTACTATGATTACAGATGAATTAATACATAGTTGATTAAAGTCTACAAAATAATGGGCAAGTACATTTTAATGGACAAGTACACTTATCCAGGATTTATCCAGCGTCACCATCATTCTGAGGCATGTTGCCTGAACGCATATTCTTCATGCAGGTCATAAGAGGAAGTATGCAGTAACTGTTGACCTCAAGCTASAGGAGATAAGGAAGTTAGATGCACATAGCAGCTAGCCTCTAGGGTTGTTTTGCTAGGGTTTAATCTTCTTTCAGCCATAACTAGTCACTCTAGTTTCGATGTCAGGTCAGATTTAAGATGAACTCCTKGGAAGGAATATAGCTGTGTTGTTATGCAGCCACTTAAACAAGACAAACGAGTTTAATAAAATTAAGTGAGTTATATTAGTGGCTTTAGAGGGCCTGAATCTCGAACTCAGTACAGCAATATTCTCCTGTAACTTAGGGGGTAAAGGGGAAAGCAAAAGGAAGAAGCAAAGGGACTTGGTAAGTCCTGGAGCAAGTTGGTGCCTGTTAGAGATGGGCTCTGCYAAGCTCCATGCTCAACATACAGTGGGATCATGACATCCTATCAAAAGGATTTTAGGATTATATAACTGACATTTGGAATGGCAGCAGCTAAAATTGGAATTCCCATCTTTTAACAAGAAAGTACAGGTGACCATGCAGTCAAAATAGCCAATATTTCACTAAAACAGTACATTCAATATCACCCAATGAGCTCATTTTTGGAGGCAGTTCAATGCCTCACTTCTAGGACTGATGTCAGTGTCACATGCTTGGAGAGATCAGTCTGCAGCTGGATACTTTAAAGCTTTCTGTTGAGAGTTCAGAAGAGTCAGCAGATTTCAACAGCATCAACTAATGAATTTGTGTTTTATCATATCAATTTAGTCAGAGCCAGTTGTCAATACCTCCATGAGACTATCAGGCCATTCCAGGGATTCCCTTCCCTCTTCTTTAAGCCACTACTTTGTAAGGGAGGAGCGCAGCAATATAGCTGTTTCAGATAAAAGTTAGCCTTCAACAGAGAAGTAAATTGACAAAAAAGATGAGGAAACAGGAAACTCTCACTGACTCTGAGGGCCTGTGACATAATGATTAACCAGTGAGACACCAAACTCAGTAGCGGTAAAAAAAAACATTTAGCAGAGCAAAATGTGTTGAGCATCAGCAGCACAAACACCACAGGCAGTAACATTCAACCCTGCGTTCAAGTCCCATTCACTTACAGATTTCAACTATGAGGTTGTATTTTATTGTGGTATAATGTAGGAATGCTACTGTTCGACTGAAGGTCAGTGGCAAGCGTTCATGCAGTATCTGTGAAGTCTCCATCACTTTGACACCCACTGCTTCCACGTTCAACAACTGGAGATAGAGTTGCATTACACAAATAAGCAGTGTCTTCGTTGTGCAATCGCATGCGACTTCTTCAAGGAAAACAACACTCAAATACAAAGAGTGTCATGTGCATCAGGCTACAGAGTGGGTGATAGTGGTGTTGTCAGAAAGCACTCTGCACTGCTTACCTCCACTCCCATTGATTCAGTAGCTGGCTATACACGAAAARTCTCTGAAGATGAAGTTGAAGAGTTCCCTAACCTGCAGTGCCGTCCATACACTATACTTGAGACAGAACAACAACAAAAAAACAAAACCACAGAAGAAGCRTGAAACTGTAGCTTTATATATAATTTTTAATAGAACTCTTGCAATCTTCATTCCACTTAAGAAATCAGACCATACATTCATTGGTTTTGAGCAAGCCCTTCACTACACTGCCCAAGCCTTCCACATCTCTAGAGCCTGTGTTGAGAACTACACAAATAATTAACTGCATGCTTACACTGCTCTCGGAAGATCTTGGACGAAGATGCCTTAAGGCTTGATATTCTGCGCAGCTATTAAACTGCTCAGTGAGACTAGCTGGCTTAGTCAGTGGCCATATGAAAAGAGCCTTCATGTAGTTCAGGGAAGGGCCCATTTTAAAAGATTCCCAGGAGCTTCTCTCAAAAAAGTTCATTAGCTCTGAATATGTTCCAAGAGTGATATAGTTTGCCCTCATTCAGGCTACAAACTTCATTTGTAATAGAGAAGGATTGAAAAGTTTTGAGAACAGGAGTGTCCACGGCAGGAAGCGGTACAAACGCCATGAACACGAAGCCCTTACATAGAATTGACAGAGCAACAGGCAGCTCAGATGCCTTCAGGGGAAGCTGGCAGAAAGACTCGGCTCTTCAACTTCAGAATGCATGAAAGAAACTCTGCTTGCACTGTATAAACCTCCAGGTGAATAAATATATTTGGAGTGCAGACTGCAGCAGGGGTCATGTAGGGTTATAAATGACCACAAGCCACCTCACCAGCATTACTAGCTGTTAACTCTCAGAGCCTTAAGATTCATTTCCAGACCACACTTTTCATCCTGGCCATGTAGTTGAAGAAAGAATCTCATTTTAAGATGAGGTTTCTAAAACCTCAAATGTTTTAAATTGAAAGGAATGCATCCTCAATTTTAAGCCATCCCATTTTCAGCCATAAAGACCACCTTTTCAGAGGTTTGAAGCTAGCTGGCAGTTTTATGCAGCCCAAACAAGCCTGTACGTTTTAAAATTTGACTTGATGTAGCTTGTACTTTCAGAAAGGTTTACAAAGCAGCCTTTTGTAGTTAACTTGCTCCAAGCTGGGATGCTGCCAGGTTGTTATCAATGACATTTTAAAGCAGATGAATGAAGTTCTTATGTACGGTGACAAGTAGAATACTGATCTGGCACATGCATACACTGAAAGAAGAGAGCTTGCTATTAGTTTGTCAGGATAATAAATAAATAGTGATTTCATGAATATAAAGCTTTTATTAGGCAACAAATGAGCAAAGTTAGTATTTATAATCCTTTGGTGATTTAAAGCACCCTTTGAGGTAAGGCTACTCGGAATCGGCCAGAGCCATTATCATGGATCAGAGATTCTCAAACATAGCTTTCCCTTCCCTTACTCTTATCACAGCAGTACAATGCASAAAGTTATATTCTGCCTTCTGAACTGGTCCAGGCCAGACTTGGCCCTGTTCTACTGCTTCCTTCACAAATAAACTACTCCGAGATTAACAATATTGAAGGCCCATGACAGCAAACACTCCTGCTACAAACTCTTCAGAACTGCAATTAAGAGCTGCACTTGCTATAAGAACTGCTGGCTCCTTATCACAGAAAGGACAACTGAGGCAGCAGAAGTTTGTGTTTTGCACAATATTCCTCAATCACACTGAAAATAAGCCAAACTAAGAACAGTGAAATTGCATTAGCAATATTGGCTGTGACCGTAAGTCAGCTAGCTGGCAAATCACTCTCTACTCCCCACCCCAAAAAAGATTCTTGGATAATACACTGTCGATACTGAAAAGCTCCAAAGCAGTCAAGAGATCTCTTATACCAYATGCAAAGTTAAAAGAGTCAGGTATGTCCAAGATGTCCCATTTTGGGGTTGGTGAGTAAAYGAAACTTTAGCAGATTGCTTCCTTCCTCGAGCTATCTTTGCACAAACTCCCTTTGGTTCAAGGGCATCCTGTGTTCATCTTTCCTAAAAATCAAATTTGCAAGTTTGAACTTGTTCGGATTCAGTTTTGTTTTTGTTTTGAGTGCAGTGCATCTCAAAATTAAAATCAAAATGTGAGCTGTTATTCAAGTGTAAAAATGTATTTTGACTCAAACCATCTTCTGTCCAAATATTAAAAACATCTAATCCCTCAACATATGCTCCTTTGACACTAAGTTCACCATACTTTCAAGCGTCAAAATCATACCAAAAAGAAGCAGCATACTCTGACTACAGTATAAAGTGGGTTTGTCTGACACAAGTCAGATTTTCTCTCCTTCCAGAAGAAAAATTTGGACTTCCTCCCTCATAAGAGGGCCAGCAGACTACTTAAAAACTGTCTCAGCTATCTCTACTCACACCTAAAGATCTAAGTAGAGCTTCCTCCAGGCAAAAACCATTTCTAGAATACATGGAAAAAGACGTTTCATCTCAAAACGAGAAGTGTGGGTTCTTGTGTTGTGGGTCTAGATCAGAGATCTGTGGAGCATATATGACAAAAATGCATTTCACCTACYGAGACTATGCAAACCCCATTCCAGCCATACTGCAGCTGGACTGACAATGCTGCTATCACCTGACAGTTTAATAATTTTTTCAATTTTCCGGGGGGGCAGGGGGAAGAAGAGGAAAGAATCCAAGACCATGCTATGCTTACATTGTTTTGGCCAGATAATCTTTTTATTATTATTTAAGACTAAAGAGCAGAGCAGAAYGGGCGCAGGAATAGAACAATTCATTCCCAGTACATCATTATAGCAGCTACTTCTAGGCCCTACATAGCAAAACATGGAAGGATAGTCTGACGAACGGCAGAAAAAAAAAAAAAAGAGGCAAGACAATCTATTAACATTTCATTTCCACGTGCRACTGTACTGAGAACTTTATGCAGTATTAAACTTGACCCACGTTACAGGAGAATGCATTTAATGTTGACATTCAGTCTTCCACATTCTATTAACTATGGCAGAACCAAATTACAAGACAGAATGGAAAAAAAGGTCAAAAAGCAAACAGAACAACCTGTTTCACTTCACATTTAAAAGTCAAGTTTACTACTCCTAGACATAACTCACTTGAAAACAAAACAGAGGAAACTCCCCATAATGAAACTCACTAAATRTTACAGAAGAAATATGCTAATTCAAAGTGTACTAAGGCTTTGTCAACCCTTCTGCAATTTTAAAGGGTAAAAGGAACAGAAYTCTGCTATTTTAAGGCTTACATTTTACCCAGAAAGAGAGTAATACAGTAGCTAGTTAACTGTTTAATATATTTTTGAAACACTCTTAGTTAACTATAGCAGTTACAGTCTCACCCAGAGACCAGTCAGAGCASTTTGTCCTAAGCTATTTAGGACTTCAGAAAGAAAATATATAAATACAAAAACAGAAGCATAACACACAACCAAATCATTATTTATTCCAGAAATACCTTTTCTTGTCACTTATGAATGCCTGTTGCTTAGCATTTCTCTCACAACTAGGTTTAGTTGCTATCTGTAGGGGCTAAAGTCGCTAAGAGAGCCGAGTCACTTTCCCACCAGCCCCATGGCCAGCTACAAGCGGAGTTTGCAGTGGAGCACCTCGTTTCCTACAAATGCTGCTTCAGAACTCAGTACTACTGCAAAGAAACAACAAACTCCAAAAGACAGTTGCCACTGTAGAAGAAACAAGCCAGAGTTCTGCAGAGACAACTGCTGACCTTTGCTCCTAGGCATCAATACTCACATCCTGCAGTAGTTCCAGGTTTTAATTAGTTTGGTAASGACTGGCCCCTTCCAGGCTGAGCAAGAACTTGCACTTTTTTTCAGACAAGACAGCAGCACACAAGCATTCCACATGCAAGCAGAGGTTAGGGACTTTTGTTCTCATGTGCCTGATACTGGCACTCAGTACTCTAATGATATTCAGCAACTCCGGAGATTTGTGGGAAAACTCCCGCTTCAGCTGGATTAAACCGAAGGGTTGGTCCTGCAGCACACAGAATACTCAAACTACCAACAAACCTGTCCTTTGGGAAGCAAAGCATTTTCCACACGCAAGGCATATGCCCTGTCTCTCCCTCTCATCATCACCTTAAGAAGATAGAGATGAAAAGCCTGAAGTGCTTTTTGCTTAGGGATCCTAATATACACATTTCTTAGATGTTAGCCACTGAAGCTAAACCAAGCAAGTTGAACAGGTCTTAAGTTTCTACAGAATTATTACATTTACTACTGCAGACATCAAGGCAGAAAGGACACTATAGCAGCTAGCTACATTAATTGGACAACTATGCTCCCTTTCCACATTCATGATCAGCTTTCCACATTGAAAAACCTTTTCTCAGCTATATAATCCAATTGAAATTGGAAAAGTTGTACAGAAAGATGTTTAGCCCAGCAGCTTTTGCATTTTTGCTAATGAGGTCTCAAGACCTACAGATGAACATCTCCAACATCCTCATTCTTCCCTACTTCCTATTGCTTCTTATCTGTTGCAAGAGAGAATAGAAGCTCTTGGATTTGGAGCCTACTCCAAGCTTCATTTGAGGAATCTTCACTCATTCAACAGCAAAGCCAGTTACAGGCACACAAACAGAAGAGGCCTGCAGACTGTCTAAAAACAGAGCTGCTACTGCAACACGTGTTATAGCATACTGGATAGGGAAAAYGGGTGACTTGGTGGATCCACAGCACACAGCAGTAAAGTTAGGGCTGTGTGCCTTTCAGATCCTACTTAACCTCACCTCACTCAGACTGGCTTGTGGTTCACCTCACCGAGAGCAAGCAGAGGAACAGGCTGTGCAGCAGGGAGCCTGGAACTGAAGAATGCTGGACCTGCAAAACTGCCACGATGAAATCGCTGGAATTCAGTTCCCAGAGATCCACTTGACTATTTTACTTCCAGAGCAGTGGAAAGTTCAAGCACCCAAACCTTCTCCTGAGCWCTGGTATGAGCATAGTACAGGGACAGTGCAAGTTGTGATAATCAGTCATTTCAAAACAGATCAGATTAAATACTCAAATAACTTTAGAGTACTTGGATACAGGAAAGTGTGGCCTTAACTTCCTCAATGATTTCACCTTGAAATAGTTTACATAGATGCAGTAACTTCATTATTTCAATGAAGCCTCAGTTGAGCCGTTCCTTGGGAGATGGAGGACTTGCATATCTAAAAGCAATGAGCAGCTATGAGCAAATGGATTTCAGTAAGTGCCACAGGCATTTGTTTAGCCAAAGCCATAAGGAGTTCACATCACAAGGTATTTGCCAGGAGTTTCCTGAATGCTGGCACACACAATAAGGGTGCGTCTCACCATGGAAGCAACAAGCTGTTTAACCGCATGACTCATCTTATAGCAACATTTTATGCCTTCTGAGAGGAGGCCAGCCTGCAATGAGCAACACTGATAAGATGCATATTCAGAGCAATTAAATTGGGGCAGAAAGCTATTGACACATTCAAGCCTGCAGATACAGAAGCATGCCCAAGTACTAACAAAAACATACAGGCACGTACACTGCAGTATTTACTGTTGAGTTAAGACATTTTGCAGGTGATTCGCAATGACCTACTCAATTTATACAGACAAATTCAGAAATGCAAGAGCAGTTTTAGCATTCCTGATTTTTTTTTAATCCCTTTAAACATAGCCCTCTATAGAAAGAGGTCCAGCAAGGGGTAGAAACCCTGCCTCTCTTCTGAATGAATACTTCCAACAAACTTCAYCCAAGTCCCCTGCCACCACTACTATCATTATACAATGGATATGAGTTTGATTGTCGCTACCTAATAACTGAATTATAAAGGATACTCAAATTAATAAAATGGAGATGAAGCTTTTCTTAAATTCACAGGCTGAAGTGACCAGCTCAAGSAATTGGAGCAGGCAGTTTACGAGCCTAGCGTTTTCAAGTTGCTTGGCCAGTTTATAGAAAGCAAGTATCAGCCACAGAAGGTGAGCAACTTAACACGTACTTCTCGCTAAAGGTATTGGCAAGAGCCAGATGCGAAAACAACAAAGCCTCAAATCACTAACTCTAAAAGTACAAGTGCATTTTTGAAAACTGTCACCCATGACGCTCTTCCAAGGCTAGCAAGAGCTTCCAGTGTATTGTTGCCCCTTGGAAGCAGTTTGCCAAACAACATGCGCACTTCAGTGGAGAGAAGTTAGTGTGGCACTGGGAGGATGTGGTTTGTTGTGACTGAAGAATGAAACCTTGAGCTGCAGGCTGTGATCAGGGAGCAGCTACACTGAGTTAAGCTGTCCAAAGGCTTTTTTTTTTTTTTAATCCCCGCCCCCACCTCCAAGACAGRGAACAGTTGGAACTATAGATCTTTCAGAACATATTTTTTTTCCCTCCAGTAASTGGAAATCCTCAGTCATTACCTCCACATGAAGACAGCTCTCTTACACTAAAATACTTTCAGCAGAATGTTTTTTTGAACAGCAGTCTCTACTGGAAATAGCACTCTCCACTTCAGTAAATGTTTCATTGACTCTCAGAAAAACTGTAGGTATCCACATCGTTTTTGCTTAAGCAATGAGAAGGTTGAAAGGGGCAAGGTACTATCAATAGAGGCTAGATAAGAACCCATTACAGCATTGTACACTATTTGCATCTTCAAGTGACAAATTCTTATTTTTGAAAAGGAATTTATGCACAGTTGGAACTTAAGAGATGACAATTTCAGCTGGTCAGCTTATATTTAACCCAGATGAACTGTTTTCATGTAGCTTCATATTTCCAGAGAGGCAAACAAGTTGTAGAGTTGTTTTAGGTAAAATGTCACATATGGCAGTCATATTTAGCAGAATAAAGACAACGGCAAAATAGGTTCAAAGATTAAAACCTCCCTCTTAATTTAAAAAGATCCATTTTAAGTCAACATTGAAGCATGTCAACAAAGCATGCAAGAAGCCTGACCTTCCCATGAATAGTAGGCTTCAGTTTCAATGCCAGCTAGTATCACTTCCTTTGGTTGGACTTAACTAGTCAAGGCAAAAAATGCTCCTGAATTGAAAACTTGTAAAGTGATGCCCCAAGAAACAAAACAAAATGGAGGAAAATACAGGAGACGTAGTTCCAATTTTGCAAAGAAACCCTAGACAGACAGGGGACCCGGTGTAAAGCRCAGTATCAAAATAGGTATCTTGTACTCACTAGGTCCCTTAATTTTGATAAGCACAATATCCAGTAGTGCAGCATGTTAGACTAGATAATGTCAAAGTAAATCCTAGCAGGGTCCAGATCTATACTCCCCTTCTCAAATTTCTCACAATTAAAAAAAAAAAAAAAAGAGGAAAAAAAAAGAAAGAAAAGGCAAGCCAGGAAAACTAGAAACAGAGACTCCCTGTCTCATGACCCTCAGTGAGGTTCTAATTCAGTTTTCACCATCCTCTTGATAAGCTGAGAGTGCTAGATACTGTTCTTAATCTCTCTCACACACTCAGCACCCCTATACTCCATGC
The DNA here is from genome assembly GCF_003343005.1 of Rhea americana. NCBI lineage: Eukaryota > Metazoa > Chordata > Aves > Rheiformes > Rheidae > Rhea > Rhea americana. The sequence continues at coordinate 101,258 of NW_028185872.1, forward strand.
AGATACCTAACCAAACCTGCTATGTGTGTGTTTTAGACAGATCTTCCAGAGGCTGGAGTTGGACTTGTGTCACCAAGCAGCCTCAGTTAAACTATCAAACTATTTAAGAGATGAACAGATTTACACAGAAGAAAGCTCTCTGCAATCAAAGAGCCAGGATAGAAGACTTAACCTTTCAGCAAAACACATTCGACAAGAGGTAGAAGCCTCCTGTCTTCCTTGAAAAGCTTTCAAGACAAGCAGAAGTTTAAGAGAGGGAGCTTTAGGCCACCTCATTAGCACAGGTTTGTTTCCCAATGGCAACAGTTGACAGGAGAGGAAATTTTTTTATCCGCAATGCACTTTGAGAAGCTTGTCTAAGCAGGAAGCAACATATTCTCACGGTCCAGTGCTTCTGAAAACTTCAGTTTTCAAAATGAGCTATGCATATACCCCAAAAGCATCAGCTGATGAAAAACAACAAACAGATTATAGAATTTTTAAATACTAGTAAGGCATTTCTAAGTCTACTACATGTTTCATAAGATTTCTCTGGTTTCCTACCTATATTGTAGCCCCCCTCCAAGTAACTTACGCAAGCAGCAGCTATCAAGATCTTAACTGATTAATTAAAAAGTTCCAAMTGAGAGAGAGACTAGACTTATTAATGAATAAATAGACTCACAATTACACATTAATTAATAACAATTGCAGGATAAGGGGTAGAGAAGTCTTAGCAAGGATCTTATATTTAGCTTCCCCATAAATAAGTGGGGAAAATATTTCCTTTATGTTCCACCAGCAAGGAGCTTTCAGATAAAACACAGACTCCCAAACTGATTTGCAGGACACTACTTCCTGCTCAAGCTGTTCTCCTGGGATTAAGAGGAGGAAATCAAATGGCTTAGAGTTTCATTTGCTTTAAACTTTTTTTTTCTCCCCTTAAACTGTGCATTTTGGAACAATATATGCAGCATATCCTCTCTTTCTGGGTCAGTTGCTCTGTTCCAATAAAAGCATATTGCCTCCCTGAGGGTAGGGAAGGCAAGTGAACTGCAATATGCAAGAGCCATAAGGGCCAGATTGCCTGCCCAGCTTCTTCACTTCTCAGAAGAGAGATGTTAGACAAAGGACTATCAATATTAAAGAGTAAAAACCTAGCTTTTGTTCGGTAGAATTGTGCATAACAATAATTAAAAGGAAAAGTTTCATAATATTAATTTCCCCAATACAGATTATTATTAAAAGTCTCTTGGAAAGTGACACAAAGTGTTACAGCCATTTCCCTCTGTTGACATCATCRTGATGAGGATCCCATGCCAGCTTGTTGAGTGAAATTACCCAGCACCTTCCAGTGCCTTAGAGAAGAAGGCTGAAAAAGGACAGGGGCAGGCATCTTTTATTAGTTCTTCTCTCCTTTAGTTGGACTGCTTTCTTGCAGCTTGTCCCCAGACCCAACAAGAAGATTTTGGCCACTGTGCCCACATTTTGCTATGCAACAATCAGTAGTGGTATCTATCTGATAATCATGGAATAAAAGAGTAAAATGTCTGCAGTTTAACAAACAGATCAACAACAGATTCAGAGGAACAGTTCATTGCTTGCTAAGTAACTTAAAACTGACCCCTAAACAAGACTATTAACAGTTGCCTTGACGAACAATACACATACATTAAGATCCCAAGCAAAATAACTAAAATACAACATTTTAAAAGGGAGTAACGTAACAACCATTAGCACCTCCCCCTCTTCTTTCCCTCCCTTTTCAGGCAAAGGATACTACCCGGTTAAATTCGTTCACAGGTATCTGCCCACTATGCCAGAATTGCCAAGAAGGCAATCAAATAAAGTATGTTTCCATTCTTTTTCATTGAAATTAAAATGTTAGAAGGAAAAGTAGGGAAAACCACCGCTTTACAAGATGCTGTCTTGATAGAGATATAGGAAGATAGAGAATGTGGCAAAAATTTTCAAAAGCAGAGTCTATAGATTCCAGTTACAGAGAGAAAGGCTAGATTCTTCCTACCACCTTAGGAAAGGTCTTACTGCAAGTTTTGATAGCACTTGTGAACAAGGTGTTTTTATTCCACTAATTTTGTTTGCAAGTCTACTGTGCCTATTTGCTGTAATGCAGATGCATACATCTAGAGCCATTTCTTCACTTAAAGAAGATTGTTTGGAGAGGAAGAGAACTTGAGTTTAAGATGCTTTCATCCTGTCATCCCCTAAAAAGATCACCCGGAAAAAGAAACTGGAAATCTTATTTTRATGTATAAGGTAAACAAAGGCCTTGATCAGCACTAAGAAGCCACTTTCTATTGCATGGTAACCTCATACTTCACTGTCACGCAGTCCTGCCTTCTTCCACTTTCCATCAACAAGGCAGTGTTCTGAGTTGTATAAGAAAGTGAAGATTGCTGCCTTATTTCCCAAAAGTGCCTGCCAAACCAAAGGGCAAAAACAGGTAACAGAAGTCAGACAGACAATTAAGGGAATYTTACAAGTCATCAAGTGACCATTCAAAAAGCTGTAAATCTATAATCAACACTTTGCATGAACTGTAGCTACCCTGAAATGAATGCCCATGAAATGCACTATGGCAATGAGAGCAAGATAAAAAGAACTATAAATAAAAGCCATCCAATTTCAGAGCCATTCAGATCAGCTATTCCCCTGAATCCATAAAAGCCAATTATAACTCTTTGTAGGGCACTCTTAACAAAAATTCAGTTGTAGGACATCAATTCCACCTTTTCTCTTTGTCTGCAAAGTCTCTCTCTAATGCAAGAAATCATCAAATAATTTAAAAGAGAATCCTTTTTTTGTCCTTAAAATTCTTAGTGATCTCAAAACAGAATTAGACATAGCCATCTGCTTGCACACTTGCCCACAAGTTAGAATAGCAAGGTTCCAGCAGCTATGTTCAGAAACAATTCGAAGCAGCAAGTTAAACACATTACTCCTAGAAGTGATTTAGCGAGATGAACTTTCTTTTAAAGAGGTAACTGGTAGATGGAGTTATCAGTCTTTACAGAAAGAAGCTATAATCAATAGCTTACAACAGACTGCTTGAAACAATTTCATTTGACACTGAAAGAATGAAGTCCTCCTGCGATCTTACACAAGGATAATAGAACACAGTGTATTTTGAAGCAATTCCTTGTTAGAGTTTGCATTTCTTCAAAAGATTTTTAGATGCTAAGTTTGCAATGCTAAAAAGCAGACTTCTAAAGTCATGTGAGTCCTACCAGTCACCAAAGCCCCAAAAGAACATGACAAGCTCCGAGAACCAACACCTTCATATGGATTGCAAAAGGCAACCAATTTCTTCATAAATCTCTAGCACTCTAGGAAGAATCATCATCAGGAACAACAGAAGAACACAAACAAGTTTAACAGAAGTCTGACCAAAAATAAAACACCCTAGTGCTCTAATGAGGGCTAGAAGGGTATCTGCACCCTAAAACATGGTTAAGAAGTTATAACAGGAAATGCAGCAGTTGTGAGTATACTCAAATAATAGCAATTCAGGGCAGAATATGATGAATACTACTTACACWTTAGACTGCAAGAAAAGTTTGAAGAAGTGAAAGTAATCATGAGAAGCAAAGTCAGGTCAGGAAAACAGTCACACACTTATTTTTCACATAGGGCACCAAAGGATTTACAAGGGCTAATGAAACAGATTACATATCAGTATTATTACATTGAGGAAAGAGAGAATATATGAAGACTTGCATTCTCTGGATCTATCAGGCTGTGAAGGAATAATTACATATTTTTTTAAAAAGCACTGCTCAAAGATCAGGACAGTCTCCATTAAACAAACAAACAAACCAACCCTCAAAATATGTTTTTCTGTTATCCCAAGTGACCCTAATGAAAAGGAGCATGTATGGTAATGTTGTATGGAAACTGGCTGGCTAGCTGTTCCAGACGGGAAAGCCTTATAAAACACAGTTAATCATTCATATATGAAATGTATATACATATATCAAATACATAACAAGGAAGGGGCTATGCATCCAAGTGGGATAAAGGAAAAGGACAACAGGAGAGATTTTATTTCATACCAAGATGTCTTAAATCCAATATATTTATGGGAAAAAYGATGCCTGGAGAGGTTGAAGGAGCCAAAAGCAAGTAGAGGCACTATTTTCCTCATGGAGGTGGGAATGAAATAGCCTCTGAAATAATACAGCACACAAATATTTATAGTAGAGAAATATAAGTGGAATTAATCTATGTTGCTAAATACAAATACTTTAGAAGAGACATGGGAGGAAAAGAGAAGAAAAAAGAGAGGGAAAAAAAAGTGTTCTGACAGCTAAAATGCTGTCAGGGCAGGCAGGACCTGTCAAGTAGTTGATCTAGTTTCAGAAGAGGTTACCTAACACAATGAGGAATATTTTCAGAGTAGTTGGCTTTTTTAATCTTCCCTGCATCCCCTCATAATGGAAGCAACTGAGGTTTCAACTTTTCCCCTGAAGCGTTTGCAAACTAGACATAACACCAGTGTGGTAACGCRTGAGGTTTATAGTAGAAAAGTCAATTGAGCGCTAAACATAAAGAAAGTGAAAGCATGCTCACTATTTTTCACTCTCATCCTTAATTAAAATATTTGAAAGAAATCATGTAATTGGTTGGTACTAATTTAGGAGGTTAATATAAAATTTTTATGATACAGAAGTACTAAAACAATGGCTTGCCCCAGTTTAAAAAGCATTGAAAACATGAAATCTTCAGAGTAGCCTGCTTCACTTCCTGATTCAAGGCAGTTATGAGATGCATCTCCTCCYTACTCCTTGGTTCACCCCACATATTTCACCGAGAAATTTTAAATGTGGCCTTTCCATAACTGTTTCGAGCTTGACACAGCCTCTTGAAGATTACATGTAACGTTTATAAAGAGAGAAAAGGGGAATAATAATAATAATAATAAAAAAAAAGCCTTAGCTCTTCCCAAAGGAGGCCCATGTACTGGAGATGCCCAGAGGGTACTGTCAGATTAAATCATTTTAAAACATCGGTAGCAAGAACAATGCCAGCTTGCTTTCACACACACCTTCCACATCTCTCCCCGCACACACAATGAAAGCAGAAATTGAATTAAATTAAATTAAACCGGGCTGGTTTGCGCGRGCGGTTTCCCGCTGCGGACAGGGCAGTAGCCCCGCAGCGCAGGGGGCGGTGGCTCGGGGACGGCTGTGCCCGGGCTCTGGTGCCCCCGGCCCGGGGCGCGGCGCCAGGCGAGCCCCCAGCCCGCCGGGCCTGCGGAGGGGCACGGCTGGCCCCCGCCCTCCCTTGCCACCAGGCCGGAGCAGCGGGGCCCGCGGAGGGCAGCCCACGGGCGCTGAGGCGGGCAGGCGCCACTGCCCACACGGAGCTGTCAGGGCCCGGCGGGCTGGGGGCGGGGGGGGGGGGGGGGGGGGGGGGGGGGGGGGGGGGAAGCGGTCTGGCGCGCATGCGCGCCGCCACGCGCCGGACCCTAACGGCCGCCAACCGCCGCGCTCCCCTCAGCGCCGGGCGGGCGGCTCGCGGGCGGGCGGGCGGACTCACCGAGGCGCAGGGGCTGGAGGTGGCGCTCGGGGTAGGCGAGCGCTGCACTGTCACCAGAGCCATCGAGGCGCGGCGGGGCCCCCCGTCCGGCCGGCGGGGGCTTTACTCCATGGCGAGAGCCGGTGGTGGTGGTGGCGGCGGCGGCAGCAGCTGGGCGCAACTCCACGCGCGCCAACGGCCTCTCGCCGACTGAGGCGCGCTGGGGCTGGGCCGGGCGGGCACAATAAGGCTCCAGCGCGCATGCGCCACCTGTCAGCGCCGCGCCGCCTCCGGGCCGCCGCCGCGGGTTAACCCCTGCGGCGCCGCAGCGCTTCCGAGCCGCGGCCCGCCGGCGTCCTGCGGCGGCGCCCGGCCCGGCCYGGCTTCCAGTGACCCCCGCTCGGCCCGCTCCGGCGCGATCCGGTCCGGCTCCTGTGAGGGAAGGGAGGGGGGCGGGGGCGCGGCATTCATCCCCGTTTGTCGAGCCTGAGGTGATTTTTGGTGCTGGGCTCCCACTCGCTGGCAGCCGCCCAGAGCAGACGCGGCCCCGGCAGGTAGGAGCGATGTTTTGCTGGAATCCCGTTCTCCTGGGAGCCGAGGCGGCAGCAGGGCGTGTGGCACGAGGCTCTGTGAGAGCGGGCCTTCCCGTTGTATCTTGACGCTCCCGCGTTGTTGGTTTTTCCCTGGATTACGGAGCAATACTAACTCTTTCTGCAGTGAAAACAGACTAAAATTCTTTACATCATACATCAATGCACGAGCTCAAATAGCAAAAAAAAAAAAAAAAAAAAAAAAAAAAAAAAAAAAAAATCCTACTTGAAAGTTTGCACTCTGAGACAAAGTGCCGAATACTGTTAAGCCAATTTATCATTTGCAGTTGCAGCCTGGTGCTGCTGAATTTGTGGCTGTGTTAGCATGAAAGCCATGGGGATCAAGTGCTGTCTTGGGCATCTRGGGGAAAACACTACATATGATAAACAGAAGCCATGCTAAATACCAAACAGAGCAGAGTGCATTTAATGCATTAATTCCTTTTAAGTATGTGGTTCATACTGCTTTCAGCTGCTCCTCAAGTTGACAGGACTGCGAGAGGCTCTTTGGCCCCTGTAAATCTGAGCATCAGAAAAGCGCCTCTAGTAGCTCTGCAGTCTGTTCCCCGGGCTCTACAGTCGAAATAATAAACAGGGAGGTTCTGTGCACTCTGCTAGTTGTGCCTTACTGCAGTGAAGRAGTGAGGGCTGCTAATGAGGCATTTTGCCTCCTAGTGGACGAGGGAGAATGAAAGGCAGGTTCATTAAACTAAAGTCGGGCTTAGAAAGTGAGTGTTGTTGGGGTTCTTCAGAGGGCTACACGCCAAGGCAGAGCCTTGAACATGAAAGAGTCTAGAAGAACGCTCAGTGGGATCGTAGCGCATAGGGAGAATAAGCAATGACCCATACATAAACAAAGAGTCATTGTCCTCCKTTTTGTAACTGTCATGTTATTATTTTGAAACACAATACTTGCAGAAAGCTTGCTAACATTGTGCTGTGAGCTACGGCACAGGGCTCAAGAAAATACCTTCCAGACCTCTTTTAAATTATTATCCTGCTAGTCCRAAATATTCTATAACTTACCAACAAAACATTATTTTTTTATACGCAGCCTCCTGTGCTGTCTCTCCCTCCCCATTTATTGAGGACCTAGAGAAAACCACTCCAGGTGGTTTGGGTGTATCTGTACAGGTAGAAATAGACTGGCCAAAACTGCGCCAAAATGCAGACAGCCTTCTGCCATTATAAATAAAGCATCTTCTGTAAAAGTTTTAAGAGCAAAAGAATAGTTTTGTGCTTGTGAGTTGCATGTACCTAATGAATGGGTGTATGATTTTTACACACTTTCAAATGACATAGCTAGGCCAGTAAGATTGTTAGATGTGGCTACTGAAAAGAGCTCTAGCTCATAGTTTCATTTGTTTTAACCAATAGAAGACAGAACTTCTTTCCTACTCGTATTTTCTGCTTGCTCCAACTTGATAACTAAATTACAAAAACTATGTTTTTCATACCATATTAATCACYTTTTTATTTACTTCTTACCCCAGTTCAGGAAAGGACAGAAGTACAAGGTTAACTAAAAATGTCCTTTGACCAACAATATAATGGAGCACATGGGAACTCTGTTCTTGATAACTTTAGAGGTTATTTTTGTTTGCTGCTATGTTCGTTGTAGATGCTTTTCTTTACATTTTACTCATATGTGAAGTTTATTTTCCTAACTGCTTTTTTCCTAAWTTTTTTTTCCTAACTTCTGTGAAACAGAAGTCTCCTGAGCAGAATGCTTCATTCCTTCAGGTGAAAACCATTCTGCATCACAGTAATCCTTTTGCTAATCCTGGGAACATAAGAAGCACAGATTCAGATGCTTGGCATATGCTGTATGTTGGTTATGMAAAGCATCACGAAGCTTTTCAGAACGAGAGTCTTTGTGATTTCTGAGCACTTTGTTGAGCTTGTAGCCAGGTACTTCTCCATGCTCCTATAAAGTTTTTTGCCATGATTTTCCATGGAGGCAGGACTCATATTTGAGGATATGAACTATTTTTCTCTGGCATATGACAGGAATCYTAATGCCTCTCACCTATCTCTGAAGTAGCATATCTGGTTATTGTTTCATTTTCATCAGATGGATTCCTGCAAATACAGATCTACTTTCAGGCATATCTGGTTTTCATTTAGACATGTCTGTGTTGATATAAGCAGACTACAAGTTCCTAGAGTATTCATACAATTCCCTCACCTGGGACTAGTTTTTCATTCTGGATTTTGAGAATTAGTTATGCAGTGATTACTATCAAGAAATGATTATTTAAACCACCTTCCCAAAGTGATCTTTGTCTAATTTTCATATATCTTGTAGCACTTCCAGTTATTTGAACAGCAAACACTTTTAAAAATCGTTTACTATGAGTAAATAATGGAGTTGATATCTGCAGTTATCTGGAGGTCCAACATATCAGTTGTTAACTACAATAATCACAGATTGTAATGGTTCTTCAAGCCATTAGAAAGGTATAATTTACATGTGCAATGGTTTTTAGCAGCAAAATTTAAGTATGGGAGAGGAAGCTATAAGGCAGATGTATTATGATTGAGAAGAGCAATTAGAGGACAGTCTGTGGTCACAACATCATGGCTGGTACAAAAAATAGAGACTGGAGGCCTATGGCTATATTCTTCCATGTGCTGAAAACACTGTAGTCAGCACTTAGTAGCTTTAGCCCAACAGCTCTTTTAAAGCATGTGAAGCTATACGTGGGCTGGTTTTGTATGCATTCCTAAAATTTATTTTTTTTCTTTTTTTAATACACTGCAAATATTTCTCTGGCTAACACAACTTATTTTTATTATTACTACGTGTCAGGGCTTTATTGCATAATCTTGGCATCAGCTGCAAAAGGCGAYAGAATGCTCCCAAAATGCATCTTATACAGAAAAAACAGAAAAAGATAGAAGAGGCAATTCCAGCAAAACAACTTTGATGACATRCTCAGCCTATTATTTTGTCAACACTTCAAGTATTTGGTGGCATAATAAGAAGATACACTTTGCTTAGTGAAAACATTAAGAGATAACAGTCAAGTTAAATAGGGTGCAGTTAAGGATTTGCTTAATCCACGGGATTCAGTTTTCAGAAAAACAAAAATAGAGCCATTTTGATCCCTCTTTCCAAGTTTTGTTTGTATGCTCTCATTGAGGAATTAAACAATAGCTTTAAAGAAAGTGAGATTATTTTTTAAATTGAGGTGTCACACAAAAGAAAAGGTGTGTAAGTTGACCATAATAACGACAAAATTCTGATTTGTAAAGGATAAAACTCAAGCCCACTTGAGAGAACAAGACAACAGGACCAGGGTCAGTTTGCTTTGASGGGAAAAAAAGCACAATCCAATTTAAAGCTTCATTTTAAATCATTTTATATTGTTCTGTACCATTTTTCTATTTAATTTTTTGATGTAATGTTTTATTTCAACGCATGTTGGAAGTACACTAAAATGAGCTTGTTTCCTTCTGATRCACTTTTTTTTCCAAATAACAATAACAAAAATGACTTTCTAAAAACAGTAGAAAATGACAGTTTGCATTCTGAAATTAAAACTCCAAAGTTCCTGAACTGGACAAAAAGCGTGACTCACACAGATACTGGATCAGATTTTTTAGAAATCTGTTATTTATATTAAACCTCTATTTCACATTTTATGACAAGCTCAGCTGTSTCATGAAATGGAAAATTATGCTGTACCAGAGGGTAGGGTACAGTGCAGCTGTTCTARTGGCAAATAGCACAGATAAAGTCACAGTTTAGAGTTTTCATGCAGGTAAAAAGTCCAAAGGTCATGCATCCTCCAGTGCAACATATAGAGGAAGAAATAGCAGTAGGTGGACCTCGTTTCCTGGCAGAAATTGCCATCAGTTTCCTAATTGGAAATGCTGCATATCATAAATGAAGTCAATAAACAGACACCTGATTTACATTAGTATAAATGAGAGCAGCATGAGTGTTCATAGACTGTTTTGCTTTTCCCTTCTCCTTTCCCTTTGTTGCATAGTATTCTTCATAAATAGAAGAATAAGAGAAATTATTAAAAAGCAATTCATCAAATTCCTTTAGATTCTGGTTTAAAGGTAGTCTTCTTACAAAATGGTTCTGTAAGTTACCCCCTTTTTAGTGCTGTACCTGTCTTTCCTAACAGGCTGATACAGTGACACAGTTTTTTTTACAAAAAGAAGATCCTAAAAATGTCTGTTAAATTTTGATTTGTAATTATTTTTTTAATCTCTCAGRTTCTCACATCTATTTGATGCAACCCTCTGTTTAGCCTGTAATTTTGTGGATTTGTGGCAGTTCTGGACTTCAAGATCCTTAAATCTGAAGGTGAACCTCTTTTTACTGRGCACTTGTGGATTCTCTTTCTGACTGTATGTCCCTTTAATGTTGTCTGTTGCCATTCATAGTCTTTTTTTTTCCAGTCATGTAACACAATGATCTAAGTTCAGTACTGAAGAGTRTGCTGGGCTGCCAAAGCCAAAAGACAACCTACAGCTATTCTGAGTTGTGGATGAGACATAGCAACCTTTGGGATTATTGCTTAGCAACAGCAAACACACACAGAGGAGTAAAGCTCACAGTCCAGCTCTACAGCAGGACTGAGAAATCCCTAATTGAATTTAAGTTTTTTAATGGCTGAGAACAGATGGGCATATATTTAAATTCCTATTCATTTGCAAAACCACTCTGAAAGCAGGAGGAATAAGATCTATTTTCATACCTGCTTCAAAGGTAAGAAAAACAGTTCTTTAGAGCTTCAGAAAACAAACAAGAAAATCTTCTTTAATTCTAATTGAAATTTAAAAGAAGATCAAGTGTTCAGAGGTATTGGGCACATTGTGATTAGTGAAATAAACATTCTCTATGAAACGCTTTAAGGAAAGTCAAGACTATTTCTGAGCAGTAGCAGAATAAAAGAGATTGGACTCAGTTTTTGAAAGGACTTGTGTAATTCARATGTTCCCAAAATACTTACCTGGACAAATTTTAGTCTTTCTTTGCCCTATTCCACCCATGAAAATTCCTAAGAGAATAACAATGAAATGGTAAAAATATTACTTATGAGTAGATTTGTTTCTTGTACAGAAAACTGGGAGATAATCATTTTGTACCTGCAGGGATTCCAGCAGGAATATTTCTGTCACAGAAAAGGAGCCAGGAAAGTGGCATCCTACTAAATAATGAAAAGCTTATCTTGCGCTCAGCTTGAACAAAGGCTTACAGGAAACTTTATATCACATTTCAAATTTCCTAGGTGTTTCTAAAGCTTATCTCTGTGCCCTATGCTTACTTTTATTTGGACAGCCAAGCCGGGCTCCACTAGAGAATGTCATAGGCCTTGAGAACTCTGTTACAGGCCAAATTCTCAGCTGATATAAATCAACACAGTTACATTGCAGTGTATGAAGCAGTGGCTTCTTACACAAACAGRAGTGTTGTCCCTGTAATCCTTGACAAATTCCAAGTTTCAGACCTGATTCTAGCATTCATTTGTGGTTTATTTTAGCTATTACTTGCTATTTTTAAGTTCTTCAATTTCTTCCTTGCCTCCTTTATCTCTCCTAAAAATTAAAGCAGTGAGTATAGTTCTGCGTGCCCTACTTCCATTCTTGGAGTTATGTCAGTGTTATGGAATGGAGATAGAGCAGTTGCACTTAGTTGTGTCTTTCATTTGGGACTGTAGAAGCATTTATAAGCACTAATCTTCACAGTCATCCTAATAAATAGTTGAAAGCAATGTAGAAAATAAATTTATCATCATTCGGAGTCAGCCACCTCATAGAGTCAGTTGCCACATTAACATTGCATAGAAACCTCAGAACAGTTTCGTAAAGGATGTTAAAAAATAACGTAAGTAATAGGAACTGCAAGAATAGTTTATTCTGGCACAACAAAATCAGTTGATTTGGAATGGGACCAGGACATTTGGTTGACACCCTACTTTGAACCAAAAAAAGTCTGTTTTTACTACTTGTTGAAAAAAAACTCACCTAAGGAAGGAACAATTTGACACATTTGACAGATTTTTCTTTCTGCCATTACAAAGCTGCACTCCTTTACARCTCATGTCCTTTGGTGGAAAAAACAGCTACCATTTTTACAAGACTCTGTTTGGATCGGGCAGGCAGCTTGATCCATAAATTTATCTTACTCTCCAGCAGGTAGTCATTATTCCAAACAAACAACTAGAAAATGCCAGCAAGCCCATTTAGAAAACAGACAGAAATTTAGTGCTGTGAAACTTCCTACCTATCCAAGCAATATTTGGATTCAGACAATGATTATGAATGAGAAGATCAACATCCTAGTAATTACATTGGTGTGCCAGGAGGGCCATAGATCACATCTGTGCATTTCCTGGAAGGCTAAACTCTGCAGAATAGCTACGAATGCTTAAGTGTGAAATAGGAGGAGCAAAACACATMAAAGGCAGTAGTATTGCTGTGAATATTGAAAGGCCATAGTGAAAAGCGCTTTCAAATACAAACTTAAATAGGATAGTTGAAAGTGGAGTTTCRTTTTAATTTGGAAGGACATTAGTCAGGCAGTCTATTAATATCACCATTCCCTTGCTGTTGCTTAACACCGGGCTAGGTTTTTTTGCAGCATGCTGGTGATTTTTCGTGCTTTGAATTAAGTAGTTAAGCTACATTCTGCTGTATTCTGTATGTGTAAATCCCATTACAGATGCCAGTAGTTTTGTATGGAGGCATATAGGAAWAACTTTCATTAGCAACTCAGTTTCTCCCTGATATTTCACAGAATAAACCTTCTGAGAAGGAAGCAGTTTTGTGAAATTGTAAAGGGAGATAGCGGCTCTCTGGAGGTCCATCTTTTACTGAGTGATCTACAAGATTAAATGCTGGCAAACAGCTTAATTTCAGAGTTCAGGTTATAGAATTTCCTATCCTTATGTGTTTTGCTGACCCATACTCCTGATGTTCTTTATCACCTTAAAAAAAAAAAATGTGCAGAGGAAACAAAACTGCAAAAGTTGAAATTAAGTAGCCTATAGGGTAAGCTTCCAACACTGTTTTYCACAGCTACTGAAAAGATGAAATGCTAACTGAGGATAGCAGAAAATGGGGAAAAGGTGTGTAGATACAGAAATCTCATTCCCAGGCATCTGATACTTTGCATGATTTGCTTCCTGAGTCTCATATCCACTGGACTTCCTGGAGGCATGGAAGGGAACTGTAACAGAAATAATGACATTAGAGATAAGAGGAATCCAATAGTTACAACTAGGCGATAAAACTTCTGAGCACTGTTCTCCACTTGGTTTCTAACTCACTAAGTGACCTGGAATTAATCATTTCTCTTTTGTGTTTCAGCTTTTTCTTCCATAAAAGAGGAACACAGTTACTTAGTTGCACTGTCTCCAAGGGCTGTTGTGATACATAATTAATCTTTAGAAATCACTTACTGATCTTTGAAGTAAAGAGATTGTATTTATTTAAGAGTACAAAGCAGCAGAATATAAAAATGAACACAGCGAAATATCTATTAGTCATTTCCTAACTATAGACTTGCTTCCTGTGTCACCTGTCAGGACACTGCTATCTCTCTTGGCATTATATAATATACTTCTCTTTTTCTGTGTCACAGTGAATGAAGTATGGCTGCTCAGTCAGAAGAAGCACAAATTCCAGGTCTAAAACTCCCTGAACATGGAAATAAGACTATGACTGTCACAGAATTGAAGACAAATCAGGGAAGTGATGAGCTACCATGTCTTAGCAATTATGCTCCGTGGAAAGACTATTTTTATGAAAAGGTACAGCAGAGAACTCTGAGTCTGCAGGAGACAAAGATTAAGATGATTCAGGCACAAAAGGCAAAAGAAGAAAAGGTGAAAAAGAGAGAACCCTGTGACTGTCTGTCCAAGGAATGGTTTAGAGAAGAGAGATACTCACTGGATACTCGTACCTATTTGCTTGACAAACTCTTACCTACATTAATCCCAGGGGTGGAAAAGCTGTTAATGGAAGTGGAAAGAAAAAATGTGCTTGCAACAGACAAGCACYCAACCAAATTTGACCCCATTAATTTTCTTGGAGAATATCTGATGAGGCATAACCCCCAGTCCGATATTTTTACAAAACCAGGCCCATATGCGAGAGGAATGAAGATGGTTACAGAGGAGCTAAAAATTGAGGTGCCAGATACAACATCAAACAGGTGAGAGATTTGAAAATATTGCTGGTTGCAAGACTTCAGCTCATGTCTCGGTCTGTATTTTACAAAAGGAGAGGAATCACAACCGTCTAGTTTGCAAAATGTGGAACTAAATGAGATGGTAGTTGCCTCCTCCTTAAAAACTGAGAAGCAGGACAAATGCCAGACCATGTCACATAGGCACTTCTGTTTAAAGAAATATTCTGCCCTTCACAGGTGTGTAATACCTCCTTTGACTCTATCTTAATTACTTGTGTGGAATGCAAACAGCTTTTGAACGAATCTTGAAGCAGTCTAGGTTACTCACAGTAGTTCTTTAGGACAAATTATTAGTATCAATGGACTATGGACTCTCCAGACCATTTCTTTTGTATTCCAAACTTAATGGAATGATGAGCCTCTTTTCTCATTCAGGATGATTTCCCTTTACTAAACTAAGGGCAATATGGTGCTGGTACATCATAGAAAGTCCTTCTTGTAGGATTTTTATTTTAGCCTTTCTTTCCAGATCCTTTTTCCTWWTAAAATARAAASTASTTTYTATTTTAWWATCTGGCTTATTTGTAGGGAGTWTTCTAGATTGATTGCTTCTGTATAATATTTAGTGAATATTGGGGCATCTTACAGTATATAACAGTTAAAATGTGAGTGCATTAGGTGAAAATGCTTCCATTTTAATTGCATTATTTGTAAAAACTTAGAAGTGAACATTTACATTTATAGATGACCTAGAGGTTATTGTGATTGATGTCAAAATTACTCATTTGCTACTAGAATCATTTATTCTGTACCTCTGTGTKTAGAATAATGACTTTGTTTGAATGGCTGTCTCTTTTGTTTGCATAAATAGTATGTACAGTTTGAAAATTTGTTTCAGTGTCAGGAATTAGGGAAGTAAAATGTTGACATGTCTTATGCATGACGCTAAGTGAAGATAATTGAAGTTCCCAGTATTATAATGAATAAAAGAATATGTTAAATCTCTCTCTCTCTCTCTCTCTCTCTTCTCTGAGTCTCTGTCTCTCTATAGTCTACATGCCATTGTAATTCATAGGAACATGCACTATATGAATACAACTAAAGCCGTGTGATAAGTGAATTTCACACAATCACTGACCTCTTTTTGTCTCACAGAATAAAATAAATATAACTGCATTCATCATGGTCAGTATGTGAGAGCTCAGCTTTTTGGCTTTTCTTCATAAAGAGGCATGTAATAGTACAACCAGAGGTGGTAAGATATTTCCTAACAAAACGCAGTTATATTGGAAATGTCAGTACACTGAAACAAATGATCTGGGGAAACATTTAGTTTTCAGTGAAATTTCACATGAGCAGAGACTGTTGTGAGGGGAATGCCTGAGATCTCAGGCTTGCCACGCCTTTGTTTTGGGGGCTGTTTCACCATTCATATTGCTTCATAGAGGGATACCTGGCTACAGGAAGTTTAGAACCATATGTTTTTTTATTATTATTTTGAAAAGAAAAAAAAGGAAATTGAACTAAAATATGTAGTTTTTCCTTTTAATTTTTATTCTGCTAAAATTTTTAAATACTCCTAACTCTCATTCTGAATCAGAGCTTGTTTCTGGAGATGCCACGTTTTCCTGTAGAATGCAAAGTGTTGGCTACCCAGTGACTTATCTTGGCATTGTCCTGTGTTTGCATGTAGCGCCAGGTTCTCAGTTTTTAGCTATGGAAGATTCAGAGCTGATGCACAGGAAGTGACTTATTGGAGTCATAGAGGTCAACTCTTTGTGGTCAACACTGCCAGGAGGTTTACATAACCGTAGCTGTAGTAGGTTTTGCATATCCGCTGGTAGTATTACCACGGGATTTGCATTCTCCATAGCTCAGGATTTACATATTTGTGATRGCACTGTATTGTGTGATGTGTATAGGCTGCTTAAACCAGCAACACAGAGGATTTTACTGACACCGTGTAGCATTTTGAGACTYCTAATGTGAGTCACTAGCTTTTTAAACAGGAAGAAAATGTAAAAAGAGAAATGCCAGGATGGGCTCAGAATCTCTCACATAAGCAGCAGAAAGATCAGGAGTGAAATTCTGGTCCCAGCGGAACTTGTGGAAGCCTTGACATTACCTTCAACAAAGGCAGGATTTCACCACAGATACTTATCTAAAGTTTACTAATCCTCAGTCAGCTTTCTCAGGCTTCTTCCAGTCTCTCCTTAACTGTGACCTCACTGGGAGTCAAGGAATGAGGAGAACAGATGGATAAAATTCATTATCTGAACGGATTGATACCTGAAACAGAGACTGCATTTGTCCAAGGATGGCAGTCCTGTCTGAGTCACCCATCTCTGTGTGGGTGTTAGGCGGCTGACTTCCTGAAGAAACATGTTTTATTCTGCAGGGAGAAGTCACCATCCTTACCATCTCATCTTTTCTGGAAATGTCTAATACTGAAATGAGCTCATTGGACCATGGATACCCAGCACTTTCATAGCTTGTTTTATATGTCAGAGGTGGGAAGGTTTTGTCCCATGCCAGGGACAAGAGACATAGGATGCACCTGCCTGGTGATTTAGGACCTTAGGAATAAATGCAAAACTGCAGCACAGTGCAGATGCAGCATGTAATGTAACTTGTGCTTGACACTGCCCAAATTAATCACCAGAGCAGCTTGGCATCCCTTAGCATGGCCTCAGATCTTTTTTTCTTCTTGCAGACTATTCTGGAGGAGAACCTGCAGCTGGGTCTGTTTTCCTCTTTCTGTCTTTAGCATATAGTGAAGAAAAATCTCATGCTCCCTTTAGCATGGTTCCTACTACATACCTCCTCTTTGCTGTGTCTGTGATGGAGCCAGAAAATTACTCATTCTCCTGCTATCAAGGTGCCAGAGGTTGAACTGCTTTGCCAGGCACTTGTGCAATGTCCATGATTGRTTAAATAACCCAATTATTGATTAAGAAACATCTGTGAGTTTCTTATGGCCTAAGTGGCCATGAAGAATAGGTACCTAGTGATGAAAATGACAGTAATCGAAGTGTATTGTTACAACAAGCTAAACAGGCCTTTATATTCATTAATGCAAATGTCATTGTTTTTATAATTTCTAGGATAACCTCAGAGCAGCAGAAGAGCCAGGGACAGTGTCAGCCCATCTTCATGCAATATATGAAAAACAGAGGGAGGAAGGGGGCAAAAATCATTTGGTTAAAATGTAGTTTCCAGACTACTGTGTTCTAAGGGACAAAAGAGGAGTAACTCCCTTTACTCTGACTAGCTATATGTTGGTGTGACTGAGAGCTACAGAGCAGGTGTGCTGTCTCTGTAATACAGAGAGATTCGAACAACCTCTAGAAGCAGAAATAGGCTGTTTTCAGACCCTTTCTCCCCATATGAACTGATCCTTTGGCTTTTAGCATTTTGAGCTTTAGTAATTTCCTAAATGTTTTATTTCCATTTCATAAATGAACAAAGTCAAAACCAAAGCAGATCGGTTCTACAGGATCAATTTAATTCTGTTGATTTTTGTACAAAGTAGGATATTGGCAAAAACATGTCTGGATGCTTACAGAAGCAAAGAAAACAGAAAGAAAAACAGAGAGAGGTAATTTCAGTCCAGCCTTGCAAACCCTTAAGTATTCACATAGAAAGAAAAGGTTGGTAGGTACTTTGTCCTAAAGTAGTAAGGAGTTTATTGTGTGAGACTGCTTAAGAAATTTAATGTTGCTATTTGCCGGTGAAGAGCTTATGTGAAATAGTACTTAGGCTTAGAAACAAATGCATATTTTGCTGGTAAATGAAGTGTAGAAAAACTAGGCACCTCCATTCCTGTTAAAATTGAAAGAAAATTGAAGGACATCTGCAGAATAAATGATTAATGCGATTATAAACGTATGCAAGCATTAAAGGTAAAATTTATCACTGTTGGAATTACACAAACAAGCACTGTTGTACAGATGATTTTACCCTTGAATGTCAACTATGAACTGTACAAGAGGGTTTCTCCACATTCATGTACCTCATTCAGCAGCTTTTTCTTCAGCTTYATACTTACCCTGGATTTTGGGAGGCCATACATATCAGAATGTAAATAATCTCACCTCCTGGGAGCTGCCCTCTGAAAACACTGATTACTAATATCTAATCCAGTAATTGTGCTAATAATTTTGTGCCCAAAGATGAAGTATTTCTCTGGAGAAAGATCTGCTGGTACTAAAAGGACAAGAATTTCAGTGTGAAGTTATTTCATTTCTTTTTGTGCTTCAGAAGGGGTTTAGTCTAACTTAAATATATTTATTATGATAACTTTCTAAACCATATGCCCATGTCCTTCAGGTTGGCCAGGATGAAGTTTGAGGCAAAGAACAAACGTAAGCAAAGGGAACAGGTGGAGAATATAAAGTCTCAAGTGAAAGAGAAGAGAAAGGAAGCTCTGGCAATTCAGTTCAAAGAATGGACAGTGGATGTCAGTGGGAGAATACCAATCGCACTGGTAACTAGGGAAGATATTTGTTAATATACCACTGCATTTATTCCAGACAGGAAGAAAAGGGAGTTGGTGATAATGCAGTCTGCCTTGGCATGACAGTAATGAAGCAGAAGGATGAGTAGTGGCTCTGATCTGACACCACCTAGGATCAGGGTGCAAGCTGGTGTCTATTATTTAGCCTCTATTATTTAACCTTGCTAAGCTCTAATTCACCATGTGCACATGGAAGGATTGCAATACCTTCTCCAGAGAGGTTCTAGGAAGCTAAATACACCTTGAAGTACTCAGATGATACATACTTCATCACTGCATGGCCTTCAGTGTACCTGGTTGTCCCTCAGAATCCTTTTCAAAAGGTCTAGACAGCCACTCTTGCTCTCCTATGGCATCGTTAAATCTTGTTTATATCTCCATCACACTGCAGCCCAGAAAAGATGAGATTTGAAATCATCATAGTACATCTATTGATATCAGCACCTTACTTACAAGTCACATAAGTCCCTTAGGAAAATCTCCTGTGGCTACATGGGGTACAACATAGACAAGGTCTACATTTAACAGGGCCTCTTTATTTGTGATAGGAAGCCTGGCGGACCCACAGAACTGGTCATTCAGGCTGATTTATTTTAGTAATTACCTACTGTTGTCTGCATGAAACAGACCTTTGACTATTACCTTGATTTGTAGGTTCAGAGTGCCCTGAGGTCATTTCTGGATGTCACTGCTTCTACTCCCATAAGTGCAGGAAAAGGTAAATTTTTGAGTGTCTTCTTTAGTTTTATTTCTATGATCTGAATTCTGATGCAGACTGAGCAAACTGCAAATGCATTTGATCACGGCAAAGAATCTGTAAGGGTAGTTACACCAGCTAGGACACTAACCACAGATCTTCAGGCAGATTGGAAAGAGAATCAACCAACTTGTGGTTCATCAGTATGATCATGAAAAGTACAGAGAGAAGTTTAAAAAATCTTTCAGAGAGATAAAAAGATCAGATTACAGGCCCTCTCCACTTATATCCTGCATTATCCAAACATTGCCATGTGCATATCACTGATTTCACTGTAACAACCTCCATCTTCACCTGCTTTATCACACCTTGCTTCCTGCCTCTTGGGAAGCCTTGGAAATTCTAAGGACAGCTTGGCATATTGGGAAGTGGGGAGGAAAGGCARTATAAAAAAAATTAAAGTCTGACAGTGTTGTTGTTTTTTATGGTTTCGGGGAAAGCGCTGAAATTTACCTGACATACTCCACAAAATACTTCAGTCTGTATAGCCATTCCTTTTGATCACAGGCATGCCTGCCACATAAAACACAAGGGCCTCTGTATCAGAGCACTAGCATGGAAAGGATTTCCATAATGCTGATCCTCTTTATAGTTTACACTTGACCTCCCTGAATAATGATAATTGAATAGATAGAGCTAGAAATCTAGAAGTGGCAATGTACAGCCTGCTGCTAGCCCTTTATATAGATAACATATAATGATCATCAATAATAACAAATCTGCCTTTGCTGGAGGATGGGAGATAAGCAGGGCACCTCCAGACTGTATTTCTGTTTGCTGCTGAAATAACCTTCATCTAGAGCTTGCCCTTGCTCAGCCCTCTCTATATTACGGAGCTGTTTCTCTGAGTAATCATCCTAGACTGGTAACATATTATGCAAATGCCAAACACAGCSTTTGTGCTTCTAATACAGTGGCCATGGTTCTTGAATCTTTCCAGCAGGAACAGGTACTGGTACATAAAAATGTGAAGGAAGTTTCTGGCCACACACTTGCTCTACAGATGCTGGAGGTGCTTTATGCCGTATTTCACTAATAGCTTTGCTCTGTTTCTTAGTGTATTTAATAGCTTCCAATATGCATTAATGGACCTTTAAGCCTTGTTCTATAGTTTAATAAAGACAATGTGTAGTTTAGGAATGTCCTAAGGAACAAGAAACAAATGAATTCTATGGTGAGTTTTCTCATCATTCCTGATGCACTGTAGAATAAATAACAGAGAAATAATCACAACAGAAATAGCATGTCTATGCTTCATTCAGAAATCCATGTAGGCATTTGACATGTCTTCTCAGTCCTTGATAGAAGCACAGAAGTTGGCCAAAAGATAGTTTTGAATATTATAGTCAATCAGAATATTTCCACGGAGCTGCTTTGGCAAATTACCATAGTTTTCAGATTACACTACTGTAAGGAAGAATCCCTGTCCTCCAAGTTTTAAGTACTGGTTTGTTAAAACTGTGCAGGGATAGCCTCAGATAAACTTAATCCATTATGAGAATAAATGTAATGTAACATACACTGCACAAAAAATGTGTATAACATGCAAAACCACATCTGTTTGCTTTCTAAACCAGTATCCCTTCGTTTTCTACTAGCAGTCTATGACAGGAAGCTGGAAATCGTAGACATGTTGGAAAAAAAAGTAAACATAGATGAATTCACAGAGGTGAGAAAAGAAGTAAAAGTATCTGATTCTGAACATGATGTTTATCACAAAGTAGTAGCATTTCTGTAGGAACAGCTAACATGAATAACTGAAGGGCTTCTTTTTTCTCCATCATTCCAGGTAATTCCTCAKCTTAGGGCATTTCATGATACTTCCRTCTTGCTATCCACCCTCCACAGTCACATTGCTTTCATTCTGGCCAGCAACAGGGAATATTTTTCTTTCCTCTGCTCCTCCTGCAGCCTGTGCTGCTCTCTGAGAAGATATTCCCAAAGCTGTGATTTTTACAACACACCTTTCAGTCCCTGTTTAGCTTGCAGAAGGGCTCCATTGCTGGTATACTGCAAGGAGAAAAACCTTAAATTGCTTTTGGATTCGGATTTTACATTGGTTGTGCATGGTAGATTCAGTGTCCAATATAACTATTACCTTGAGGTAATTAATACTATCTCTAAACTATTGTTATTCCTACTGACATTCTATTATTCATGGAAAAAACTTAACATGACTAACTGGGATGAGAAGCTGTCATTTTTGTCCTGAGCTGTTACTGGCCAAACTGCAACAATGTCATGACTGCATGTGAAGCAGAATTAGGCTGAAAAATGTGCAGTTTGAAAATCAAAAGCCATCATTAAGAAACATCAGAAATAYGTTTTTAACTCTCCAAAATCAAGAAGTGTAGTTGGAAATTTCATCCCATCATTTTGCTTTTCATCAATTTGGAAACAACTGAATCAGTTCAAACTAAATTTACTGTAAAACTCTGCAGGCCAAGTCTTTGCCAACTGTTTCTACCTACAACAGAGCTAAATTTTATGGCTGGGTTATTAAACCTGTGAAAGGGAATGTTTAGAATAGAAATAATGACAGAGCCTCAACTGCAGCAGTGCTAGTGGGTGCTGTTATGATAATTAAAAACAGAGTAYGAAGCATCTGTGCAGAGACTAATTTCAAGCAGCTATGTGTGATTTTTGTGCCTTCTTCACTCTCAGGAGACCCAGACGTTCAGTATTTTGCACAGAGATGCAATTTTATGATAACTTGTTGAAGATTTTTTAAGCATGAAATGAGATATTTTAAAATTTAACCTCAGAATAACTGCATTTAATTAAGGAACCTATTATGGATAATGGGAGCCCAGAGAATTGCTTTTGTCACTGAAATGAAGCATCAATCCATAAGCTCTMTATTACATGTATAAGCACTGGATGAATTCATACAACATTAACATTAGAAGAATGTTTTAAAATATACTTTGCACACTTTATGTTTTAAGTCAATTAAAAGATACRAGAATTCAGAAATGTGAAAGACCTGAAATGTTAAGCTGTAAATTTACCAGCCAGTGCAAAATGGTTCTCAGAATACATTCTCTGGTGCTTTTTCCAGTTCAGTTTTAAGTGAATCAAGTGATAAGGCTTTCTCACTTCCCGTGGGAAACTATTCCATAATCATAGGCCTCACTCTTAGGATAGTGCTGTCTCTAACCCTCAGCTTCAATAACCTTCGTTCATCAATTTGCATCATCCACCAAAAGCAGAAAAAGAAATGATCTTTCTCCATACTGATCTAGGCCCTTCCACATGTGGAAAGCATTACTTTTTAATGGACCTTAAAATTAAATGGTTTTATTTTTTTTCTTTCTTTTCAGTGCAGCTTTGGGTTATTTAATGGCTCTTAGAAACTCAGTCGAAAGACCTCACACAGTCTTCTTTTTCTGGGCAAGCAAAACAGTGGCTGTTGGTCTTTGTATCTGTACATCCTTGGTGACAAGCAGGTGGAGTCTTTTATATTAAAAGAGTTTATATCTCAAAGATCAGTCTTCCATAATTTATTTCACAGGATTTGTACTGTAACTTGCAGAACCTCTACTAGTCTGACACACAGCTTTTGACACCGAGAGAAATTTGGGCCTTCATAGAACTCAAAGGGCCTAAAGGACCCTTAGGCTTTAAAGATGAGATTATTTTTCAGGATTGCATTTGGCTTCCTCCTTTTATAATGAGATCAGTAGAAACAAAAAGCAAAGCCCAGCTGACCAATTGTTATCCATGATATGTGTTTACAAACTGCAGTGAGACTTCAGACTGAATAGCAAGAAGGAGGTATGCCAGCTTTCTTCTGAGAGGTGTTGAAATCTCTTGTTTAATAATAAATAAATGTATGTTTTTCATGTGTGCAATACTTTACGCTCTAGAGGGCTTTACACACATCAGCTAAGAAAAGCTTATGACCCCACARTCCTGCCTACACAGGCGAACGTACGCTTCTAAAATTTCTGTGTAGCTGTTAGACAGCAATATTAATAGATAAGCCTTTGTATGTGTCATCAAAATGACACAAAAAATAACAAGCTGCTTGTCCAAGCTGTCTGCTCCCAGCTGCTGTCATCTTTAAGGTTTATCTGTCACAGGGTCCCAGGTTGTAATAGCTCTGAAAATCTAGCAGATTCATGTACAGCCTGATCTACTACCCTCTCCCCAACCCACTTACATCCTTTCTTTGTATGCTGAAATGCAGAAAAACTCATATTGCTTTAAGGATTCTTCTTTTCCACTAGCCACCTTCAGGCCATTGACTGTTTGTTTTCTGTCCTTCCTCCTCCCTAGTTGTCCCATATGTTTTGAAATTACACAATACAGACATGAATAATAGTATATGTTAATAATTCAGTTAGTTAATCCCTGTGCAGCATTTTCAACAAGTTCAAGATGCACTAGCACTTATGTTAGCAAAGGTTCTCTAGCTCTCAATACTCTAAAAATGGGATAATAGGAAACATTCTATGTTTTGCAAATTCCTCCTTTTAACTGCATAGGCTCCGTGTTACTATGGCTGGCTCTAGCAACCTGCTGTAATAATTCAGCAYGGGCTTTGGGACTGTGGTTTGTTCTGAGGGCCATTATTATTTATACCATGCACACCACATTTTTAGAACCATATTGCTTTTGCTCATAAAAACCACATGGCTATAAATCCGAAGTGTTAAAGTGTCTCCAAGACTAGGACTTAAAATAAATCTTGATTTAGTAGTATTCCCGGTATCAGAGGACTTAGGTGACAGCATGCTCATTTTCAAAAGGTTCTTTTTTTTTTTTTTTTTTTTTAGATGATTGTGACCAATTGTATTCAGATCAGTACACTCACTCAACACTGAAGTTGTGGCCAATAGTCATTCTGTGGCCATAGGGTGCTGAATGACTGTCAGTTCTATGAAAACCAATTGCTCCAAATGTTACCTTGAGAATACTAGATGTTGCAGAAAACCACAGAGATCTTATATCTGAGAATTGAGATAATCTCTCTTAGGCAGTGACATTTCACAGGAGGGACTCTGGTGCAGCATCTCTGAGCCGCTGACYATGATGAGTATTCTCTGGGCCAGGAAAGGAACTGTTTAACACATTTGTTCAGTGCCTAGCACAGCAATGTCCCAGGCTATTTTGAAGAATGTTGCTGTTTCTGAAATAAAGAACAAAATAAGCAGTGTAGCATCCATGCACCAAGTTTGCATTACTTTAGTAGACTAAAGTGCAAGAGAAGTTCCAATATATTACTTTGCACGTGATAGTTTAAGTGTTCAAATAAAGATGAAAATACTTGAAGCTAACCATTTACACCACTTCTTGCTCTCCATAGTATGTCCATTCCACCAYTGAAAACTTTTCAAGTGACATGTTCCAAGAACTCCTGAAGCATCTCTGTCAGTGTGCTGATGACTTCCGAGAAATAATAAGACATGATATGTGGAGGCAAATGTTTACTGATCTCTTCATAGATTGTGATTATGGAAAGGTAGGCAAAGCAACTCTAAACCTAATTTCCATATGGTGATGCTTCCAATTTGGTATTTCTCTGGGTYGTTGCTTTCTTTTTGTTCTTTATAACTCCAGGTACTCTATTTTTGCTTACTCTGCATTATTTTAGAAGACAATAGCTGATGTATTGTCTTCAAATTTATGGTTCTTACTTAGACATAGAAATAATCAATAGCCTAAACCTGCTGGCTAATTAGAAACTAAATAACCCAAAGTGATGATCTGTAGTTGGAGTCTGATAATTCTGGAAAAGAAAATAATCATGGACATTACTATTTCTGGTCATTACCTGTTCCCATAGCACTTTCCTAATATTTGGGTGCTAGCTTTTCTATCCAGCCATATTTCAGCAAARATAACCTTAAAGAAGTTGATCTTAACAAATGTATACATTACTACAATAATGATATAATTTCATCAATTATGTTGTATTAATTTATATACCTTTGCTCCTTTTATCAAATAATTGCAGAATGCTTCAAAATTAGAAAGCAAAAATAATCTAAGCTTTACAGCCTCTCTCCAGTAAGTACTGTGAACATCAGCTGCAGTTTATAGCCAGAAAATTAAAATACAGTGAGTCAGTTACAGAGCTGGAAATGGAACCCAAGAGCCATAATTTGGTTTTCAGCAGCTCTAAACTCTATCTTTTGTCCTCTGAATACACCTACATCCCCGTTAAAAAAAAAAGAGTTATTAGAAAACCAGTAAGTAGTAGGAGCTGAAGAATCAATGGCATAAGCTTTTGCTAAAAACTTGGGCTTCATCCAAAAATGTATAGCTTTTTTCATGAGTAGCCTCAGTTAGCCAATGCTGGCTACTGCGCAGCAAACAGCTGACATAATCTTGCACTTTTCTCACTGTGTATTATATATTGTATTCATCATTCCTCTAATGATGTTTATAGCATGCCTACCCAGAATGAATGAACTGTGCTCTACAATGTCATGCTAATAATGTCRTTACTTCTAAGAGAATGGGATTGCAGAGCACATTTCAACACCAATAGTGTGTTTTAGAGAATGGCAGGCAAGCTRTTTCAGAGATGAGGAAAGACATATGTCTATTTCTCAGTCAGAAGACATTTAATTTTCCTATTGCCACATCAAGAACAGTTATAATGGCTTGTTAGTGTAATATGTAAAGCAGAGTCCTATCTTTGCCCTGCATTTTGAAAGCTACCCTTTTTCCTCTTTTGTGTTTTAATGTTACTTTCTTCCTATTAGTTCTGTGGCAGTTAGCACCATCTCCATGCTACTCATCCTGGTGGAATCTCAGAGACAGAGAGCCAAAGATTCTAGCACAGCATAACAAGAGTGAGCAGCTATCAGCACAGATGTCATCACTACCCAGAAAAAAAATCATAGTACAAATATAATTGCTGTTTCTAGCCTCTGAGGTAGACTTGCTCTCCCAAATATAGTTTGTGAAACTAGTATGGCCTATGCACTTCTTTTAAATTTGACCTGATCTTCTTCTGGTCTCTGGGTTAGATGCAAACTAATCCAAAGACTTCTGCCACTTCACTATGATCCATTACCTGTAGTGCTTATTCTGCAAAGCACAGCAAAGCAGTTGATTCAGTTCCTAATTTACATTTGTTTGGTGGCAGGCGGTTATTCCAGTCTGCGTAGTG
This sequence comes from Rhea americana, assembly GCF_003343005.1. NCBI lineage: Eukaryota > Metazoa > Chordata > Aves > Rheiformes > Rheidae > Rhea > Rhea americana. Next base: position 127,919 of record NW_028185872.1, read on the forward strand.
AGTGTGGCCGGCTGTCTCAGTGATTTGCAATTAGGGCCAGGGAGCTGAGAAAGCAGCGTTTAAATTACAGTCAGATTAGAAGGTATCCACATGATCATTATTATGATTTCAAATGTGTGAATCCAAAAGGATGAGAGTTCAGCAACAACAGCCTGGACTATATAGTGAAGCAGTTACATTCCAAGACAACTCCAGAAAAAAATTAAATCACTGCTCTAATGCCCCAAAAGGAGATGGCTCTTTGAATTTTAAGGTTCTTACCTGTCTGCTATTTTGTGTCAGGCAATCAGTACCTATCCTGAAAGTGTGAAATGTTGTTACTTTGATCTTCATGTGAAGAATTCGTTTGGCAGTATTGGTCACAATCATCTAACTGTAATTTCTCCAGAGTAGGCAATAGGATACACCTGCAAAGTAATATGTATGAGGAGTTCCAGCTAAGCTCAGAGAAATAATCTTTATCCCACTGAAATAAATTGACTACTTTGAATTTTTTGCTGATGTTTTGTTAATGATAAATGCCTTTGTGGGGCAGCAAATGATGACGTGATGCAAATGATGGCAAAAAGAACCAGATAAAAAAAAAGTGGAAATAATTGTAATTTTTTTTTTGTCTAGGTTGGTCTCTTAAATAGGCAAATAGTACTCGCCCTACTGGAAGAGTTCTATGACAGAAGCCCTGTGATTACCAAGAGGGGATTCTGTAATCCAAGACAATGTAAGTATATGGGATGTTTGGATTGTGCTTAAAACATTGGAAGACACATGAAGTTGTATAGTTAATGTATGTTTTGTAAGTATTGCCAGAAAAAAAGGCTTAAAARGGGCCTAAATAAAAGCTGTGACATAGGATTTATTTTGCAAAAAAAAATGTATTTTGCAAACCGTGTGATACAATGTTCAGAAATGCTTCCAACATCTAAAACTTTTCTTTCATACAAAATTCTGTAATGCTTTTTGGAAGTAGGAATAAAGCAACACAACTTTCCCTGGAACAAGTGTTCTTTCATATTGGGCAATATTAGAAGTTAATTTGATAGTTACACTAAAATTTCTCCAGGAAGATAGAAGAATTAAAATAAAACAGTCATCTTCATGAAAGTAAAGTATTTTTCAGATATGGGACATTAATTACTTGCTGAGATTAAATGCAAGGGAAATTACAGCTTTCATTTTTAGTATGGAGAATTACAAAAAATGACGTCTGTTTCAGAAGATATATGGCATAATGCACACTTGATGACAAGAGCAGTTCTCTGCAGGTAAAAATACTGTTCCAATATCTTGAGTTTCTGAGTTTGAATATTTACAGGGGATACTTTCTAATGGTATATATTTGCTTAGGAATACCTTTCTTCTTTTTTTTTTTTCTTGTTTTCTTATGTGACACCAGAGAACATGAAACAAATGCAAACTATCAACTTATCAACCCTTTTTTCTATATTAGGGCCAATAGTTGAGCTGCAGGAGACTGAGCTTGTAGATTTATGGGGAGGCCTTGATGAGCAGGAARTTTTTGAGGAACTTAGTGAAAAGTCTGCACTGTCTGAAACAGAAATTTCTGAGGGACAGACTTTAGCATACGAACCTGTAGGTGATGATAGACAAGGCACATGCGGAATGAGCGCTACTGACAGAGAAGATCCTTTTGAACAAATGGACATGAGTGAAGCTGGGACTAGAGAGATTTCTAAGGAGGAAAACCAAACAGCAACTGTGCTTCTGAAAACAGAATCAAGTGATGCAGAGGTAAGAGAGGAAAGTGAGGATGGTGTGTCAACGATGAAAAGCACTGATTTTGAACCTAGTGATGTGGATGGAGATATAATCCACAGTGAGAGATCTACTTTGTATGGAGACACCAGAACTGAGATGCAAGCTGAGACTGCAAGTGCAGACAGCCAGGAGGAATCCTTCCCGAGATCAACCTTTACTGGGGATTGTAGCACTAGAGATGAAGAACCTGGATCTGAAAAACAAATGGAGGAGAGGGAATTCAGCCTGGGTAGAGAGCCAGTTCCAGAAACAAGTACAGGTAAAGACTATATGATCTCAGATAGAGAATCTGGCACAGAAGGGCAAGTTAGACAGGAGGAGGACAGTTGGATTGCAGAGCCAACCAAAACAATTCCAAGACCAACACCTGAAGTTACAAGCATGACCTCAGAAGAAGGAGCTGTGTCTGGGAAAGAAACTTCTTCAAGAAAAGAGAGTTTTTCTAAGCAGCCTGACAACCAGTTTGGAAGACAGGCAAGCTCAGAGACAAGACCACAGGCTGAATACCTTTYGCAAGACCAGGATAAAGGTAAAACATTCTCCTTTCCTGTGGCAAATCTTTGTCTGCATTGGTTTAACTATAGGTGTGTTTTTAATCCATTTCAAAACCAGAGGAAGCATGTGAGTAATTTCTGAGTAGGCAAGAGCATAAGCTTTGTTATCTTCTCAGCATGATATTTCCTGTCAGGATTTCAGAGCATGTTCCTCTCTCAGGACAGCAGTTGAGTCACTTTGCTGGTGATCTGTATTCAAGGCACTGMGCAGGCTCTTTAAATCAAGCAGGGACTTTTTTGAAGCAGCAGCACTTTAAAAGGAGAAACTTTATGTTCTGCTTCCACTCTGGAATATTATGACAGCAAGACAGAGCAGGAGCACATTAAATATAGAAATAGCTTTTAATAATTATTAGAATTGAAGGTCTATAGGGAAATATATTACGGAATCATATGCAGGAATCTTTTATCTCACTGTGTTTCCAAAGGAATATCATACTTCTCAATTATAAACAAAAGCACTTGTTCTAGGAAGGCTGTGGTTGTGTAACTGTGTGTTCTGTATGAGGTGCTTTCTTAAACATAGTAGAAGGACAAACCTCCTTAACAGTGCTCTATGAATGCATTGTTTTGCATCTCACAGCTTAAAACACTGCAAGAACTGGGTTTACATTGCACTCCAGTCTAGTGATAAACTTATCATGTAAAGGGATGTGAACTTGATAGTACAGCGCCCTAGTATCTACGGCTTTGTGTGGTTAACTTCCAGTACAGAGCACTAAMTTGTTATGCAGCCAGTCCACGGATGTACACAGCATTGTTTGAGGGATGCCATCCTTGCATCTTCAGAGCAGATTCCCACTCTTTTCTCATTGACATGATGGTAGGATGCTCTTCCAGAGAGAGAGGAGTGGGAAACAAGAAGTCTGGATATCATGTTGAACCTACATTGGAAAAGAAGGCTATTTTATTGCTGTTGCTAAAATGGATATTTGTAGTTGGGCTTAAGAAATGTAACAGTCACCAGGTGAGTTTCAGGAAGCAATATTCCAGACAGTAAAAATAAATAACTATTGATAACAAGCGTAACTCCAGAGACATAGAGGTAGATTTTACATACTGATCAGTAGGGTGCTCAGACTAGTAAGCCCTRGTTCACAGAAGATTTATTTTTAAAATTGCAGGTCCAGCACTCTCAGCCAGAAAGGATTCTCAAACCGAAGTTAACCAGGAGTTTGAAAAAGCAAAACAATTGATGGATGGGATGCCATGGTCAGGTGACTGCTTGTGTCAGCTCTTTTCACCTGCTTTAGACTGTGTTTGGATATGTATTTAACAGTCTTTAAAAAGCTGTATCTTATATCATTTTAAAAGGTTTGTATACTTACACAGTACGTTTTATCTTTCATCAGGTGATCTTCTGACCTCTGACCTAAGTTTCAGGTATAGCAGCTATRGAGAGGGAATTCCAGAGGACTGGAATTGTGAGAACTCTAGATTTCCAGGTATTTGGTTACAAAGTTGTATGTTCACGTGGACACAGAGTGACTGGCAGTGTCTATACACATGCTGTTACTGCTACGAGCTATAAGTTTTGGAGACAATACAAACACTGGTTCCTGAAGCCGACTTCAAGATCAAGAGAAGAGTAGGCTTGTCTCAGACCATGTTGAACTTGTCTCAGAAGGCAACTTTTGCTATAAATGATTTCAGCTACATCACTATTTTCAGTGATGTAACCTGGTTGCATGATAGCATCTATGCTAGGCTGGAGCAAAAGACTGAAGAAATACTATTAGAAAGTATCAACAGATTAAGGCCTTTAGTTAGCATGGAGCAAGTCTGTATTCAGTCATAACTTCACTGGATAAGAAGTRCAGAATTCAGCCTTTCTTTGATATCTCTCATTTGGCTGGCTTTAGGGTAGCATTTAGCTTCCAGCAATGCACTGTGCTTCTGCCTTTCAGACTTGCATCCAATCATGGCAGAGATTCAGAGCCATGGTGCTTCTCACATTAGGAGTGCGTTTGATGAAAGTTGCCTCAACCTGCCGCAGTTTGTCCAGCTCATGGAGACGTTTGTTGGTAAAGGCACTTCTTTGCCTACTATGAAGAGGCTTATTGCATTTATCAAAGAAGAATACAAACAGACAGAAGAGGATAAAAYGGAACAACTAAAGAAAGTAAATATTGATGAGTTTTGCTTATCCCATGTCCAAACACAAGAGACACTTATAAAGTCAGTTCTTAATATTATACTGGCAGAGCTATTCACTTGCAATCTTGCRTTCTTTTGCCCTTTCATTTTCATATGGATTCACCTACTTTAGCCCTTAGCCCTAGAACTGATGACAGAMAAATCCTGTGACAGGTTATCTGCCTGTTTCAGAGCTGGCCTCGGTGAGACAGCAAGTGGATAGTTAGCTGTGAAAGAGCTCAAAACGTTCTGTTCCACTTATTCACCTCTCTAGCAGTCAAGAACCTGATGTCTGACCTACTGCACTAGCATGTACATATGAGTTTGTGGACGTTTTGGGGAGGAATATAAATAAGTGTGCTTGCTCTTGCACGCGTGTGTGGGTGTGTATGAATGGGTACATACATCTTCATGTTTAAGTTGCAAGGAGCAGTTGCCATCTGTTGAATAAATACGCTTCTCTCCAGCAATATCCTCATGCACTGCATCAGGATGCCCCATATCATTTCAGAGTGTAGATATATTTCTTGGTGGATCTGTCCATAGAAATGTCTGTAGCTGCAGTTTTCTCAGACTGCTTTCTAGTTTCCCTTTGTGCTCCTGACCTAATTTGGATGAGATATTGGATTTGACAGCTCTGCTGTCTTCATGCTGAACACAATATACACTGCCACTGTTTTGGCCTTTGAGAGAATTCCACTCTGAGCCATTTATCACTGTGTGCTGTGCAAATGCTGGTTCTAAAAAAACAAGTTGCACATACAGTTTYTTGGAGCCCATACACTTCAGCACAGCACCAGCAAAACAGCAAGGTACAGAAATACAAGCTTTCAAATCTTTGGGCGTTACTAACCAGGCTCTGGTTGTTTTTGTCTGGGAAGATGTTTGTATTCTGGGAAACTGTCACTTACCTGAGTTTCTCACGTTAGATCTAGCACAGGCTTCACTTGTTTGTTTACTGGAAAATAACCCTTTGCAGTGCTGATTCTGTCTGGTAAAACTAACCTGTCAACTGTGTGTATTGTTTTCRGGTATCTCCTAGTTTTAATGATTCRTCTGGGTGTCCAAGTTGTGTATTTATGGAATTGACCTGGCCAGCAGGGATTGTGTGATGAGCCTACTGCTGCAATTTTCATACTTGTGTAGAATCTGAGTATCAGTGTCCACGAATTATCAAAAACCAGCTGTTTCTCTGTTCTAGGTTCACCGCAGCTCTCTCTTGRCCCGACGGAAACTGCTTTTGGAGGCACTTTTTGAAAAGTGGGACAACAATGGATCTGGGTTTCTGGACCTGGAAGAGGTAGATGCTGTTCTAAGCACATTCAAAGAAGGAATGGAAAAAAAGGCCTTGAGGAATGGTAAGGAAACAGCTTTACTGTGAGAGAGGAACAATGTCAACACAGCAGGCCTTCAAGCATTCAATGACGGTACTAATGAAATTATAAGCAAGCACCAGAAATTTTTTGGTTTTGCAGGCATAATTGTAAGTGTACAGGTATGAASTATAAAATGAAAAGGAACTTGTTAATACATAGCTCCATGCCCTCCTTCTGCAAAAGACTGTTCTGAGAATTAGGTTCCCAGTCAGAGAGGTAGTCCAATGCTTTCGTGACATTGTGCCAAGTTGAAAAATTATTTCCTCTTTAATAAGCATTAAGTGTATGTAATATAGCAGTGAAAAATGCAACAAAAGCCTGGGGATATGTGTTTTGCACTTTTGGTATGGCCTCAGTTATATAGCTGGTTTTAATAGATATCTTTTACTGAGCTATCTGCAGGAATGTCTCTTGTAGGAGAGAGCACCAGCTCTCCTTATAGGTCTCAAATGACCTTTAGTAATCCACACTGTTGCATAGATCTCATGAATTAGATAGCAACTTTGAGTCTCATTTCTCAGTTGGTTCATTTCTCTCAATAAACTTAGCAAATTTGRTCTTTGACTTGGGTCAGTCAGAAATGCAGCAGGTTCACCTAGTCCTGTCTGGCAGCCTCATGCGTATTAACATGTGGGCATTATATGCTCTGAAATACTGCATTAGCAATTAAGAACATGTCTGTATTTGTGCTTGGGCAAAGAGGATAGGTTTTATTCATCTGAAATCTGGGGGGAAGTCTGCACTGAACACTGCTACCCTAGATGGTCCCTCCTTCCCAATGCTTCAGGTTTGTACATCTCTGTATTACTCACTGTGCTATGCATTACTGAAAATGCCTCTTTTTGGCAACCACCTGAATTTCATTATCCCTTAGCTCGCTTGAGGCAGCTGGAGGAGTGCAGGGCCGCTGGCATGCTATGGTCAGTTCTCTCCAGGCTGTACAACCACAGAAGCTGGGTGGTTTACAGTTCTGCTATACTCAAGCTATGTCAGAACACGCTACAGAAATATGGAAGGACATAGTCCCTTCTCTGAAGACCTCATAAAGTAAAGGATAAATAAATAGAAATATGGTATAGCAAAATCAATGCTACATAAAAAGCAACATAAAACTATTTCTAGCAGCCTCAACCTAATCTCTCAAAGCAATCATARAACAAGAAGATTTGAAGGAGGAGCTTACAGACATTGCATTCCTCCTGGATGAAAGCACAGCGTGAAAAGTGGGTTGAAATATTTGATTTTCTTTGTAAGTGAAAAGTGTAACAATACATATATAGCGGGGCCAAATAATTCATTATGTTGTGCCTCGCTAATGAAGGGACTGATCCTCCCAGGTGCTTACAGTTCCTGTGAGAGCCTTCCGGGGCAGAACAGCTTTCTTTGTAGAGGGCAAACCTATTCCTAGCTAACTGGAGAACTAGTACCAACTTTAGCTTTTCTTGCCTGCTGCTATATATGCTGGCATTATCCTGCTGCATCTCAAGTCCTTGCCCAAACTTCACACATCCCAAAAAACAAATCTAGTGACATTATCAATGAGAGATCAAAAGCGTTGTAAGAATGGTGCAGACAAATAGCAGTTCTTTCTGCGCTCAGCTCAAGGAACAATTCATACCACTTGTGCAYGCAGACCCACAAGGCTGGGAACCGTGGCTGGATTCAGCGTTGCAGACAAAAGAATTGATGCGTCTGGCAGTGCTACGGGTCAGATTCCCCTGTGGATGACCATAGGGAGCCCCTTCCTGCACCTTGTGCTGTCCTGTTAGAACTTTGGTCAACAAAACAATTTTTTTATTAAAATGTCATTTGAACCAAAACCAATCATTTTGGAAGACATTTTTTCTTTGGAAGAAAAAACACTGGGACTGAAGGGGAAAAAAAGTTTAGCTTCTCATGTATTTCTTTTTTCATCTCTTTCTTCAAAGGGAGGAAAAAGTGGAGGTCAAATCCAAACAATTGTATATCATCAGAAAATCCTCCATCCTAATTTTGCCAGAAAATCAGAAATGACATTAAAGAATTCAGAACATTCTTCAGATGATTACCAGAATAAGACAGCATTAACAGTCAGCTTGAGAATGAGTGGAGCTTGTTAGTCACTACTACACACCAATGCTACTGCTACAGCTAAAATCAATGATAAAATGCCCACTGATTTCTGAGGGGGAAGGAGGAGACTCTCAGCTCCTGTAAAATATGTTTTTTGTTTTCTTTTTTCTCACAGCAAGAGGCAATCAGGGCATCAGGCAGCTTCCTGCCAGTTCTTGCACATCATTAACCAGAGGATTTTCTATTAGCCTGTTCCTTACAGACTATTTTATGTATTGATCACAAATACTGCCTGCTTAGCAGCAAACTTCACAGTTCTACCTATATATCACTGATTGCTAGTTTGTTAGTAGGAAGTGACCTGACAAATAGTTCTCTTTCCTTTTCTTTACTTCTTTGAGTCCTGCAGGATTTGAAATCAGGATGCAAAAAAAATGATCAAAGTGTTAGTCACTACAGTGTTCAGGAAAGGAATTGCCAGAGTCGTGATCAGGCAAGCACAGCTATAGGCAGAGTACTTGGTGAATCCCAGATTTCCAAAGCCAGGAAGCTGACCTGCAACTTCCAAAGACTGTACAAGAGCACCCCCATGAGTCCAAGATCTACAGCAAAGGAAGGAACATAATCAGATCTTATAAAAACTGTTATGGGGGCAAACAATTCAGAAAATCTCCTGTTAGACTGGCTTCTGATTTAAGTAGTAACTGAATGGAAACTGATACAGTGAATGTACATTTTCATGCTCAGCCTTTTAGGATTCCAAAACTAGGAAGAGCCTTATTTGTCTTCAGGACTTCTGGGAAAACTGGAAGTTTGTGAATTAGTAGAATTGAGTAGATACAGTAGATACACGAAAGCAATTCTTGATCATCACAATTAGATCCTTGTTGCATTCCTCCTTTCTCCAAGGGAAAAGGAAACTCTGCCAACCCTTTCTCCTGCAACTTATTTGCCCGTATTTGGGCCAGGTCAGCTTCATTCCCTAGGATATGAAAAACAGGATTGGAGCATGGCTCCACACCTCTGGCTTTTGCCAATGAGAAAGAGTAGCCTCCATGCAGTGATCCTTACTCCTTCATTCCCCTGGGAGTTAACAGGCTCTGTGATGCTTTAGATATTTTTCAAACAAATTCAATCTTCTAAACCCAGCCACTTTTGCTAGCTCTTATTCAGRTGTTCTTGTTCTTTTTGCTCCACATGCATATCTCCAGGTGATTCTCAAACACTATTGTCCCATCTGTTGCATGTCCTCAATGAGGCTTTCATTTTCTTTGATCTTCATTTATGAGATTTAGCACAGTACAAATAATTCATCACAGGCACCCAAAGCAGCGTAATTAAGAATGATGGTTACTTTGGAAGGCTTCAAAAGAAAAATATAATTTCTGCAAATTTTGTATATAATGGAAAATTCAGGAATAAGAATGGTTTGTGAAATCATCTGTAGACTCTGACATTCACATTTTTAATGGGAATGGTTAGTAGTTTTGCTGTAAGATTTTGGCTAATATTGATGTGTGAAGCATTTCTACCTGCATCCCAGTCCCACCAGCCCCTCAAATGTCCATGAAGTTTGGTTCTACTGAAAAGGTGCCTCTGATTTTTCATATCTCCAGGCACCTGTCCCATTTTCTGTTGATCTTTATTGTTTAGGTATCTTGCAGAGGTGTAAAAGGGGCTCAGGAGCAATTTGCAGGTTTCTTTCTCAGAGTATGAGGCTGGAGGCACTTAGAGGAAAAGGTACATCCAGCCTTGAAACTGGAGATTACCTGTCATGATGACAATTTAAGTTCAGGGAATAGCTGGAAGAAAATCAGAATGAGGGTCTGGAGCATTCCACCTGAAGCCAGTTTAGGGGAAAAGCAAAATATATTATAGATTGYATAGAGATTATATAGATTGTCCTTGTTTTATTTTCTGTTTCTTCTACTAGCAAAGAAACACCTTTGCTCACATTACCCACAGCCAAGCAGAATGGGGAAACTGTCCCCACAGACATTCCAGACTTACCTTGAATTGGTGGTTTCTGAGTTAACTGGAGATGAGGATGAAGTCATTGATAACTTGGTGGAGTTTCTGACCACCAGTGTGGAACGAAGTCACGTGGAGCACCTGCGACGCCTGGCGAGGAGGAAATGGCTGCATTGTATCCAACAAGCAGCTGAGACCAGTGGAGCAAGCATGGAACCAGTTTACAAAGCAGTGTTTAAGGTCCTCTCCCAGGTATGTGCCCCAGGAAGCATGAGAGTGTTTTCAGTTATGGATAGTGACACTGTCTTCAGACCCTGTTGCATTTGAGTGGAACTCTCAGATACCATGWGAAATTGGTCTAAGGCTGGATTTCCTTGTGCTTTTCTGAGCTTAGCTCAGGCTCAGGAGAGCCAGTGGTTATCCACAGAAAGAATCACAAGTCAGATTTGAGACACAGGAATTCTTATCCATGCTTTGCCAACAAAGAATACCTTTCATGAATACTTGCTGTCTCACATTTTGGAGACCTGATTAGTGTCAAATGTCAAAATCCACAATTTTAGCTTTAGAGCTTCTGAGAGGAAATGCAACAGATTTAGTCTGTGACAAAGATGAATAAGTTGTAGTGGGAATAGTTTCATTTTTTACTTCCAGATGCAACTTCAGATATTTGTCCTGACCATTAAAGCCCCCCTCAGAGCAAAACTTCTCTCCCTTTTCTGTAATGTAGTTATTGAAGCATTTTTATAATATTGTCCAGATCTGGAAAGGCAACAACTCTGGCACTTGCTTGTCTGTTGTTCCAGAAGAATATCCCATTGGAGATTAAATCAATAGGAGTTTTGCTTAGGCACAGATTATAATTATAAATTATTTTTAGGTGAACTAGCCTCTGCTAGCAGTAGCAAAAATGAAATCCGTTCTCCCTGTCAATCAAAATATGTGGTGTTTTTGCTTGTAATGGAGTATTCAGGTCAGATGCAATCACAGCATTAACATACATATGTCATGCAGTTGGTGCATGACATATAAAATCAGTGACCTAGAACAGCAGATCAGCATAAATGAGACAAGTGATAAGTGCATGAAATAAGAGTAATGGCCAATGGCTAATGTACATAATGTAATGGGAAACATCTGGTTGCTAGGATGCGGAAGCCCATGGGGATAACAAGAGGATCAGTGCATATATTGCCCTTTTGGAAGAGAACCAGGTCTCACCAGAGCGAGGACGGATTCTCCTACGCTGTGTAGCATGTACTGCAGATGATGCTCCGTATGTCCTAAATCAGATACTTTACAGAGATGTAGATGGAGTAAGGTAAGGAAAGCTGCAGAGAATGGTTCCTTTTTCTCAAAAAATAYGTGGAATGTAAGGGTACCAGGCAGTGGTTTGGGGTGTGCTAGAAATGCAGGTTGACAGGGTACTCCACAGAAGAACTTCCCTCGGGGACCACTGTGGAATGATTCATTATCATATATGTTATTATAATTTACACGGTCTACTTATAACTGCTCTGTGTGGGATTTCACTCCTTTCCTTAGGGAGATTAGCTCACAGTCTAATAAGTCTCATCCTTTAGCAAATGTCTATTATATTCACCCTTCCTTTTTCCTCCTTTAAAATTAATTCCATTACAGCATTTTATATCCACTGGATATTTTTTGAGAACAATGCCTTTTCTTCCCTAATATTTACAGTGTAAACGGCTTTTCTGCCTCTTTACTTCTTGTTTCCATAAGTTAGACACATTTATCTCTTTCTTTAAATCTTGCCTCTGCTCTCACTTCTGATTTCCTTTTCATTACACTCATTAGCTGATGTTTTTACAATGACTTGAGGATGAAAAGAGCCTTATTTATTGCCACTGACTTTGAGATGCAAGTAGTAAATGCAGTATTTCTAAGTGTGGTTAGAGTAAGGAGCTAACACCTTCCTTCTCTGATGCCTAAAGCAAGAAGAGTTCAAAGCTGTCTTTTTATTTTGCTAAATATTTTCCAATACTTTTACAAAGCTCCTCATAAGCTATTTTTTTTAGCTTTTTAGCTGTTGAAGAGGGGAAGCCAATCCATGTTCCAAAAGTTCAGCTCCATGGAAACATCCACTTCTGGAACTATGACCGCCCAGCTGAGGAGAGRAGAGGTTCATTCCTGGTACTGCCGTTGCAAGATGCTCGCTGGAGAGTCTTTGGAATTCTAGGACTTGATACACTTCGGGACAAGTGTGAGAAAACCATCTTTCTGACCCATGAGATCAGTTTCTATCAGGTAAGCACCATGAGAAGGCATTTCATAGACTACTCTTCAAAAAACTGGGTGAGGACCATGTGAATTTTACAGGCTTGCTCTGAGTAGATGAAGATGTACATCTCAGAATGGAATCCCTTTTTACTGTTTGTGGTGAAACTGGTATGTGCAGAACACCTTATTAGTATCTTGCTTATTACCACTTTACCTGTAATTGAATATCAGATTTCACCTTCTCAGTAGTTTATTTAAGCTTCTCCTGCAGATTTGACTAGTAAATTAACTGCAGATTTGTGCAAAGCCCAAAGAAAGTAGCATTAATTTACTCTGGACCTAATATTTGTGTTTGTTTCCGTAAAGTGTCATGAAATTTCACTTTTTACATGGTGGATTAATTATAAACAATGGCTGTTCGGATTTCTTTAGAATGCTAGAACTCTCTTTAGAATCAGCCTCATTGTGTATGCATCATCTGAACAGCAGAGAGCGCAGTAAGCCAACATTAGCAAAGAATTGKTTCTTTCCGCTAAAAAACAAGTTTGTCTAGTTTAAGATTTGGCTGTGATGAGGGTGCTCTAGAGCCTCGGAGCCTTATTTGATATGGGACATTTCATTGTAGCTTTTTAGCATTACAAGTTCTGATTTAAGTAACTTTTTACAACCATTTTACTTCATTTTGCTGCCTGAACATTTCCCCAGCTTAATCCCCAAGWCATATGGAAATGTCTGGCTCATTTGGAGTATTCTACTTTCACAGGGAGTTTCTCATACATTCAGCAAAGCCTACCACCATGTCTGCGCACTGGAAAATATTCTGCAAGTGACGCTCACTGCTCTGGACTGGTTGTATCCAAGAGCACCCAACATCCACACTGTTATTACGTATCTGATGGAGCCTGGCCAAGATAAGGTATGCAGGGTAGCGCAGTGAAAAGGGAGGGCTGGGGCTGATGGAGCTACTTTGGCATTTCTAGCTGCCTATCATTTCCTAGCAGCTTTTTCATCAAAACAGAAACCTATATGAGGTTTTTGTGCCTGCTTATGCATCAAAGGKGCAGTACAAATAGAGAGAGAAGGTTCCCTCTTTAAAGAAGACTACTCTTCATTCTTGTCCTCCTCCCATTTAAAACATTTCAGCACTACTCCTACAGTAGCCATTTCTCCATGGGAAAAGGGAATATTCTTCTGCTTTAGTGTTTATGGCTGCATAAAAGTGAACAAAGCAAAACCGCACACCTATGCAGAAGTACATCCAGCAACTGGCTTACCAGCATTGCAACTCCCTGCTAAAGCTCTGCTAATTTGGCCCTCCACAAAGGAAACTTTGTGGAGATTCTACGTGTGCCAAAAAGGCATAGAATAAAGAAGATAATTAACATCCTAGCTCTTAATGTTAGCAAACAAGATGTAAATACAACTCCAGAAGTAGCTGCTCCCAGTTAGCTTGTAAGGGCAGCCCACATCCCTGCAGATCATATTCCAGTTATTCAGCAGRCACTTGGGCCCTGGGAAGCTTGTCAGTTCACATAAAAGTGAGTTAAGACAAAAAGCAAGTGTATGGATTATTTAGGTCTGATCCTGTGTCACTGAAAAGTCTTTATGACATCTTCTGCAACCATAATTCATCTGCTTCCTCTGATAAGCAGGATTTGTGTTGGCAGCATTCTGTTGTCATTCTAGGCTTTGCTCTGTCCCTTTGTTAGCTGCCTGATAGCCAGGCCTTTTGCTCCCCTCTGTCCTTTTCATATATCAAGGTATGCTAAAATGAACATGACATGAGAAAGAGGTCTGTAAAAGGATATGAAAAAGAAGGGTCCATAGGAAACCTCTTCCCTGACCTGTGGCTGTTCCTCAGTATGAGAGCCTGGGAACAGATTAAATAGTCTGGCTGAGGGAGGTCCAGGGCACATTCTTCATGAATCTTGAGCAATATACTTTGGGAATAAAACCAGACATTGTTGGAAGATATCTTTAAACCATCCCATTGCATTTGAATATAAGTGGGAGCTTTCCTCTGAGAAATAAAGCTTTCTCTCTCTCCAAGCTTCAGAATTGCTGTTCCTTTCAGAGATGAAGCTAAACCTCCTGTCTCTCTAACAGACATATGACTATGCTCTGCGGAAGGTGATTACTACAGATCATTCAGGGCAAAGAGAAATTCATACCTCTCCAGTTCTTCTCCTCAGAAAAGAGAACCTTTTAAGGTGGGTACTGCACCTGCAAACTAACCTGTTACTTCTGGTCCTAGATTATAGCCTGTATCAGGCATGATACACATTACATAAAGCCCATGGGAATGCAAGCCTACAAGGGTGTCTGCCTATAGCTCTCTTACCACCATGGCATCTGGTGTGTGTATGCATGTGATACTGACTTATGAGGTGGTGATGTACATTTTCTTTGAGGTTAGGACTGTAAAAACTTAGATTCTAATATAGTGCTTACCTGATGAGCTGCCAAGCAAGCTCTAYGCCTGTTGTGAAAGGTCTGCAGGATCAGAGCCTATACTGTAGCATTTTGCTCTTTAGATTAATCTGTCTTTTTTCCTGGCTATATTAGTCTCATTTCCTTCAACTATCTTTTTCCTTCAACTGCCAAGAACCTCACAGACTTGTCTTTAAACACATCCTCCTTGTTGTCAAGCTTGGTTAACAGTCATTTGCTGTTAGAGCAGATGTTTTTACTTCTTACAAAATTCTATAGAACAAATGTCAACATGGTTACAAACAGGAAGCTGTTTTTAAAGCAAGACTACAACTTAATATGTGTTTGTTAAACTTTTATGATTTTTAACAATTGCCTGAGTTAAGCAGTATTKTGCTCCAAAATGCTATTTTCACCTCTCTTTATGTGGCCTGAATGACACTTAAATCTGTTCAAAGTTAAGCTACAATAAGCAACTGATTTAGTAATATAAATACCCTTGTCTCAACAAGAGATGAATGGCTTCCTACTAAAATGTGCTACATAAGTACCAAAAAGACTGGAATTACAAAATGTAGGACATATTTTTCTCTTTACTTTCATTTTAGAGATTACCTGTTTAAATGCACAGACAGTTCACAGGTCATTGGTRCTTATGTCTGTGGGGAACACCACTTTGCAATACCTCTCCGTGATCTATCAGGACATGCTCTTGGAGTATTAGATCTAAGTATGGGACATCACCAGGAATTACCACCTCATGAACATAAAGACCTGCAAAAAATGCTAAAGATGGTCCAAGCTGCCTGCTCTGAGATATTGAAGATGTCTTCAGGGGAAACAGAACCAGTCTATGTACTAGGTATTGTGCATACAGAGCCAAACTCCTTTTTTTGTGGGGATGAAATTAGGTTTCTCAGTAATACTACACTTGCAGTATCATTCATACAAGTGTGAAAAGACAAATATAAACCTTTGGTACATACAATCTACTGAGCAAGCCTAATTACTTAGCAGAGTACAGTTAAGCAGAATGTCTAAACTGTGGCTTAGGTTCACAAGGTGTTTTACTGCCTTTGGGTATCTCGCATTTCCTCCTCAGAACTGTCCAAGTAAAATCAAAAGAATTTGACTGTCACAGCTCCAGAATTACCTGCATCCCTGAACCCTTCATGGTCTCAAGACCCTTGCTCATTCCTTAGGCCTTTGTCTGACACAGTGCGAAACCTGCTTGCTGTGCCAGGATGTGCGTGTCAGGTTTCCAGACCAGGGTTAGATCTTGATACCATTTATCTTTTCTGTTTGTCTGGACTGTGCAACCAGAATGAGTCTCTCCCAGCAGAGCTGTATTACTTGCACTGTGGRAGGCTGTATTAATTACTTCCTTGGTGACTCCAGTTTTCCTGGGGACACAGTGGGTCTGATAACACTTATGGCCCCTGTGCAATTCCCTTGGAATATTCTGTGTTCTCAACACATCACACTTAAGTTACAGTGAGTTTAGTCTTGTCAAGCACATCTGCATTTTGAAATGATTCACAGAATACTTGGGCTGTGTGAAAAACAGCCACTTAGTTAATAAGAGAAAGAGTTAATCATAAAAAGGGCAGAGCCTTTCAGTCAGTAGCATGTCTTGAGTAGCAGATGTTTATTAGCAGTTTCTTGAAAGGTTGGCTTGTGATTCCAGAGGCAGAACATGCAGCAAGTTTGAGGCATACAGGGATTCTTTTCCATCGGTTCATGCTGCAGGACCTGCGTGAGTGTGTCCAGAAACTTAAAGCTGAGGACTTTGCTGAAATAAAGAGCTATGTAGAACCTCCAACTCTGGTACATAACATAGTAAAGGCCGTGCTGTTGCTTTTCTATCCAAACTGGAAGGAGAAGATTGAGAACTGGAGTCAGTGTATACTGGTGAGAATTTGAAGTGTTGAGGCATTTTTTCTGTTCTTCTGCCCCCAAGAAGATAAAATGGAATTTGCCAAGGGTGGATAGGCAGTGAAATAATTTGATGCATGTCACACAAAAAGGGCCAGTTTAATAAACCATTTTTTTTTTAAGTGGAGAATAGGCAAGTGAACACCGTAGGTATGTTCATGCATAAGTAATGACCAGATAAAGTCATTTAAAAAACTGCATTGTAAATACAGTTGTTGATAGAAAAGAATTGGACAACAGAATTTGGAGAGATTACATCCATTGAGACACAGTGTTAAGGAGCTGTTATATATGGTAAAAATATCCATATAACAGACATAASTCTATAGTTATTCCATATCTGCCTAAATGCAAAATGAAGAATATGATTTGTAGTCAATTTCTAAACATTGGAGGGATATCCTTCTAAATTAAGCATAAATGAATACTACGTATTTTTCCATCCTTGCAGACCTTATCCTTTCAATCTCCCATTTCTTCTATTTATCTTTTYTAGAAGTTCTACCTACAGATATCCTATATGCTTGACTTAGCCATCTTCAATTCTGTAATGCTCTTAAATTTTTCACCACCATCTGACTCTGTTCTCTGCATTGCAGAAACTTGATGACAATTTGATTCAGAAGATTTACTACTTTGATCCAACCGCTGCACCTGCGCAAGTTCAAGCAGAAGGGCTGCTGGACTGTATCACCGGTAGATATCCTTAACTTTGTGGGGTTACCAGACATAGCTCATCAATGAAACTGATTCAGCATTCAACTGAATGCTTTTAAGGTGCTTGTTTCAGAAACTACCTTGGGCTTCTCAATAGATTGAATCACAGATAATTCTAAATGTTTGCACTCTTTTTCAGTCAATAAAGGTCAATCCCTTAAATTTACTATCAAAATTCATTGCCTTAAGAAAAGGGGAACAGATCAGCTTTGAGATCTATAAAAAAGGTGACCTCACTGTAAACCTATAGATAACATATTAAGAGTGATGGTTCTTTTGGTGAGCAATCTGTTCTGCGTACTTCAGACTGCGCTGCCCTGCACTAGGGACTTGCGCATAGTTCCACTCTTGGGGATGATCTTCTCTGCTTAGTCTGGTAGAATCACTGGTCACAATTTTGACTTTGACTTTTGCAGTTATAGCTCTTCTTTGTTTCAGGTATACCTAGAGCAGACGTGTGGAAGCATGGCTCTGTTCTGACTGAATACCTGTATGACTGGGTAGGCACCTGCTTGTCACTGATAGCGCTCACAAAGTGCCTTCAGGACACCAAAGCTCCATCTTCAGCCACTGTGATACCAAATTCTAAAGTTAAATCATTCATTTTCTCATATAACTCTAGTGATTCTGATAGTTAATATTTTTCATTAAATTAACTGTTGTTTTACATTTGTTCTGCATTGCTACTAAATATTTTTGTTAAGATGGTAGGTAGGAAGCCTGCTGGGATTTTTAAAGAAAACTTTCTAAAATGTTAAAGGCAACAATTTTGCTAGTATAGATATATCTACTAAGCTTTAAAAGTTAAAAAAAATATATTTTTTTAATTCTGATGAGAAAAGAGAGAAGTAAGGAAAAACAGTTTATGTCTACCAAGCAGCAAGGTTCATAAATGATACAGCAAAACCTTTCAAGATTCACTCTCCTTATTTTTTAGGAATAATTTTAAATAAAGGTTGTTAATCAACATTAAAAAAAAAACTTCTAAATGAGGTGCAGAAAAGCCCTACACTTTTAATATACTAAAAAGAGCTTTCTTATTGGAATAAAGCTTGAGATTACAGCCAAGTTCGCTGTCTGCAGCAAGATTTCATCTTTGCAATAACGTTTCTTTTGGCAGAATCACTTTTTTAATAAAATTTTGGGAAATGAAACACCTCTTTCTTTATTTAGTCAGCAACAGGGGACGTCGACCAGGTATTTTATAGCTGATGGTGGCGGGTTGATTTCTAAGCCTCTTCTCCCCTCCCACCCGGCAATGGCGGCCTGGGGGGGGGCCTGCCCCAGCCCCAGCGGCCCCGGCGGCCCCGGCGCTCGGGGCGCCTGCCCCCCCCCCCGCCATCAGCACTTTCGCCACTCGCCGATGAGCCGTTAAAAAAACGTCCCCAGGCTCCAGCATCCCCCCCGCCCCCCCCATCCGCCCTCTCGCTGCTTCCGCGCTGGGGAGAGGCGGGGGCAGGCGGCTGCCCGAGCGCCCGGGGCCGGCGGGGAAAGGGGCGCCTCGGCTGAGGGGAATCTGCGGCCGCGGAACGGCAGGCGGCTCCACCCCGCGGCGGCGGCGGGTGCCGGGACAAGATGGCGGCGCCGAGCAAGCAGTGAGTGAGGGCGGCGCTGGGGCTGCGGGGCCGCCTCGGGGCCTCGGGGCTGGGCGGGCCCTGCTGCGCGGGCAGCAGCTGGGGGGGGCGGGGGCCGCCGCTCGGCGCTCAGGGCGGGCGCAGACGGGGCCCTGCCTCGGGCCCCCGGGCCTGGCAGAGCCCCCCGCCCGGGCCGGCCCGCCCGCCGTGCAAGGGGCCTGTCACGCGGGGCCGGCGCCTGAGGCTTTTCCAGCTGGGGAGCTGGTGGTTGCCCGGGCACTCGAGGGGCAGGAGGACCGAGGACCCGGCCCGGCAAGGAAATCGCTTAACCGGCTTCGTTTGCGCTCGGAGCCCTCGGGAGCTGCAGGCCTCGGTAGCCGGTTGGCCCCCTGAGCACCCTTCCATCGGCTGCCGCGTCTTTGCGGGCCTGGGGCTTCAGTTCCGTGCCTGCTGCTTCTTACAGTTGTTTTGTAAACGTGGCAGAAGTGTTTAGTTTTCCAGAGTTAGTACAATGCTGCTGTTAAGCTGGAGCTGTCCTTTGGACCAGAGCAGGATGGGTTTACCCTGTAGCCTTGTTATCTGTAGTGGTCTGAATTTAAAGCTATGTTTACTTTAAAAGAATAAAAACAAAAAACAAGAATACAAATGAAAAAGCAGTGATGGGTACTATTGTTCTAATACAGGGGAGTTTTCACTCTTAAGAAGCAGCAGTATCTTAGGAGTCCCATGCAGAGTGCTTTGTAGCTGGTACAATCCAAATCTGCAGAATACTTGGGACTGACATGATGCTGGTGTGGCAGGAGCGCAGTTTGGCCTGCTGTCTGCACAGCAGGAGCAAATAAAGCTAGTGGGGGCAGACTGAAAGCATATGAAAGGAAATAGTTCTTCACAGAGTGTGGAGATAAGCTGGAGACCTCCACAATGCTGTAGATACAGGAAGCTAAATGAGCTCAGGGAGAGGCTGATGGAAGAGAAATTCTTGAAAGCAAAACTGGTGATTACTGAAAATGCCACAGATGTTAGGTGTGTCAGCCCGAGGGTCCTGCATGTGTAGTTATTTGATTTCTATGCATGACATAAGCTGACTGTAAGTTTTTTTTACCAGAGCTGTATCCATGTATTGGTGATTTACAGTCTCGTGGTAAGTATGTGAACTATTTACAGCAGAGGCAAACTTAATTACAGAGGAGTATGTCCTGTAGGCTAAGACTAGGTTAAAGAGTAGTCATTTCTCCTCTCTCTGTGAGAGGAAAAGGCATTATTTAAAAAACTAAGGATGAGAGGGTGTTGCCACCAAATTTAGATGGTAGCATTCAGAAACTTTTGCATAGAAAAAACAGCAATAACATTGAGAGAAGCTGACAAGTATGTGGCAAAGCTGAGTGTGCTGCTACAAATACTGGTCAGGACTATACTTGATAGCATTGTGTTGATACTGATCTTTTGTTTCTAAAATTGTGAATAGTGGATTTTTGTTTTAGAACACACTGTATTTTTTGTTGTGAATACTATTAAAGGCAATCTTTAATCTTTTTCCCAGATATGGACTTATTTTGCCCCAAAAAATGCAGCAGAAAAATCTTGCTACGAAGAAACTCTCAGTGTTTGCAGATGACTCTGATGAAGAGGTCAGTTAATCAATTTTCTTCTGAAATTTGCCCCATATTCTTGAAAGTATTTTATTTATTACAATTTATTTACAATCCTAACGCTAGCATAAGTTTACAGCAACGTTATGAAGATATGCATCATCATTTTGATTGTGATTGTGAAATATGATCTATGTTTTCTTTAGTTCAAGTTAAATGGAAGTGATAACTTGATGCTTAGTTATTTTCTGTCAGCTTTTCCCAAAGGTAATTACACTTTTGTGGCCATTTCTTTGCAAGTGTTTGCAACATCTAGCTTAAAGAAATTGTTTGGTTGTCACAGGTAAACATGTCTACAAATAGAAACACCAGTAGTGGTTAACTGTTGATTTTAACACCTACACTTTATAAGTGTGTTTTAATATTGATATTTCCACCCAAATTTGGCAATACTGATTTATTAAGTGGGGACTTACTTTCAACAAAAGCAAAGGTAACTTCAGTGGAGTTTACTGTCCAAGCTGAACAAGTCAAAAGTTTTAAAGAAGAAAAGGAGGGGGGGAAGCCTCCCCCCCCCCTAAAAAAAAAAAAGCCACCCTTCTCTCAAAAAACAGGCAAGTAATGAATGTTGCTTGTAATTTTCATGATACTTGAAATGTGTTATTAGGTCAGACAATATACAGCCTTTTTATGATCACAAAGTTTATTAATATTGTATGATGTGTGATTATATTACATGATGTTGATAGTGTCCCTTTCCTTAGTTTCCTTAATCTTTTTTTAATACTACCTTCAGAATAAAAACTTTCTACCTGCCCCTGTAGAGGGTGCTGTACACCATAAAAATTACAGTTCTGTATGTACTGCTGTTAGCATGAGGAACATTCAAGAACTGGCTTGGTATATAAGGCTGATTTGTTTACCTTTACACATACCCAGCTTCTAAAATAGACTGTGTTTCAACTTGTATAACCAAACAATTTAAATAGCTTCATAGTTTACAGGTAAAGAGTAGAAACTCAGAACTGTAGACATGAACTTGCCACATAGATGGAGAACCTATATTACTATTTTTCACAAACTACTATGTTTGTGAACCTATGGTTACTATATTCTGGTTTTTATCTGTCAGGAATTACTGGTGTTAATTTAATCATAAAGTCATTGTGCGCACATTAAACTTTTTCACCAACCCCACCCTCTTCTCTGAAAATAAAGTTAACATACGCTTATAGTCTAGAATTTTAACCTTTTAGATGTTAACATTTAAAATACTAATATTTTTATAACCTTTGTTAGATAAATGCTATTTTTACTTTAAAGAGTGTTACTGAATGCACTTATGCGTTACCTTGTGTGTGGTTTAAAAAACAATGCTAGTAAGGTGTCAAATAATCTGCCAGTCTCTCACTCCCATTATCAACATAGTTTTTTAGTGTGTTACCTCAGCTTCTGTGAGAAGTAGTTGCTGTTAACTATATTTTGCAGAAAGCGTGGGTCATTTGTATGCCAGGTTCCACAGTAGAGTCCAGAATGCTGCTGAAGGTGTCTGAACTCCCTTTATATGATGTATGGTGAGAGAGTGAGGTGCTTCCTAGTAATATTGACTGACCCTGTACACTGAACATGAAGCTGCCTCAGTGCAGCTTACAGGAAGCACACAGGATGTCAGTGTTTAAGTCGCTTCTCTTTCCTCACTTAGCCAGTGCGCTCAGAACTGTCGGGAAATGCCTCATTTGAGCTCATAGTTGGCCCCATGACTCTAAAGAGAGGCTTTCCTTTAAACACAGCTAACAGAGATAGTAGTGGATCCACTGCACTCAGTGGCGGGAGAACTTTCCTTGTCTTTGGCAGTTTGGG
Organism: Rhea americana; assembly: GCF_003343005.1. Taxonomy (NCBI): domain Eukaryota; kingdom Metazoa; phylum Chordata; class Aves; order Rheiformes; family Rheidae; genus Rhea; species Rhea americana. The sequence goes on from NW_028185872.1 coordinate 150,130, forward strand.
ATTTGGTGTTCTTTTCTACATTGAGGGACTGAACCCACATGTTTCAAATTCTAAGCACAAGCTTGAAGTAGTCTATTGCCATTAAACACTAAATTATTCTTAAGATGTGTAAGAAATCCATGAGGTAGGACTGGACCCTTCCCAAGTATGGGAGAGTCTTGCTTTTTTTCCATTTTTGCATTTTGTCTTTGGACCAATGAATTTTGACTTCTTTCCAGAAAAATAGAATGGCTAGGAAGCCATTGTTAGCAGGAAGCAGGAATGCCCTTGTAAAATACCCTGTAGCCCAGGGCACTCTCCTGGGAGGTAAGAGGTGTGAATTTGAATTCTTGCAGGCAAAGGGAACACCTGGGTCCAAGTCTCTTACATGCTGGGCAGAGTAGTTATCACCTAGCTCTTCTATTGCTGTGATGAAAAGCACAATCATCACGATGGCCAACAGCAGGGATTCCTTTGTATAGAATTTGTTGATATTTTGTGCAGAATTTAACCTGTTTGACATGCTGTGAATTTACCAAGTTGGCTTTGGGGAGCTGAGCAAGAGGGATATCCAGTCTGAATCCTGGTAGAGTTAAGCATGTATTAAGAACTGAACTTTTCATCCTTGTCAGGCATGCAGAAAAACACTGGGTAACTGAGGTACCTGCAAATTGAAAACTTAGAAAGCTGTAAACTTGAGATGCTTCCAGAGTTATCAATTGGATTGCATATTTTCAAATTATAGTTCTGGATCCATTTGAAATTTAAGGGCTTGAGTTAATGGGTCTCTTTCTGAGATCTGGCCCTAAATGCTTTGCTTAAGGCTACACAGCAAGCATATAGCAAAACAGGTTTTTCTGTCCCTCTGCTGCTAGATGCACTTGTTATCTGGAAGTGTGTCCTTTCACATGCAATGAGAGGATAAAAACAAAATCATGATAAAGCATCATTATGAAGCTCTACCACAGCAGAATATTCTGGGGTTTGATTTTGGTATGTGGAAAAAGACCCTTACTCTTTGAAACACTAGATGATTTGCATTATACTCTTCAACTGATTAGCTGTTACCCAAAATACTTTCAATACATGCTGGTGACACTAATGGAGAATGGTGTTTTCTAAAGCTTCAGAGAAATACATAGTGTAAATGTTTCTGTAGTTTCATTGTTAATATTTAAACATGAAAGCAAAATAATGAATTATAATATGATGCTATAAACTAACTTTTAGCTTAGCAGATTAAGGTTTCTTCCTTCCAAAGGATTTGTAAAGGCTGACACATTCACTATCAGTATCTACTCTAAAGACTCTTGGAAGTTGCCATGCGCATCAATATGGTACATACACAGCAAGAAGTAATAATCTCCTAACTGCCTTTATCACATGAGATCACTTTAAAAAAAGGCAAAATTACTTTATTAGTTCAATAATAATTTCAGAGCTTTTCGAGATAAGGAGTAGCATTTGGGAGGGGTTTCATTTCCTGTCTGCTACCTTATCTGTCAGAACTACATCTCAAATGTCTGGAGATTGTATTTTTAACTGAACTCTAATAAAGTTTGTGCTGGGAAATCTACACACCTGACTTGGTCTGTGATTATGTATTAGATACCAAACTTCTGCTCTTTTTTTTAATGTTACTATGCATATTTCGTTAAGATACTGCCTCTACGCTTGCTGAAGGAATTTGAAAGGTGTGTGTTTTTATAAAAATTCTGTCTGCTGTGGCTGAGGACATCAGTGAATGCTAGTGACTGGTGAAGATGATCTTTAGGTTAGTTAACAGCAAGCTAAACATCTGGGATGGCAATTTTCTTGAAATACCATTTTGCCTGGGAAAAAGTAAACGATGCAATTCCAGTTATTTCTAACCCAAATAATTCTGGGGTTTTTTTTTTGCCTTCATAGTGAGAAGTAATTGTTACTTTCTTAAAATATTTTGGGGAGTTGTTACCCCTAGGAAAGCCTATTACAGGGATTATATACTACAGCAACAAATAATGAGATGTTAGAAATAAGTTCCCATTCTGGCTTATTCTCATTTGTGATCTCTCCACTTTCTTCAAAGAAATTATCCTCCCCCCCTTTTTTCTATGTATTGCCTTTTCAGAGACAGTTTGTCAGTATTACTATTGTGCTGTTTCATATTCTGTTGTTTAACTGGAATTTAGTTGAAATAGCTCTGGGTAAATTGAGACTCATATTACAGCAGGTAAGATTTCCGTTTCTTTATTTTACCAGAACTATCCAACATGTATTCCTCTACCTTGCATGGCAGCCTTTCAAAATTGATTCGTTGCTACGGGATGTAATGTGCAGATGAAGAGTTAACTGTGCACACAGCATGATAGGTGCTAAATTCTGGAAAGACGTCTTGGAGTTGATGTGGATAGTTTGGTAGATGTATCAGCTTAGTTTTTAGTGACCATCCAAAAGATAAATGGAGTGTTTAAGAAAATGTGTTTTTTTTTTTTTTTTTTAAAAAAAAGGACACTGGAAAACAAGGAGAAAACTATATGCTATTGCAGACTCAGATCTTTGTTTTTGCTTGCAGCTTCTTCTGTTCACTTTCAAAAAAGATAAAGCATGACTTAAGAAGAAGAAAAAAAAAAAAGAGTAGAGAGCTAATGAGTAATGATTATGGCCAGAGTTTATGCAAGCTTTCAGACAGAATAAAACTAGATAGACTAGGAGGCTCTTAGAAAAGATTACTGAGGAAAAGAAAGTGGAGAGAAATAACTGAAGTGTATAAAAGCATGAAAGATTTAGAGAAGGTAAAGTGATTTTGCAGTTTACCAGTTTTATCATTCAAAATATGAGTGTTAGGATGTATTATGGAATAACCAAGTAACTGGTTTAATCTAAACAAAAGGAAGGGGTTCTGATGGTTTTTTGTCTGGTTGGTTTGGGATTTTTTTTTCTCCCACACAATGTATAATTAAATTGTGGAACTCATTGCCACAGGATGCTGTGGTGTGTCCGAAAATGTAAATGGATTCAGAAAGTCATTAGTCAAATTAAGGGATGCATCTTGGTGTCAAACAATGATCCAGGTGTGTCCTCCAGTTCAGGAAGTCCCTAAACTTCTGTTTACTGGAAGCTGTGAGGGTGTGCTGAGGAAAGCTAATTATTCACATGACCTGTTTTTCACATTATTTCTCTTCTGTTAGTGGCCATGGCTAGGATTGCGTATGAAATGAGATGAATCTGTTGTCTGGCTTTCTTTTAATGAAGGCTTGAGTCTCATTTATGTTTAGTAATTTTCCATATGTAGCCTTATAGTATGATAATACAAGTTTATAGGTGAGTAAGCCCTAATGAACTGTTGTTGAATATATATATATATATATATATGAGAATGTAAGTAGGTTTAACTAAAACTTGCTCATTTTAAGATCAAGTTTTGATACCAAAATGTCACAAATCCAAGTATCTTGACATGAGCCTGAAGATAACACAACATGAGATTCTGTACACCATGCGAGAAGAGTGAAATGGTCTGAACAAAATCATGTCTCAGCCTTTCTGAGACTTAGCCATGTAGGTCCACAAACTCTGGGTGACATCCATACATATAAAATTGTGTAGACATCTACAGTCGAGTACCCTGAACTCCTGCTCAGGGTCAATAGAGATATTGATCCTTCTGGGGCACAACTCATTCTGAAGTAGATATCTAAAATCAGTTAAATGAATTTTGCTCTGAAAGCATCTATTTCTCACTCTTTAATGACAGACAGCATTCAGGATGGCTAATTCAGCATAAATATAAGTTTTTGCTTTTTGAGAACTCATTGGCTATCTGGGCATCTTTCTCTTGCTGATCAAATAATAGTCCAGGTTATCCTGCTGTTGCTGTTTGGTCAAATACTCTTCTGCATATCCAGCTAAAACTAGACTGTTGTAGTGAGGGATTAAATCAAACTACATTTAATCTGCCTTACATCATTAAAACAATTTCATTTCACTTTAAAATGAATTTCTCTGTAAAGAAAGATAACTTATTTAGTATGTCTACTGAGAAACGGCATGTGGAGAGTTCAAAAGTACAGTGTTAAAAGGCAAGGCCATGTAGAATTAAGGCTGTAACTTTCCAGAAACTAGCTTCATTACTGAAAATGGTACTAGTCATAGGTCTAAGACTGCCTGTGATTATGCTGCAAATGATGTCACATCTGCTGCCCTAGGAATTGCGTAACTTAGAGCAGAATTTAGAAGAAATTCCTGCTAAAACCCAAAGCAAGAATGGATGAGATAGCAAACAAATCAGAAGAGTAAATGTAACCCAACTGTTCTTTCAACTAAGCACGTTCAAGTCAATCACTTACTACCCTCCTTTTGATCTAGTTTCCCAAAAAGAGGTTTAGACAAGTCATTCTCTGACATTTGCCCCAGTAACATCTTGAACACGCTGCCTAACTTCAAGCAAATTGGACAAGGCTAGGCATGTCTAGCTGCAGAACAAAGATCCCACTAATGGCCTGAAGAGAGGAGAGGCAGCATGACCTTAACGCACCTCCTTGCTGTCCCGCAGGCCTGGAGGCAGAGGGCTGGCTGCCTAGCCACCCTGTTCCTGCCATTTAGCTGATAAGCAGGTTCCTACATCTTGGCCACTCACATCGCGTGCTGCTTCTTAGCAAAGCCAAATGAAAATGTTTGTGGACATCAGAGGAAATTCAGACTGTTTCAGAGTGTGCATATGGGATAGCACTTGGGATATTGTAGATGGGCTCTTCAGTGAATGCGAGAGGGACCTGCAAATGTGGAAAGGGTGGGATGTTGTGGTAGTGGGAAGGTGGAGGGAGCGTACAAGATAAACTTGTAAGAAAATGAAATTTTTAAGTTGTCTCCTTTGCGGAGTCACCTTTTTAGATGTTTGATTTTGAACTTTAAATTGAGCTTTTTGTAAATAGTTTGCATGTYGTTAGCATGATTTGAATTTACCAGAAATAAGCGAAAAACTTTGTTTACTAGTTTGATTATCTGTTCTTTGCTTGTATCAGAGCAAAGTAAGGAAGTCATTTCAAGAAGCAACTTAGAAGAGATGTAAACCTGCTGGATAAAAATAAGGAGGTGGTTCATATGCTTAAGAACCCTGAAGGAAAACTTGTAAGARAAAAATGGGAAGGCTCAGTAAAAAACAGTAGTAGATATCAGGCCATTTCAGGCCATTTCTTTTGTTACTTTTTAAAACTTTTTCAGTTGTGAACAAGCTATCTTCCATGATTTTGTAGGGCTGGTGTACTGTCAGGTCTCATTTTTAAGAATTTCTGGATTTGCATGGATTCTATATAGTTTCACAGGATAGGGTTAAAGCATTTTCTTACTCAGAAAATATTAAACTATAAGCTTTGTGCTTCCAAAGAATAGCTTGACTGCAGGGAAACAAAGTATAAGACAGATTGCTGAGCTTGTAGGGCCTTTAATAAATGGACAGTTGATAAGTAGAAACAATACAAAAGAACAGGAAGTTCTCATCTATCAGAGCTCATAGCACAACAGGAAATTGTCAACCGTAAACCTAGGGAAGGTATTTGTTTTTTGTAAACTTACTGCTGTTCTGAACAAACAAATCACAGGTGGACTTCTTTATAATTTATATACAATAATGAAGATTGTCTATTACTTTCTGTGTTTGCATAATCTTTATAGATCAGTACATTTACTTCTTGTAGGACAAGGAAAACATTCTAAGCAGTGTTTCAAATATTTTGGTGGAATAAAGTTTATTTTGCAAATATAATTGCAGAATTTGTTTTTCTTTTCCTCTTTCATTGAGCCCCTGCTTTCTGGCAGGTGGCAGAGGAGAGGAGATTCCTTACTGTTCATCTGGCTTTCTGCATAGCCACTGTAATAGGGTCTGATAAAGGAATCCTTCAGTGATGTTCCTTAATACAAGAAGCAGAGAACCATCTTCCTCCCTAAAAGAGCTGGGAGCGAGTCTGGATCTTCTGTGTAATGCTGATGTGTGCTCTGCTGCCAATTTAAGATAATTGCTTATTCCAAGAGAATCATACTGCTTCCTAGATAGCATTTTTAGAAGAAATCATATGACATAAAATTTACAGTATTTACAATACTTCTAAACGTCAGCTACTAAGTCTGAAAGCCACAGGAAAATAAGAGATGATTGAAACTGGGATTCTTGTAGATTGTTTTAAACCAAAYGGTCCTTTATCACTTCCCTTAGTCAAGCAGTCAACTAAGTAACTAAATGAGAGGAATATGTCCAACTCAAGTGCACAGAATACAGCAAGCTGCAACCTAATTAACATCTGGGTAAAGGGACAGGTGTAAATGTGATTTTTTAATCCTTCTCCCTTTTGAGAAGGAGCAGCTGCCTGCTCAATACAGTGGCAAATTTTAACCACATGGAGTGCTGCCCTCTTGTCAAATCAAGCAGGTAGGATACCTATGATGATAAAGGAAATAGAGACAGATCGTCCAAAGCCATATAAAATGAAACTTCATTAATTCTGCTGTTTATGGCAGAACTTGTTTTGAGTTTCTGAAATAAACTAGTTAAAAACATCTGAATTGTTTACAGTCTGTCATGTAGAAAATTGTGGAAAAGCACTTGTCTTTTTTTTCCTTTGTTGACACATCTGTTAAAATTTCCACAGTGTAAGAAAAAAGAGGTCACGAYGCATCATTATTTTCTAAGCACCAAATGAAATGCAGAGCTCTTCTGTTCAGTGGGTCTGTTTGAATTTAGATTGTACTAGGTTTATTTGATTTCAGAAGATCCTAGTTCCTGCTTCCAAGCTTCCTGTTGTTTGGTTTTCTGTTTTAATTTTTATTAATAGTTGGTTACACAATCTTTTTCTTTTTTWAAAAATGTGATATAGAGCATATTCTATCCAAAGGTGCAAAACTTGAGAAGCTTCCAAAATGGAAAAGGATTTTTCCTTCTTATGTGTGCTTGGTAAGATTAAGTGATTCCTAATTACATAAACAAGGCTATGAGTCCTGTCATTTATAGTGAATCTGTTTAGTAAATAGTATTATCTGTTGGTTGGCAGAAGAAAGATATGCAGTCTAATTCAACCCTAAGTAAAAGACTGACTAACTAAAATGTAATTTTAAAGAATGAGTAGAAACCATTCTTCAGCAGTGGATTTTTTTCCCTGGGAAAGATTAGTGTTGCTATTTTCTAGCATATTAATTGTGAAAAATTAAAGTTAGACACCAGTGCTTGGGGTACTTGTTGAAATCAGTAGCATTCTTAGTTTTAAAAATACAGTACTAATGGCACAGATYGAACTTAAAATAAACACCGAAATTCTTTTGACTATTGGGTTTTGACTGTGAATACAGTTCTTTCATATGGTTGTCAGTAAAAATGTTGGCTCATGACTATTTTATTTCTGGCTAAATTTACATATTAGAAACTGTACATTCTGAACAGCACCTACCTATTTCAGAGAGTAATAGAAATATAATACAAAAAAAACTTGAATGTTTGTCCTTCTGTGTTCACAAACATAGTTTCCAGCAGCATTAACAACATTTTTGATATGCAACATGGTAGGAGGATTTGCTTCCAGTTTATGTTAACTTTGGGATGGAGTTCAGTGCTTTCCCTTTTCCTTTTTTTTTCCCTCTTATGTAGCAATAAAAAGGAAGTTTAGTGTTTTTGAGATTGAGTAGGCACATTGCAAGCACTCTTCTCTTACGCATGTTTCAGTCTTGGCCTTAACTACCAGCAAAAAACTAGATGTTTTGCTTGCCTGTGTGCTAACTTCTTGCACCAATGGACTGACCCTTGCCTAAGTTGAGTGATCTTGTCTTTTCTATCGGTTCTTTGGCAGTGGTTGAAGCAAGTGTTTGGGACAAAACAGTTGTGTCAGAACTCCCCATGTCTCTGAGTGTTTCTTGAAAGGAAATTCCTTGTTTTGTGAAATGGCATCAGAATATGTGCAAATTATTTTGAGGTATACTGTTAGAAAAAAAAATGTTTTTAAACTCAGCACTTTTTTGTAATAAGTATATATGTTGAGGTATTGCAGTTTTGCTTATTGAAGAAGCTGATTTGTTGTATGCTTATGAGTGAACTTTCTGTATTTTTCTGAAAGCAAGAAAAACTAAACTTCAGGACTAGCTGATAAAATGAGACTTTATTTAGATAGCTGTCTAGAAAACACTCGGTAGAAAAACTAGTGTTAGAAAAATAACATGGGCTATTTCAGTATTAACTTTATTTCTGCAATATTTCTATCTTTCAGACATCTGTTGGTGAAAGTCTTCAGAAAGAAGCATTGAAAAAACAAGCAATGAAACAGGTAAGCTGTGACAGGGACTCTTCATGCTACAGCAAGCTAGGAAATTACTGAATTCATAGCTAATTGGTGGTTTTACCTATATCTGAATGTTTGTCTTCAGGGAGCCAGCTTAGCAGAGGTGTGGGTCTGCACATGTTTTGTTGTGGTGGCAAAGCTATCAGAAATTCTAGCTAAGAGTAAGAAGTTCCAACTCCTGTCCTTTTATTCCTGAACCTTCAGTTGTGCTGGGATAATGGATGGTGAATCTGCACTGTTAAGGGCTATGAAATAAGCAGGTTGACAGTACAGGCTCACAARCAGTGGTGTGAACTGAGGATGAAGTGGGCCACAGAGACAGAAAAAATAACCAGCTGGAGTGAGCAAAGCGGAGGAGCTTTCTAATTTGGCTTTGCCAATGATGCCAATGTATGTGGAATTGCCTTTTTTTTTAAAGGTTTGTTAGATTGATAAAATGTCTTCGTTTCTTAAACTTCCTATATAAATAGTTTTTCATTTAGCTTTATAAATTTTTAATATGTGTCTTTATTAGGAGGCACGTGCTCATCATTATTTTCCAGAAACATAATAATCRGAATCTAAGATACTCTAAATTTGGGGAGGTGAAATGGTAACCATTTCATTTTTCTGTTTTTTTTCCGTCCTTTCCTCCCTTATTCTCATTTAGACTAAATTGGAGATCCAGAAGGCTTTGGCTGAAGATGCTACAGTGTATGAATATGACAGTATTTATGATGAAATGCAGCAGCGGAAGAAAGAAAATAATGCCAAAATATTATCAGGAAAAGATGAGAAAAAGGTCCATACCTGAAAATGTATGCTGTCTGTCTTATCTATGTATACTAGGAATAACTATGGTTATTTAATCTTAAACTTTGTCTTAATAAGCCAAACGTATTCTCTTCTGGAGCATAGAAGGTTTGTGCTCAAATCCTGTCACATAAGATCGTAATTCATAAGAATTTTGGTAAAACTGTTAGTTTGTTGGATATTTTAAGGTCCTGTTCCGGTGGTATTCTGGAGGGCAGCAGTGCCTCCRTGTTTCCCACTCTATTTGAGGTGTACATAATACTTGTGCATTTCTGAAGAGACTGTGGGATATGGGGGGGTGGTAGAATTAGAGCGAATGGGCACTGCTAGTGTACTATTTCTGATTATAAAGGCTTTTGTTATTCGGCCAATGAACATAAACTATCGTTCTCACTCACTAGTGCGCTTACAGGAGGACTGCTGGAAGGCTAAAGTTATTACCTTTCATTGGTGAAATGTGAGCCAGTTTTCACAGCCCAACATCTTGTTTCAAAGCATTGCTGAATTATCCTGACATGATATTTTCACTATTACTCATTCTATTTCATTTGAAAACGCTTGTCAGGTTATGGCAGATATAAAAGAAAGCATCCCACTCCCTTGCAGTAATAGAAGGGGAAGACTATTACAAGACAGAAGTCAGAGGAGTGGGAAATCAAAAACATTTGATTTCACTCAGCAAAATGCATCCTAATCAAAGCTAGGCTGACTTTTTAATTGAATGCAGCAGCCTCTTTTGTTGTAAAAAGGAAGCATGCCATGATAGTGACCTGAAAGAGGATGACGGTTTAAGATTGCTTTCAAACTCCGTGAGACTAGTGTCTGTTGCTTTTTCTTCTATTGCAAAATTTCTTCTACATTTTTAGCAATCTCAATTTATGTTTTCTCAGCCACCTTAATTGTCTTTCAGCATTATACCATTCCCCCCCATTTATTCTAGCCCAGATACATCCAAAATATCCTCAAAGCAGCTGAGATTAGAAAGAAGGAACAAGAAAAAAGGATGGAAAGAAAAATTCAGAAAGAGCGTGAAATGGAAGGAGGAGAGTTTGCTGACAAAGAGGCCTTTGTGACTTCAGCCTATAAAAAGAAGCTGCAAGAAAGGGCTGAGGAGGAGGAAAGAGAAAGAAGAGAAGCAGCTCTGGAGGGTGAGATTCACGCTGAATCAGTATGACTCCTGCTTAAAAAGAAACATGGTCTTGTATGTGGTTTACAGTGTTGTTATCCTAGATTCTCTGAGAGGCTTGAAATAGTTGAAATATCAAAAAGGAATAGATAGCAATCTGTACAGAATCAGATTCTGGCTGTTACTTTTCCTTTGACAGATTACGGAAGGAACAGAGCAAGCTCTTCAATTTGTGTGTCAGTACTATTTGAGGTACTACTTCTAACTTTTGAGGAAGGGTCAGTTGATGAAGGAAGAATATTATGCCTGGAGTCCAACAATGTTTTGCGCCTTACTGCAAATGTTCTGTGAAGTGTCTAGAAATAGGCATGAAGGACTAGGACTACAAATGGGTAGTAGAATAAAGAACAAGAGCGAGCAATTTAATAGACTTGTAATCTGTATTTTCAGCATTCTGCATATAGGATCATAAGATAATTCAGGTTTGAAGGGACCTCCCTCAGAAGGTCATCTATTCCAGAGAGATTGCTCTGGGCTTTTTTTGAAAACCTCTAACTTGGAAATTGTGCTCTTGATACTTTACCACCTGTGAGTAGTGTCTGAGCATTTATGACACAGTTATTCCAACCTTTTTTTTTTTTTTTTTTTTTTTTTCCTTAGCATGCCTGGATGTGACCAAACAGAAGGATCTCAGTGGATTTTACAGACATTTTTTAAATCAAAAAGTTGGAGAAGAAGAGATGCCTAAATGCAGCTTCCGTGAAGCCAGGTAGGATGTGATTCCAGAAGGGCTTTGCATACAAAGTTACTTCTGGTTATTTGTGATTCCAAAATCGTTGGAACCCTGCAGAAAGGCAGGAAATACTAAAACACTGGTAGGGCAAGCATAATACTTCATACAGCTGAGTTACTTGGGAAGTGTCTGGTCGTCGGTTGTACAGACTTTACTATAAGACAGAAGCAAGCAGAGCAGGGATGCTGTTTTAAAAGGTAGCGGAGGATAATCTCACTGTTAGTACTGCCTGTTATTATTCTAACCTTGTTTTTATTTTGGGTTACACAGTACTTGGCAATCTGCGTTAAGTTAAATAGTTTAATCATGTGAATAACAAAGGTAAAATAAAGGGCATAGAGAGATAAGGTACTCTAAAATTAATCATAGGAAATGATGGAGAAAAGTCCTGGAAAAGATCTGTCCACATTTACAGGTGTATGAAATATAAATAAACTTAGTGTTGATTCTGTGGTAAAAGGAAGTTAATGAAATATATAGATGTCCAGTAGGACTATTTTTAAATATATTAATATATGTGCAGTCTCAAACTGATCAGATGAGGCTGAATTATTTATGTAGTTGAGATGTCCTCTAGATAAAGATGTTGACTGGGATATATTTGTTACATGCAGCAAAAATTATTTGAAACAATTAGTTCAGATTAAAACTCACTTGGTAGACCTTAAAACTAGATATCAGAAGTGTGAGCACAGTGAAATTACTCAACTATCTGAAATATGGGCATTCTGTGTTATCTCTTTTGATGCAAGGATCTGTCACTTCATTGCATATAACAGTGAAAAGTGGTGTAAAAGGTAAAAATTACTGATTGGAAGAAAAGCAGAACAGCTTCCTGAATTCAAGTGGAGAATGAGAAATTTGAGGCCATAATTGTTTGTCATATGAGACTTAAAATATTAGTTAGGACATTTTTCCAAGTGTACAGGTCTACTGTATCAGTTTTCACTAGGGAGCAATATTTGCTTGGTTTCTGTGGCTGTCTGGCAAAGATTGCTACTGACAATTGTTAAATGAATTTKGCTTTTCATGGTTTCTTCTTTTTACTGGTGAAATTTAAGTTTTTCTGTTGCATCTCTTGTAGCTGTAGAGATTGGCCCCCCTGGTTTTCCACTTGCTCGTACAGTTCTTTCAAAGCCACTTCATGAAGATACCGTTTTTGTACTGTGTAGAGATCATTTTGGAATGACAGTTTCTTAATCTTGCAAATTATGAAAGTGTTTCTTTTACAAACTGTATATAAAATTAATTTGAAGGAATACAAGTAGTGCCTGTATATAGTGCTCTGAGCTAGGCTTTCAGATGAGCTCAGGTGTATATTTTAATTTTATTCTTTATTATGGCAGGATAATAGAATACAAAAAGAGCACAGTTCAAAATTTAAAATCTCACTTTACATTTCTTGGCCTTAAAATGATCCACTCTTGACTTGTTATTTTAATAAATTGAATTAGTAAAGCAAATGAAGACGTAATTATGGAATTCTTCAGTGTAATTTTTAGTCAGTTTTCATGGAATAACCGCACGTTCAACAATGCATCAAACATTCAATCTAACCAGATGGTCCACTGGTTCATAAGGAGAATTTACCACAGACTATTACTGAAGCTATGTTATAAGAAAGAAAAGGCATGTGGCATGTGTGATTAAACATATATTTTCTTCAGTCAGAAAAGAATGAAGAAGCATAACCTTCCTGGCTAATGGCCAAATTGAAATCTATGAATTTGTCCTCCATGGTTCTTGTATTTAATAATCTGTGAGCTGTGGAAAAGATACTAGTTTCTATTTAACCAAAACTGTGAGATCTTCAGAAATACTGGATTAAGAAATCTCCTACTAATAATGGAAGCTATGTTCTTATCTTGTCACCAAAAATAAGACCTGCTTCTCCAAATAATTATTTGACAYGCAGAGAGGAATAAACACATAAATCAAAATGTATAGCTTGCCAAAGAGCTAACATTAGAATATGAATCTGTCCTGTCCAACAGAGCCTGCAGATATTTAACCATACTCCTTCTTTTAGATAAATTCATCTGCTTGTATTTGTCAACGAACCGGACATACATTTTTTTTTATACAGATCCTTTGCACTGGACTCCTGGAACTAGAGCCACAGATAGATTGGCTTTCTTAGACTTTTCAGCAGCATCCATCATTTAGTCTTGCTTAGGTCCTGACCAGAAGTCAGCTTCTAGAAATATCTGAAATTTCAGGCTGTGTAATGTTTTTTTTCTTTTTTAACATAAAAATATAGGATAAAAGAAGAAAAATCTAACAATTATTACGATGAATCCAACAAAAGAAACAAAGGCCTAGATGAAAGACGGAGACTCAAGCCTTCTGCTAAGGAAGAGGATAATCCAGATGCTGACACTGACTTGGGAAGTGATAGTAGTGATGATGATAAGAGACGTAGAAATAGTAAAGTATATTTTAAAGAGAAGGAGAGGCGAGACAGCTCTGTGAGCAGTGAAGAGGAGTCTAAACATCACAAGAGCCGGAAGCATTCCAGGTCACCAGGCTCATCCAGTGAGGAGGATGAGCTGCGCGCAAAAGCACGAACAAATCATCCGAAGAGGGGAGAGAGCAAAACAGGCAGAATGGGAAATGATGAACCATACAGGGAAAAAGATTATGAGAGAAAAAGTAGGACCCAGGAAAAGGATCACCAAAGGGAAAAGGAAGAGCGACATAGATATGGGGATCGTACTAGTAAGGATAACTACAGAAGGAAGGAAGAGCAAGATGATAAACAAAGGGGGAAGGAAAGAAAAGAGAGAGAAGGACATAGAGAATGGAGGAAGGCAAAGGAGAGAGAGGAGAAGAGTTCAGAAAGGGAAAGAGAAAAAGAAAAATTAAGAAATGATAAAGATAGGTACAGTGATAGAGAGAGGGACAGAGCAGAGAAGTACAGAGAAAAGGAAGATCACGTAAAAGAGAGAAAAGAGAAATATGGTAGTGATGAAAAGAAATACAGAGACAGGAGGGAAAGGAGTCCTACATCTTTAGAGGAAGATGGAGAGATTGATCTAGAAAAGAACACAAAGGGAAAAGACAGAGAGGTGGATGATAAGAGCAGCTCCAGCTCTGGAATTTTATTTGGGCCAAAACGTAAAGCTGGAGAGGAAGGAGAGAAAGAAGAGAACGGACAGACACAGAAACCATCTGAGAACATAAGCAAATTTGCCAAACGGAGCAATGAAGAGACAGTCATGTCAGCAAGGGATCGCTATTTGGCAAGGCAAATGGCACGTGTCAGTACAAAATCTTACATTGAGAAAGAAGAAGATTAATTTCATTGCAGTGRACTAAAGCACTTGGATCTCTCAAACTAAAGAGAAAAGCCACCGCTGCAAGGGCTCTTGTACAGAAGCAAAAGTGTTTCCTAGTTATTTATTCCTGACTCTTCTTTAAAATGTGCTCCATAGTAGAAAAAGTATCTTTTGAAATGGATTAATGGATCACTTCGTATATAACCTCAGTAAATTTATACAGTCAAGTGTATTAAATTTGTCTGTTTCTGCCCACCCTTGCCTTTAATACCCTATCCTACATGTGTTTTATTACTCATCTGAAGAATCTGGGACAGTCCTACAGGTTTGACACACCACTGAGTGAGAACACATCCTCTAGCGAGCCCCTACTTCTCTTACCAGCTGATCTTGGCTCTGTTGAAGCAACAGTGTTTTCAGGCCATATCAAAAATTATTGTTGCCCAATGACGCTCTCAAAAATGAGAAACATCTGTAAATGAGAAAAATGCAAGAAAAACAGCCTGAATAATAATCTGGGAAATCTCTACGTATTATGCTGTTTTGTTAGCTAAATGTGTATTAACATATGGATTTGAATATGCGTGTGGGCTTTGGTTTTGGGGACCTGATGTACAGAAATTATTAAAGTATAATATACATACTGGATCCAATGTGTAGGTATTTTTTTAACGTTTGTGTTATTTTACTGGGAAGAGCTGCATTTTTTTCTGTGAAATGAAGTACATGAATGTTTTTCAGGTATGATTGTCATGCCTGCTTGTTCTGCTAGAGGTAATATCTTAAATTTGTCAATTCATTTGTTCAAGGGGTCATAAGCAAGCAATAAACTTCTCTCCAAGCTGTATCTTGGCAAACAGGTCATAGTTTTTGGACTATATTGTCAACACTTTTTCCAGTAGTTTTTTTCTTTTTTTTTTNCCCCCCCCCAAATGTATCACTTTTCTGCCCCCATATATGGTGAATGAGTATCAAACAGACAAATTTTTAGAAGTACCGTAGAGGTTTTCAACACTTAGGAATCATATTATGGCAGTCCTCTAGTTTCAGAATAGATGCAAAGAAGCATAGTAAACAACCAGCTGCTTATGAGGGAAATGGTGTTAAATATTTTCAGACTATTTTACATTCCAAAGATTGAGATTTGTGGATTGTCTACTGTGTATGTAACACTTTCTGTTTTAGAGGTGATAAGATTAATAGCTATTAACAATTTGTTCCCTTTTAAATTAGCTGAGTGAAATAAAAAAGGTTCTGATTTACTAATCCTTTTAATTCTAAAAATTTCTATGGGGCTTTCTCAAACATGGCTTTGATAGCCTAGTTCTTTGAGTTTTCAGTGTTTTCTGCTAGGACTGAAGAAAAGGATTCTCAGTCTTGAAATGTGGCATTTTTAAGAAACTTGTCAAGAAGGCTTATAGTGTGATTAACTTAACTACATAAATTTATAGTAGAAAGAGCAGCTGAGTCAGTTGTGTTCTTGTTTCCTTTTCAGTTAAATGCTGCCAAAACCTCTGGGCTCCTTTTTCATATCGTAAAATATATTTCTTGGAGTAGAATTAACCAGAGGTTTTGGTTGGGGATTTTATTCTCCCCCTTCCTTTACGATACGTACTTGCTCTTTTTCTGTGGCAAAATATAAGCTTATGAACAGGATACGTTTAAATAGAAATACTTGTGTTTTGAGTAATCCTCCCTACAATTTTTGATTTTTTTTTTCCAAGGTGAAGCCTGAACAAAAAATAAGACTTTTCCACCTTGTCTTTTCATCCTTTATTTTGGCCAAAAAGAGAAAACAGTGTTTGGGCTGATCATCCATTTAYAGCAAGTGTAATGCTTTCTAGAGGAGGACTTATGTTTGAAAAATACATTGTTGTCAAAGCTTTGGTTAACTTAAGCAGAGGACAGTTAAAGGAGAGAAGGAATATAAYGTTTGGGTTCCTTTTTTACATTCAAAATCATCTTTTCTGTCTGTGAGAGCTTGATAATATGAACAGACAGCCTTAATTTTTCTTGATCACAGGTCAGGGTCTAGGCATAGTTTGAATTAATAGGTTTTTATATTGCTAGTAGCAGATGATATGGCAACAAATTTCTGTTATATGCAGATTCAGACTGAAGTGGATTGTACCTGCTTGCATTAGGTTTAAATAATTACTAAAGTCTCCAGCTGCGTTGTCTAAAAAAATATTCAAAATATTTTTTGCATTGATGTCTTGAGAATTTGGCTTTATGACTGTATCACCATTAGTTAATTAATATCTCTAATATGTTGTTCATAGATAGGCTAAAATGTCAGTTCAACTAAAGGTAAAACATGCCAGTTCACAAAGACTTGAAATGGAATAAGTTTTATGTGCAAGTTAATTGAGTAATTACGCATTTACTCCAAATGTGGAGGAGTTCGCTTTTGCTCTTCTGCCTAAACAAATGTCATGTATATTGGATCTTCTGTTGAAATAGAATGAAAACAGGGTATTTAGTAGTGGGCCAAGGTTCAAACACCAAAGGAAATACTCTGCTCTTTGTCAAAGAGGCCTTCTTGGTGTAGTAAACTGACTACATGTTCTGGTTTCTCTTGAAATTGAGTTTTATCTTTGTTTTTTAAAGATGGGATCTATTGTAGACCAGTATAAAGCTTCSTATAAGAGAGAGACATGAGAGACACCTAGAGATGGATTATGAATATTAAATTTATTACAATGACAGTTAACAGTACAAGGCACATACTCATGACTTAGCTTGCAGCACTTGTAACTAAACAGCCACATAAATTAATACAGGTGCATCATGTACAAGTTGGAGGGAATACTTAGTTCTGTACAACTAAAACTCCAGTTTAATTCTTTTAATCTTTGCTTATAAGGCAAACGTTCCTAATTTACTGGTATCGTAAGTTCCCTTTTCACTGTGCAGAATAGAGGGTGGAATTTACTCATGTGGAAGGTGAACTGAAGAGATGAAAGAAATTGTTTGCCTCAAACCCTTTTAATTGCAGTGCAGCCCATTTGGTATCCATATAATTAGCTTTTTGAGAATAGTTATGTTAACAGTATGCCAGCTTATTGAGCCACTCGATAACTATTAGTTATCGATCTGAAATAAGTTTGAAATATGTAAAAGRAAGAAGAAAGGAATCAACAATAAAAATAAATGAAATCAATTTCTCAATTTTCCAGCCACTGAGCTAAATATACTAAGAAATGAAGTGAGCATATGAACAAGATTTAGAAAACCTCAAAACTAGTGTACTATCAAAAAAAATGAATGGGAACTAATGTGATGTACATACTCAGCTTTTGCRGAATGAAAATATAATGAGATAAAATAGATCCATATAGTAAAAGACAGACCTTTTTAATACACCCCTGGAAGGCTCCCTCCTACCTTTCCTGTGGAGACCACAAATTGGATTATTCTGGTGAAAAGAAAGTAAATATGTATCATTGCTAGTGATCTTTTGGACTGCAAATTTCTATTTTTTTTTTTCTGTGACTATGCATGTCTGCATTGTTTTTTACATCTTGAAAGGATTTATAACACATCTGCCACTTTCAATACATCTTTAGGAAAATTCCTTTATCTCATTTTTTTTGGTCTGAGAAATTCAAGTAGAGCAAACTTGCTTTATTTTACACTGTGACTGTAACAGTGCTTATATTAAGATCGTGGCTTCTTGGCTGACTTCTGTTCCATCAGTGGCATTTCCTGGGCGGTTACTCAGCATTCTGTGTTAAAACCACCCAGAAAGGCAATGTCTGTTGTATATTGCTGTCTAAATAATACAAATTAAAGGTGTGGCTTTTGCCATTTCAATTGCTGTTGTAAAGCCATAACATGTCAGTAGCATTGAACACTAAATAGCAGTGATTTCTTGCAATTATACTCTGCAGGTTGTTCCATTAGAAATAATGTTCCTAGTTTCAGATTGTTGGCAAGGGCTAGAAGAGAAACCTTTGGCTTTGATGAAGATGGTGCTCATATTTAGCCTAACCATCTTTGTCCCCACCTTTTCCCTTCCTACTGAAAGGTAGCAAGCAGAATATCTGTTAAAAGAGACTTTTGCAAGTTGGATATACATTAATGACTGACAATCAGAACTGTAAAATATTGGGGGGGGGGAGGCGGGGAATGAACCTAGCAGGAAACAGTATCAACTCTAGCAGGAAGTTCCACTTGTAATATATGTCTGTTTAAGATATTTATCCCTTCAGGGAAAAAAATATAGCATTACTTGAACACCAGTCTGAAGAATGGAGAAGGTATGTGGGGAGGGGGATTCCTCCATCATTTCCCAAAATTGATACTGGGTACGTATGAATACTTAATTCATCTTACATTGTCATTTCATATGTATTGTTCAACTAATAAATTCCTAATTGAAAATCTTAATTAAAAATTCAGTAATTTTCTGTTTGGTAACTTAAAATCTTAATAGTGTTCTAGTATTTTAAAAATTCCAAACTCTTTCTCCCTCACAATGAAGCTGGTTTTGAAAGTGCTTTTCAAAAATAACTTGAGTTATAAGCCATGAAGCTATTTCTTATGAGTAACTAACTATCCAGTAAGATTTATTGTATTTTTCTGGTGGCAATGTAAGAACATATTCCATTTTTAAAAATAATTTAATTTTGGAATCTTTTGTTAGTAATTTAGACAGAACAAATCATTGTCCCTTTAAGTTCTTTCTTTATTGGAAGTTGGGCTTGAGACCCAAAGATAAGCGAACTCAGGTCAGTAGCTGAAGTGAGAGGCATACCTCGTAGGAGGTATCTGCACACCTAAGCAGAAAAGCCTTGTTGGAAGTGGTGAAAATGTTTTCAGAAGGCATTCGCACAGTAACTGCATTCCTCTAGCGTAGTAAAAGTTCTTTGTACCTATGTAAACTTTTCAGTAGGTTTCTTAATGCATGCTTCTATGAGTGTATATATAACCTTGTTATTTTTAGCAGTATATCACCTAAGTAGATCATGGAATACAAAAGAGATTTTTATGCCTATTTTACTTTTCATATCATAGACTGTTATAATATGTGGTAGAGTAAAAATACAATCAAGTATTTATATAAATGATGACTACTTAGGTTTATCTAAGTTCCATGTAACTGCAGCAAAACTATGATCCTCCAACTGACTTGGCAATTGCAGTCAGTCTATAGGGCAGTTACCTTTGGAAGACACATGTACATATAAAGTATGTGCATGGAATTTAATTTATATATCACTGCCTCAAAATTTAATGTAAACAAACAGTTCTGGTTGGAATCAATCCTGCTGAATTCATTTTTTTTATTAAAAAAAAATATATATCTCTTATTCTTCAGAGTGAAAACCAAATGTGTTCACATTAGAATATGAGCTAGTAAATCTTCAAAGCAGGTTTGTAGAGTTTGTTAAAAGTGGTTTTGTCAGCCAGCCAAAAGGGTTACTCTAAGCTTTAGTTCTACACAAGGAAACAACAGCAAAAGTCACAGTCTCTAGCAAATTTTAGCTGTGAAATTTAATTTAAAAACAACAGACAAAGCAAAGCAAAGCAAAAAAAAAAAAAAAAAAAAAAAAAAAAAAAAAAAGCTTTGAGGGTCCACTTTTTGGCATCTGAACTCAAAGTAATTCATTGCTTCTTTGGGAATAAATATTAAGTCTGTCAGTACAATGACAGCTGTGAATATCTAGCTTAGTTATAAAAACAGTGTAGTAACTTCTAACAACTTAAATGCTTGTCAAGGTCCTCATGACAAGGTGTTGCTTGATTGGTTGCAAAGGAAAGTAAAAAGGATTTAAGAGTTGGAGCCTACACTGCAAAAAATCAGGRGATTTTTTGGTAGTATTTGGTATGCCAAAAAAAAACCTAGCAGAAACTGTTATCACCTAAAAAGTGCAGGAAATGAAAAGGAGGATGATGCTATCAGATGTGTTTGGTGCTGTACACAGAGATGTATATAGTGCTATTCAGGATTGTTTCTTACAAGACATCTTCCTTTGTCTACTGCACTACAAACCTAGAGATCAAAGGACTTACTAACTTGTTTTGTTTTATTTTATAAAACCCTGTGTTACTTGGATAATGTATGGCTATCAGAAATATTTTTGTATTCTTCAGTGTAGTTTAAGCAGTTAGAACCTTAGAAGCAAATACGACATGGCCCAGTACAGACGATCACATTGAAGAAGATACAGGAGTACTGCCACAGACTTGCAATTCTAAATCTAATCCTACCTGCTGATGCTCATCCTATAGCGTCTTATGCAAGCATGCATACTTGCAAACGGCCCTGGTGTCCATGCATGGAATAATGGTATTCTCATGCATACAGACTCCTCGTGTTTCCAGAATAAGTAAGTTCTTCAGAGAATATAGTCTTTTTAGAAGCGCACGGCAGATTTCATTGAATTGCTTGGATGTATGTACTGGAGGTATCCAGTTTCCAACTGCCTGTTGTCAGTGGCGGCCTCCATGGAAAACTCCTCCAATTGTTGTCTCGGCTGGAAACATAATTCTTTGGAGGAGAGAGTATGGGGAAAGTTAACTTTTATGCTCTCCCTCTCTCCCCACAGAAAATAGGGTAACTTAAACTGCATTCATGCGGATGTCTCCAAACGGAATTTCTGTGGCTGTTTCTGGAGTAATGCTTTTCAGAATACGCTGCCAGAAAGAAATCGACATTAGAAAATGATTAATTTTAGAGTTAATATATAACATTAAAGCCATTTGAAAAGTTATTTATAATAAAAATTTGAGTTACACCTCTTGAACTACCACACAATGATGTTTCAGGCTCATGTTGTCTAAGCACTATGAAGACAAAGTGCTACAGAAGTACACAGTGTTATTTATTATTTGTAACATTATTTGAATGCAGACTAGACAGCTTTTGTGTTTAGGACTTTGTAATTTACTTGAATACCCTGAATCACTTGATTCTCTCTGAACTGATATTTACACATGACTTAAGAAAACACCCAAAATGTCATTAGAGGCTGCTATAGATTTATGACAGAGAAACCTTGTTAAGTAAGTGTGGAAGAGAAAAAGAAATGTGTTCCAACAGATATACTCAAGGGAAATACCTTTCACTGGCTCATTTAGTTGATACTGTGTCTTGTGTGATCTCTAAAGAAATTCACCAGATCTTAAAAAAAATAATCTGGTTTAATATTTGTTGTGAATATGTCAGTGGCCTTACCAAGGCCTGGGATGTTACTGTGCCACTCAGTGGGCAGAAGACAATGAGCTCAATGAGCTGGCTAGGAGCAAAGCAGCAATAATCCTCAAGTCTCCTGGAAAGAGCYACAAATGATATTTATTGGACTCCCTTCCTTCTTAACAGTCAAATAAACTTGAATCGACAGAGCATATCAGATACCTCTTTAAGTGTTCCTGGAGTGATGATCAACTGATAAACCATGTAGATTGGAATGCAGATGACAGAAGAGGTTCCTATGCAATAACCCACTACTGTGGTCCAATAGGGATAATTATAATCAAAAAGACGTAGCTCAGGAGGATTGGACAGAAAGCTGCAAGTGACAAACTGGAAGGAAAAAGGAAATGTATAAATACGTGTATTTTGATGGCACAAACTTATTTTAGGGAACTCTGTCCAACGTACCATTGAACTAAAACAAAATGAGTAGGACTTGAAAAGGATTAAACACATTAATACTGCAAAAATCCCAAGAGTCACTAGTATAGATTTAAAAGATTTGAGTATCTGATCTTTACTTCAGAGAATGTGATGAGCTCAGGAGCTTCGGTGTATAACACAAACTGTAACTGAAAGAAACAAGGTAAAAATTCCCATATGGACTGTTTATTCCATAAATAAGTATGCTGATGGTTCTTGCCTAAGGAGCATTAGAAAGAAAATACAGGACCAAACTCATTTACTTCAACAAAAAAAGATGGTTAGATGGACAAAATCAGATTAATCCATACCAATACATAGAATTTCATCCAGTTACCCTTGTATTGAGCCCTGTAACTTGATTCCAGTTAAAGCCTTTCCTCTAGAAAGGCATAGKCTTTAATTAAAAGGCCATCTGAAATGGCAAGTGTACCATTTTCCTTAGCCATTTGTTCAATATTTAACTATTAACATTGTGAATTTTCATTGTCTGTATTTAACTTGTAACCACTCTATTGCTTTTTTTAATGCTGTTCTTTACTGGGCTGAAGACTCTTCTAAAACTCTTTCAAATACTGTCAAAGTACTTACACCTGGCAATAACAACAGCTTTCAGTTTTCTTTGTGGTAAGGTATAYAGATTCCGTTTTTCACTGTTTCATGTTTTCTCCAAATTTTATATCATTTTGATGATATTTGCCTATCATGTTTCAGTTTTTCAGCAGCCTTTGCGAATGTTAACATTAGTTTGGATACAATATTCTGGTGTTAGCTAGATTAATGATGATATTTTCCTGTGTGGTGTTTATGGATCCAGTGATCACAGTAGGCCTGATGTATAAATGGCCTATGAATGTGGTCTGAAATGGCAGCTTTTAATGTGGCTTTTTATTTTGTCATTCTATTGAATTTTACAGAGATCACAAATCTCTGCTTTGAAGTAAGTATGATTAAAAGTTAATACTGTACCAGCTGACCAACTATGTGGGAACAGAGAGAATTTTTTCCTTAGTTCATGTTTTAATTCTTCCAACTTGATTATTCCTGTTGATCTGCTCTCTCCCTGCTTTTGACTGTTTTAGAATGCTACAAGAAGATACGCTTCTTAACAGTTTATAGCTCATTCTCATCCATTGTGATCATTTCCTTCTTCTAKAAACATGCTGGGCATGCTTTTTATTTTGATACATAGTATAAGTGGTTTTTTTAAGGATAAACAAACATTGCATTATTTTCAGATCTGAAAGCATACCTATACCTAATTTATTTTTGTCATTCTTACCAGAGACCAACTGTCTTAGGTCCATAATAAAGGATTTAGGGAATGAGACGATTTTGTGTAATACCGGGTTTGTCCAGCCTGAATGAGGTTTTACTGTTTCAGGCTTCTTACAAAGCGTGTCTGTTTTTTGGTATTACTTTAAGTCTTCCTGGGCCCATGTGTTCCCAGCAGGAAAAAATAGTGTGATTGAGTCTTACTCTGAATTTGATTCATTGTCTTCATCCTGCATATCCTTCGTGACTGAGAAATTTCTTGTGAAGCACAACTTTTTCATTGAAAACTGCACAAATAATATTTGTGACTATCCTCAGAAGGAATGCCAACTCCATTTTCACAGGGTATCATCAAAAGATCAGATTACAAAATTTCCATTTAGAGAAATAACATAYTAACTTACAGGCTTTCCTTAGTTTAGTTTAGTTTCCACTGAGAATACAAATAGCTTTGCCTAGTAACCACATCACCAAAGCTATATTCCYCTCTGTTTGTTTTATAGTTTTAGGATCACAAAGAAGACAGCAGTATACAAATTATTTTTAGTGTCATACATCTATTTATAGCCCTTTTTTTTGACAGGTAATAAAATGAAAATCAGTTAAACACATTAATCATTACAACAGTGTTTTGAATTCACTCTGTAGGCCTTAAGTCTACATTCTGTGCGTGTTAAACTCCATCTTKACCTGCTTTGCTCTCACTAAGGCTAGTGACAACAAAAGACAGTATGAACTAACTTTGGATCAGGAAATGAACACTATGTTAAAATGTTATTGATAATACTGCCAAGTCAAACATTGGGACAGTATTTCCACTTCTGAATTACAGATTTATAAAGGTTGCCATTAACTGTTGTAAATTTTAAGTGGGATATTCTAAAGTTGTCAGTCAGCAGTTACTGAGACAGTAAATATTTAATTATTATCTTAGTTTTCCTCCTCTGACAGTATGTTTCATCATCATCTTTTATTGTTTCATTTTGCTGAGGTAAATATAAAGCAACAAAACAAAGTAACTTTGTTCGCCGAGCGGGTTGTTGAGAACCCACTCTTGTTTATCTAGTTCATCTACAAAAAACCTTAAAATACTGATTTAGTATCTAGACCTACCAGCATTTTATTTGATTTCTCACTAATAGCGCATTTTTGGCTTAACAAGAGTTGTTGTTAGAGAAGTTCACAAGGAAGTTCTGTAATTGAACTTTTAGCACTCTAAGGAGCTGCGTCATTCAACAGTAATTTTCTTGGGTTGGGAAAAAAAGGCTGTAAAGCAAACTCACCAAAAGGAAGATGGGGCTAATCACTACCCAGCAAACTCGCCAGTACCAGCCTGGGGTAAAGCCTAACATTTCTTTCACATCACTGCAGAACTGGGTGATGCCTGTGGAGACAAGTGGGAGGAGAGTGGTGACAGCAGAAACAAGTTTTTCATAAGTAGGTGTTCTGGGAATAAATTTAGAATCCATGATGAAATACAGTTTTGTCTCTGTAATTCTTAATTACATTAAATCTTTATTTATTCTATATTAGGTCTCCTGTTACTTTTGGATGTCACTGTACTTCTGCCAGAGAACAGTCAGTAGTAATTCTCATGGATCTGGCAATATGTAAACTTTTTCTGAAACATCAGTGGTCCTGTCTGCAGAAGCAGAGGGAGTGCTGTTCAGCGGGAGCTACGGGAATCTGGTTAGCCTTGTTTGTAGTGGAGCAGTAAACTCACCATARAACCAGGCCACAGCGACTGATTCCAGAAACACCACTGTTAGGACAGCTGGGCCAGTGGCATATTCTTCAAACAGCTTTACCACGTATGCACCTCCCTAGAGAGGAAAGCAAATTATTAGTGAACCAGAGTTCACCAGTGATGGCAATTCTGTAACACTAGTTTTTGTGTTGTTTCTGTCTGGACCAGAACATTCATGGATGTGCAGTTCAGTCAGTTCTGTCACTTCATGGCTGTTCTTGCCTATGAAGTCCTCGAGAGCGCTGCTGATCTGTGTGTCCTCCCTCTCTCCCCACAGATGTATTTCTGCCATACAGAAAAGCTGAAACTGAATCTGCTGGCCATTCAAGTTGGGTTTTAATGAACAAATGAGATTTGATGAGATCTCTGCTTTTTGCATGCCTTCTGTAACGGCATCTTCTTTCTCCAACCTGAGCCATTGCTATCAAATGGGAAACCKATAGGGTGTTACTTTGCTTTCTTTCCATCCAAGGTCTAGAATCAGCAGAGGAGGAGAATGTTGTGTCTCAGGGAGGAACTAGGTCTCCTGCTAGAGTAAATGCTTTAGATGAGGAAGGAGTTGTTCATAAATGAGTAAGTAAGTGGAATGTGAAACATGCCAGGAAAGTGAAATACTTTTTCAACTTATGATCATTCAACTCTTAATTCAAAATTTTGTTTGTTATGAAAATGAAATCCCACAGGTGATGAAGGGTCTATTTAGGTGTGACTGACTGTACTTTCTGCCTGCTTTGATGARGAAGATCCTAGAAATTCATTGCTAGAAATTTCTGGAGAACACCTCAGCAAAAAATTACAGCCATTTCTAGCAGATAATTTTAGCTCATTCTTTTTTTTAATCTGAAATGTTTTTCAAACACAAGGAAAATTAAAATAATATATATTTTTTAAATCTGTTAACAGCTTTGTAGCTTTGGAGACAGAGAAGTAAATCATGTAGAAATTCAGAAGGTTATCTGCTTACTGGTTTAGCCATTTAAGCAGGGGCTGAATCTTTTATGATGTGTAGTATATGATGAGTTTTGCTGAATTGCAATACAGTCATTTTGCAACACACTTCCTAGTGAGTGTTCTCACTGATCCAAGTATAGATTTGTAATGCATACAGAAAACAGTCTGGAGATKTAATCTGACTTCTTGAAATCATATTCAAAAAATTCTGTCATCTCCAAGGTGTAATGTGCAGGAAACTGCTAGTAAGCAAACCTGAGGAGTAGGTAAAATACTTACAAATGTCAGGGTTGCTAATGATCCCAAAAAGCACATGATGATCAATCCAAGCACAAACAGTTCCCTGCGTTTGCCCCAGACATGTGGGAATTCATCAAGTATTCCAGTAATCATTCCTTCTAGTCCTGCAAACTGAAAAGCACRGAAAAATTAATGGAAAATAGAGGGCAATCTTAACAGGAAAAAGAACTTCAGAGCACTGAAATGCTGGTCCTTGATTCTGCCTGTAGTGCTGGGGTGGCTGTTGTTCAGACTACCCTTCAGAGTTTTTTTAGTTAAGGTGGAGCACTTCTGTAGAAAGTGCTTAGAGAAGTACTCTGTTACAAGTAATAAGATGGTGATGAGTAGTAAATGGCTCAGTAAAACCAAGATAGAGACATCAACTGAGTTAGCCATCCTGGAAGAAACACACTGCCAATTTGCAAGAACAGACTCATATGGCAAGAGATTTTTAGAACAGCTTTTTGGAAGGCTGTTAMGAAGGGCACATCCAATTCCTACCTTTTAAATCTAATCAATGTGAAAAAAATCTGCAACATAGTAATTAATTTACAAGTTTACAGTTACAAGACAGAAGGAACCTGGAAAGCTGCATCCCAACCAGCAGATCATGAATCGAGTGCTCTGCGTTGTGTTCCCAGGCCTGCTACTGACTGTCACATTGTGACTTTGACACATCACTTTTAGTTTTATTTAGGTCTCAGTTTCTCCAACTTTGAAATTGGAGTAAGAGTTGCTATCTTACAAAAATTAYATGGAGATTATTGTTGCTATCCTGCTTTAACACCCTTTCATGACAGCACAGTCTTTGTAATTCTGTTTCTTCTGATGTTTGCTGAGATAAGGCCATACACCAAATGCTATTCATCCAGCTTGCCAGGTCTGCTCACTCAGACACTTGTCTACTCACCGTGCTGTCTAAGCCCAGCGTGAGTAACATCAGGAAAAATATGATGGCAAAGAAAGTTGAAGCAGGCATGTTTGCAATGGCCTCAGCATACGTAATGAAGAGAAGGCTGGGTCCTGATATGAAAATTGAGAATTAGAGATAATTGTTAGCGTGTTGTGCTGTGGGGAAGACAGGCTGTTTCACTGTGCCATGTAGTCCTTCTAATGGAAAGCTGCTTCCCCCAGGCKATTCTACAGTGTGCAGTTACAACTAGGTTTGCTAAGTCATATATGCAGTATGACTTCCGTATCTTGTCCTTATAGAATGATTTTTAGCTGTACTGTATATTTATACTTGTGCCTTTAACATAAAGCGCTACCATATCCTGCATTATATATCAAATATTTTGCATAATTTGAGACACTTGCTCAAACTGAGATTAGCTGCCCTGGCCCTGCCTTTTAAATGACTCAGTAATTAAAAAGTGAAGGCCCTTTCAGTCCCAAAGATAATATACAAATATACAAAAAGGTAGCCTACCAGTATCTTTGGCAACCTCTGATACATCTTCATTCCTCATCTCAGCCATGTATCCAAGCACAGTGAAAATGACAAATCCAGACACAAAACTGGTCACACAGTTCACAGTACTGGTAACCAGAGCATCTCTGCAACAGAAGACCTAACTCATATCAGGTACTTGGCATCCACTGGAAAGGATAGTTTGCTAACAGGAGGGCTGAGTTATCTGAATAGACTCTKGGCAGGAACTGGAGGCATGCAGTGAAAAGAACAGGCAGCAGGTATGGAAAAAAGAAAAAACTGCTTTTTCTCATTACTTTTTCTAAGGAAGAACTTCAGACAGATGTAACATTAGTCTAGCAAATTAGTTTGAGTGCTGGAATTATATTGCAATTTTTAAAAGATAGGAATTACTGTAGAAAATTAAGGAGTTAAGGAATTTATTTTACAAATATGAATCCTTAAGAAAATAAGCAAAACTGAAAATTACATTCCAATTCAGTACTCTAAAGTCATATCCTAACTGACTGCAGAGATTAAATGATTATAATCTGATTGTTTGGTAGTGGAGTGGTCTTATTTTCTTTTTACAGGTTCCTACATTTTAGTCTCATTGCTGTAATTGGTAGAGATTATCTCTCTTTAGGGTAGGCACAACAGAGAAGAATGTTTCACAGTACAGGTTCTTTGAATAATTTTTTGTTCTGTTACACTTTTGTCTGATTTATATTTATACAGGTCTGACAGCTCAATGCCCTTTACCAGCACTGTTTCTTCTTCATAAATATTCACACTTACACTTTTTAACACTATTTTACTTATAGAATAAGGTAGAACTCACTGGTAGCAGTTGTTATGGAATTTGTTGTAGCTGGCATAAGCCAACAGGACCCCAAAACCTGGACCAAGGGAGAAAAAAATCTGAGCTGCTGCATCCACCCAAACCTGAAAAATAGTTAAGATCAAGAAAAAAATATCACACTGGCAAATTCAAAATGTCACTGGCCCTACAAAACTGTATTTCAGTAGTCTGCYTCTATCCTAGTCCTGGTCTAAACCATTTTGTTAGGCATGTGTGTTGAAATGTATGTTTTGTAGATTTGTGAGCAGTCTAAATATCCGCTATACTTGTGTCTTTGGTGTGCTTGTTTTCATTGGTGATGTCATTGGGATTTATCTGAATAGAGTTTCACCATAGGAAGAAATGATACTGTATTTCTTTATACAGGATTCTAAGTACTTAGTGACAATTTCACTTCTGACAGCCTCTTACATAATTCACAGTGATTGCCTGTACTGAGTTTAACAGCTTTTGCAGTATATAGGGAGCTTCCTATCCATGATTTTGCAATGGGTTTGGCCCATCTTTCTTCCTCCAAACTTTCTTCTGTGCAATAGTCCAGTGTTTGACTGTGCGGACGTGTCAGCTGGGCAAGGCAGTAGATGACTGCTGCCCGGTTTTCTCCTGGACTTGTAAAAGTATATTTGACAGTGAGGACGCATGTCTAGTTATAAGGACTTGATTCAACTSTGGTGAAGTCGTGACAGATGCAAGTGTGATGATCGTGTTATGAAAAGGCTGTTGTACTTGAGAAGTGGCCATAGCCTTAATGAGTAGTGTTTCCAAAGTACTAATATCAGTTCTTTCTGAAGGTAAAAGTCCCGATTCATTTATCCTCTTTTGATTGAAACATGAACTTCATTGCAACTCATTTCTAATATTCTCATCTGTCGTGTGAGGCCATCCTGTACCATCCACAGATAGAGCTCTGTCATCGTCCAGCACGCAGATTGCAATCTGCTGTCCTCACTTCAGATACCTCCAATACAATATCAATGCCCTTTATTGCTTTTTCAGAAGATGTGGTCCCCTATTGGAGATGCTGCTTTATCAGACAGTGGTGTCTTTTCATTTCCTCTTCATTCAAAACTCTCCATATCAGCTGGGCAGCAGCAGACTTGCAAACATTAGAATTTTTAATCTTTTTATTTGTAGTATTTATTGCTTTGGGCTTTTTCTATTATCCTGCCCACTAGAGTCTTTCATATGCGGTGAAGTAAAAGCAGCCTTGAGCCTGATGGGCTGCTTGTCATCCACACTGTTCAAAGCTAAATCAGATATTGGAATATTTTGGGGTTTTTGGTTAGGTTAGTCTTCTCCTGACTCCTCTTTTCTTTTCAGATCTTGGTGGTTCATTTATTCCTTCTCCACATGCATTTACACATGTCCACTCATCTTTGTTGGAGTCACACTTCAGTTGGTGGATAGAGACTCCACTTTGCTCTGTGTGACTATAATAGGTGAAGGGTTGTGCTGCAATGTAGTAGTAATTATAATAGCTCCTCACTCAGTGCTGGGCTGTCCCCCATTTTCCAGGAGAAATGTTGTTTGGTCACTTTTTTATCATATCACTAATGATATTCAAAATACTGTATGGGAACTCTACTATTAGGACAAACTAAATCAATGATGGATTTAAAAACTAGAACAGAAGAAYAGAACCAGAAATCCTCTCTAATCTTCAAAAAGTCTGTATAATTATGAAAAGGCTAGCACAACCRTTTAAATGAGAGCATGAAGTTAGCCTTTTAAGTCTATGCTGTCTGTTTAATCATGCTCCATACTGCTAATAAGCATGGAGATAGACGTGCTGATATACACACACATATATAGGCTAAAAGTGAACCTCTCTCTCTCTCTCTCTCTCTCTCCTTTTTTTTTTTTTTTTTTTTTACCTCAGTGGCCAGGAGTTTCTGCCAGTCAGGTTTCAAGTAGTAGAGGACACCTCTCCAGGCACCAGGCAAAGTTGCACCTCTCACTAGCAGGATGAAGAGTATGACATAAGGGAATGTGGCAGTCACCCATACCACCTGTGAGGGAAAACATCGGTATAGCATTTGCTATGGGTAGAAAATTAACAGTTGATAATGAGAATAATAAGTTAAACAAATGATAACCCTTAGCATTTATAACAGCTTCATATGAAAGTCTCAAAATTCTGTAAACAGGCAATTTATGCACATATAGCCAGGCTTTCTCTGGGCAGGGTTGTTCTCGTCCACAGAGCAGTGGCACAACTCATTGTTATATATGATTTAGATAACAATAGCAGTCACTGTGCTAAATGCTTCCCAAATACAAGAAGACGTAATCCCTGCTCTGAAGACGGTCTAGAACAACTTTCTGACATGTTAATCGGCTCCTTCAGAACTGCTGCAAAACTGTACTATACCAAATGATTTCTCTTGCTTTTCCATTCACCTTGCCAGATGTTTTGACCCCTTTCCAGATGCTGAAGTATACAATGGTGAAGATTAACAATAAACAGAGGGTCAATTGCCAGCTAATGCCCCCCAGGTCATCCAGCCCATTGGACCTATGCACCTGTAGAACTTGGCGGCTGAAAGAGGAAAGAAAAGCACAATATAGATATTTTTGTAACAAATACTTATGTTAAGTACGCTTTGAGCAGTTGTTCCCATACTGTGGTCTGAGCACTACTAGTAGTCCTGAAGCCTTGATAASTAGTCTTCAGAGCCATGTTATTTTTTATTTTATTTTTTAATTAAAAGCTTTACATTAATGGTACACCAAAAATGATCAATGACAAATGATGAGAGCTGATAATGGCTAGAAAATTTGGAAACTTCTGATATAAAATGGAAAGTTGGAGTAACCTCCCCACACCTTATGCATACAGCTACAGATATTTATTATATGAGTAGTTCAGAGTAGAGTACCATTACTAAATACCCCTTCTGCCCCTTCGGAGAAAAGCTTGCTACATATTCTGCCATTCTGTCTCATATTACTGTCTCCACTTACATGCACTTACGTATAAAATTCTTCTGCAGGAGAGATGGAGTGTGGGGCCCAGCTGACATTGTCCTTGCTGAAGTAGTTAGTGCAGTTGCCTGTATTCCAAGCATTTGTGCAGCTAATCCAGGGCAGCTCCGTTGTGAAGGAGGATATGAGGTAGTAAAAGGCCCAAGCCATAATGGTATTGTAATAGGAGGCTACATAAAGATCTATTATACAGATGGCAAAGCCAATTCCTAGTAAGGTAGGAAAYAGTTACATGAGAGTGAGTGTGAGTGTAACTTTTAGGGCTAGAAAAGAGAAGGAATTGGTTATTCACATCAAGTACGATTAGTAACTGTCTCAGGCATCCCTGCACAAGGTACACATACCCTGTCAAGTGTCTACAACACTGGAATTTCTTGTGTCTTCAAAAAGACTCAGGCTCTGATTGCAGAAAAGCATCATTATTCAAGGCAGAAAGTGCTTATATAGTTTTTTCATCTGTTCCTAAAATCTGGAATTTAGAAATACATATCTCCTACTTCAGTAAAAAACAAAGACAAAACCAGGGCTTTAACACTGGGAACAATGGTAACAAACAAATAGAACAGGTCCTTCTACTCTAAAAAGACTCTTTGGTAGGATAGCAATTGAGAGACAAACAGATTGAAGAGCGGGAATAATTTCTTTACAGTATTTTTGAAACAGAAATTATAGCTCTTTCTGCTTCCTTTTTTTCAAATTTGTGTTGGGTTCAGTTATGTTGTATTTACTTCATTAGTTGTTTATTTTGGGGAATTTTTCTAGGTCAAGAAACTAGATTTCTAGCAGAGAAAGGCCTCTTTCAAGTCATTTGGAGTCTTGCATATTGTACATGCATATGAGAGTACATGTATATGAGCACACACACATCTGCAGATGTACTAAAGCTTTATGAAAGCTTTCTTTGCAAAGCCAATATCCTGTGTCTAAATGAGCCTTACTTTAGTTTCTGAGATTTTCAGAAGTTTTTTCAGAAATTTCATTTTTATAGGAAAATCTTCCAGTTATTCTGAAAGTTCCTAGTAATTCTCCATTTTCCTTCATTACCTTTGAATATAGGACAAATTTTTCTCCAAATTGAAATGCACCCGTTCCTGTGGTACTGTCCTAGTGCTAGCTCCATGTAGAAGAGAGGAATACCTCCAAAGATGGCCATAATTGTGTAAGGGATGAGGAATGCTCCTGCAAGAAAGCAAGCAGATGATTATAACTTTTCATAGTAGTTCTCTTCCAATAGTGTCAGCATGCCATCGCCATAAACAACAGTTCCTTCTATCCCACAGGGAAAATGCATATATCCCCCGAGCCAGTGTGCCATGCTGAATTAACGTGGGATTTCTCATATGAGTAAGTACTTAGCTGTGTGAATAAGAAGGAACACTCAGGTGAAACTTCTCACATTTCTCTAGCAAGTATACCTAGGATTCACAAAGACTGTGCTGTCTACCTAGCATACAAATTGTAAGAGAGGATACACATAAAATAATTAATTTCTTCAGTAAAACGTCTAGGTACATCATGGAGACAAAAGTCTTTTCAAGTTCTCCTTCGTTATATTTTATATTAGCTGAAATGTAGTGAGACTAAGACTTAGCATTCCTACTGAGTGTTTTGACATGTTGATTAATTTGGTTTTAAATATTCTTTTTGTCAAGGATTCAGTCTCTTTTCTTGGGAGGTTATTCTGCACCTAACCAGCTCTCAATTTCTAGCTGTACTGATTTTTATATCTTGCTAAATAGTTTCTAGTTATCCTGTTGCAGTATTTAGGTTTTTCAGTCTGCTTGAAAGATTGGTAATTTCCCCATAGTCATTTGTCATTTGTGATATTAAAATGAGCCACTAGGCTTATCCATTTATAAGCAAGGAAGTTCAGTATTAAGGAACAGCATATAGAACTGGTCACTGACCTCCTCCGTTTTGATAGCATATATAAGGAAATCGCCACACATTTCCCAGATCCACTGCATACCCAATGACAGAGAGCAGAAAGTCAATTTTTTTACTCCAGGTCTCTCTGTCTTCTAGCTCCATCAGCTGCTGCTGGCCTTCTGCTCCACAGGTGGTCGACGTGGTGGTTGTAGTGGTGGTTGTGGCTGCTGGGGCAGTGCACTGGGCATCTTCTACCTCTCCCATTCCATTGCAAGGAACAGAGCTCTGAATCCCTGAATAACCATTTGAGATTTGAGCTGCCTCTCCTTTATCTCCCTGGCTAGGATGGACTTTATTCCCATCTTCCATTAGTCGCAGAGCAGATTTAGGGTTTCTGACCAGAAGTTCATTCTCTTTACAGTCTTCTCCTTCATTACAGTCTGAGACGTCTTTCTTGGAAGTCAGGGGCTGGGTCTCATTTCTTGGTGCCTTTTTTTCCATTTTTCCAAGTGATTTATTCTGTTCACTTGCAGACAGACAGCAGCGCAGAGTCCCGTTGTGGCTTGCTTTCCCACTCTTATATTCCCAGTGCTCTTAGATTTTCCCTTCCATATTTAAATCCACTGGATTGTAGGAATGAACACCATCTAAGAAGTAAAAAATAGTTTTAAAATGCATTATAGGGCTTGTTGATGCTGGTAACTTTCTAGTTAAAACTACCATGGATTCTGTGATTAAAATACATTTGAAAATAAGAAGCAATCACAACATGCGATTGAAATCATTTAGCAGATACAGCTAACTTCTAAGTGATCTACAGAGAAAGGTGATAGAGAGGAGGTAACCTTTCTCTTCTACACTAGACGTCCGTGCACTTAGATTTCAATCACTGAGCCAGGTTTGCTGGACTTTTAGTGCAGTGTTGGGCAACTTGCAGGCAATCCCAGTCCTGCTCTCACCTGTTCCCACATCYTCCCACTAACACTGCTTTCACAGACGACAGGGAACTGCCAGTTTGCACAAAAAAGAGCAGRGTTTGATATTTCGCCTGAGTTTTCCTTTTCATAAGATCATCTTGTGACTTCTAGCACTAGTTTCCAGATTCACCCAACATTAAGGAAAAAGAAGTGTTTAAACAAATACTTAGATAGCAATAGATACACAAATTACATTTCATAATCATCTGTCTTCAGAAATCCCACAGGGCCTGCCGTGATTAGMAACGGATCTACAAGGCTTAACTGAAGGTTTAGAAAGCTATTTAAAAGTCATTGCATTTGCATCAACTAACTTCTGAGGCTCAGTCAGTGCTAATAACAAGAAAAAATGGTCAGGAGAGGTCAGGAGACTTCAACTGAGTTGAATCGGTAAGAAATAACTTCTGGATCTATTCAGGACAAAACCCGTCCCCAGTTCCAGACCTGGGAAAGGTAGTAGGCATGAATTTATGCTGTATGTGCCCCGTAAACAAAAAAAAACAGGCATTGAGACAATCTCTGGCTTTACCTTCTTTTTACGTATGTACTGGAAGAATAATCTAGGAGAAATAAACTGTTCAGAAATTAAAATTAAAAAAAAAAAAAAGCAATTTGTTTTTCCTTGAGAACATGACAGAAAAAAAAAATGTGATTTAGCTGGTCACATTCTGTTCTCTGCTCCTTTGCTGAGGTAATGTAACTGCCCAGCTGCCCTGCTCAATGAAATCTCAAAATAGGAACTGATCCTTTGGGCTGTAAAGCCCTTGGGGCATTAACCTTGCTTTCTTTGTAGCTTGCAAGGGGTTATACAATCTACATGATGYCACCAAATATTAAATGACAATAATTACATCTCATTTTTCCTTTCAAAGGATTTTACCACAGTAATTATCATTACAACATCCTGAGCAGAAGAATAARCATCCTTTCAGTTTTAACTGTTGGAAAAATGATAGCAGACAGGAGATACTATTTGCAGGCACTGCCRGAATTATTAAAGCTGAAGGTGTTCCCTGCTTCCAGCGTTGTGCACAGACAACTTGTTACACCTCTTCCTAAACAATTATCTGTGCAAGCAGAAAGAGAAGGAAAGCTACAAAGCTGCAGAGCAAACAGGATGATGTTCTCAAGCTAGCAGTCTCTGGAAGGTGTTAAAACTTCCAGAAAGCTGTCAGTTCTTCAGGCTTACATTCTGTATTTACCCAGATAACGTCGTCATATAGCACACACTGCATCATTAATGCTGAATTCCTACGATAACAGTACTTTGTTACCATTAGTTAATCATCCACAAACACTGAAACGTCTTCAGAGTTTCAGAAAAAAAGATAATATGGCGAAGAACAGTAGTTTCTGTTTTACCTGCAAGAGTATAAAAACCCAGTGTCTTTGGAGTCCAAAACCTTCCAAATGTCTCAAAAGAGCTTGTATAGATGAAAACAGGCCCCCACCACTGGTGGTAACATAAAAATCCTAGGAAAGGCCACAGCCTATCCTTCTCTCCTTCTTGTATAGAGCATATTAAATAGAAGATTGGATCATGGAAAAGTAACCTGAGCCGTTCTGGACTTTACACCCCTGACTCGTAAATGAGAAAGCAGTAAAGTATGTTGATTTAACTACATTATTTTGTAGGACTGAATTTTCCATACCTGAGGTTTAAGCATTTAATGTATTTATTCAACATTTTATTTCTGCACATAGCTCGTTCTTGGCACATTCTATACTGAGAGAAACTGCTGAAAGTATTGTTGCTATCCTGCGTGCGTGACAAGCAAGATACTGCTATCTTATCCAGTTCTAGGTGCCTTCTAGTCTTCTCCAGGGCAGAGGAAAGAAATACCAAAGCATTTAAAATATTTTTGTATGATTTTCAGTAGTTTTAACCTCAGAGCTGTAAATTGACTCGTGAACTTTCCAGGGCTTCAGGTGGGCTTTGCACTACTCCCTTCTGAAAGGATATTACGGCTGATAACTGTCACGGGAAATACCTCTGGAGTGATAGACTTTACAGCTGTATCTTCATAGAGGCATGGCTGGCACATGAAAACAGAGTGGTTCCAGAACCATAAGATTTCAGTATCCTGAAAAAATAAACTTCAAGTTACCTCACTGGAGAATGTCCTCCTTGTCCCTTCTTGTTACAATTCAAGGGAAAAGTACATATCTGAAGGAACTGTAACTGCTATAAACAGTGTAAACAGCTGCAGAACTAGAGCTGTGGGAGGTTGAGATGAATGCTAAACTCATTAGGGAAAATTATGTTAGTGCTGGAGGATTTTGCCCACCCCAGCCTCCACTTAATCRCTGTGTGTCCATCTCCCTCTGGTTACAGGATCCAATGTAACAATGTTTGGTCGTTTTAGTGAATGATATAAGGAATGGTAGTTTATTATTTTTTTGTTCTGAGCTGTTGCAAAGGTTGCTGTTACATAGATACATATCAGCTTCTTATCACCAACAGAATTAGCTACCAAAGAAAAAGGAAAGAAAAAGAGAAAGCAAAAAAGAAAGATAGCTGTGCCTGCATTTAGTTTTGATCCGTGCTTTATAAATGTGGCCTTGCTCCTTTAGAGGCCGTGTCTGTGACGTCCCTCTCTCCAGTAGCTCCGAACAGAGATTATTCTGAAGAGCAGCTTCCCTGTCACTGGTACTGTGCTTTCCACAGGCATGTGGAAGGTGTCCCGTTGCCAGCACTGTAAACCGCACTGCTCCTGGTGCAAAGAGTGGCTAAAGAGGAGTGAAGCTTGACTCGGTCCCAGGGAAGCTCGGCTCTGCTCTAGAGAGGCACCAACTAACAAAAAGTGCAACTGCTCTGCGCTTTGCTTTTTTCGTCAAACGTGCTGGTGTGGATGAYTGAACATGTGTATCTAGCAGCTAGACTGAAGCCTCCAACACAGTTCTCGTAAGCCAAATATTAATTAAATGATAATTTTTGATTACTCCCACATAGAGCTAAATTTGAACCRGAGCTGTAGATTTAAAAGGCCCTGTCTCTCCCTTGATACGCAAAACCAACTCCGTTGCATCTAGCAAAGCAATCTGCTAGGAGCATCACCGTCCTGGGGTCCAGTTCCTTTCTGAGCGGGGCATGTTGGGATCAAGGGATCATTGGCTTGTTTATTTTTGGGGGCATGTTAGTGACCTCTTGTGGCAATGTGGGGAGCCCCTTCCTTTAATGATCCCACCATGCAATGAAACAAATCTTTCCAGCGCTCTAATACAAACTGATTTTCCTGCGTTTTGGAAAGGAGAGAATTGACTTTTAATGTGTTYAGGAGATTAAAACGATGAGGCTGAGGTGTAGCAAATACTGGATGCTGCAAGGGAGGCAAACGTCAGTAYGTTGCCTCATGTCACCTGGAGAAATACTTTATTTACAACAGGGCAGCAGTGCAAATTCCTGACATGCTGAACTCCTCAGGACAAGGCTTGTTGAGCCACAGTGTGCATGACTACAAAAGTTATTATTTGTCTCCAAATGATCACACACTTTTTAACTCCTACAGCTGCAAAGTATGTATATTTGCATATATTTCACTTCAAACAGTTTTTTTTAATGTGCTGATTTAATAACCCAGCACKTGCTGGAGTACCAGCCACCGACTTACAGCTGCGTTCCCGGAGGAGGATTCTCACACTACTGTTGTCGCTCAYGGTGTTCCATCTGCCTTACTTCTGTCCACTTACATGCTGGCAATTACAAAGAATTCAGCTGCTTTAAACTCTAAGAGAAATTTACCCCATATTCTTGGCAAACAGACCAAACACTTCCCTTATTTCCACTTAAAAGTTAAAATTATTTCTGCGAAATTGGCCTAAATCTCATTTTTATCAGGAAGTATTTAAGATAGTTGAAATTATTTAGCTGCTCGACTGCCTTTCAGTAAAGATGCAGTTCACACCAGCAGTTGTCTGTAAAAGCCCAGGGTTCATGGAAATTCTTTTTTATATAAAAAATCAAGAAAATGTTTGTATGAGGATAGAAATCATGAATGCTGTACAGAAAAATGTTTATGTTTAAAGTTTATCTGTAGGTACTATTTTCATCTCTGAGCCACAGTATCAACTCTGACCTGTGATACGTGGTTTTCGAGATACTTGATTCCAATAAATGTAGATGTAAGCATTCCTGGTCTTCCCCCACGTCTCCTCACACAGTCCTGGTCTGTCTTTCTGCACAGGATGGGAGGCACATGACTTGGACGACAGTGTGAACGTTGTAAAGATTATCGCTTTTGACATGTTTTTGTGGACTAGGGAATTCCTATTTTGCTGCATGTGTGGAGTGAGGGARTATACAGTCTTAAACTTACTTTTCCTCCCATTTTGCACAGGCTAGAAATCACACTTCAGTTAAAATTTTACAGGATAGCTCACATGCTCCAATATGAGGAGCTGTTAGAAAATAACAATATTTCAGCCAGTTAAATATTGAAACCAGATTGTACTGCATTATGATGAGTTTTACCTGTTGTTTGTTGTAGATGAGTCAGAGTTCATAAAAAAAATGCCATTTGCTTTTGTATGCGTTTACATATACTGATTTCAATAAGAAATGAGTACTCTAGAGTATCTTTTTCTATTAGTTTGTTTCCATTAGGAAAATTGATAATAACTGTGGTGGATTGTATTTCAGATTTCTAGAACTGATATTCATAAATACATAATAAGTTGATATATAGCCCCAGATTTAATATGGCTGCTGATAACCAGAGAATCAGAGAGAGTACAGGCAAAGCAGATACAAGCTGATGTCTAGACCATCCCTCAACAACTAGGAATTTCTCTCTTCAGTTTCTTTTAGCTATGCTTCATCTGTTTTAAGACATTCAAAACTGATTTTTGATCAAGAATGATCAAAATCCACTGAAAGTACTGGGTTATTTCCATGCATATCAGATCTGATCCCATTACCAATGTTTCTAAGTGTAATTTGGGTTTAAAACTGATTTTTGATCAAGAATGATCAAAATCCACTGAAAGTACTGGGTTATTTCCATGCATATCAGATCTGATCCCATTACCAATGTTTCTAAGTGTAATTTGGGTTTCGTATTTCTGCACATCACTATAATACATATTTTATAATAAATTTGCAGTATATAGGTGGCCAAATGGATCCTGTATGTGAATAATTGCAACTGTCCAAGGGCTGGCTCACATTCTTATTAAAACAGAGTGGAGCTGTACTCAACAAGTAGTCCCATGGAAAAAGTGACCCTTTTGGCAGAAWAAGAAGCTACTTACCAAAGGAAGGATGGCATAAGTAGTAAGCTTTCTTCAGTTAACCTGCGTGTTCCCAGGCAAGGTTAAACTTAGATAAGATGTAAAAGTAGCACTTCTAAAAACAGTATTATTGGGCAATATAAACTTGTACTGTGAATTTGATGTCATAATCTTGTGCATGTTTCAGTCTGAAATTATAGAGTAGGCAGGAAACAGCTCTTACCAATAAAAATTGTTGAGAATAGACACTGTATTGTAGTGGGAATGCTGCCAAACTGATGACACTCATTTAAACAACAGAGAGGGGGAAGAAAATACATTTTATGGCCGCAGAGTGTTCACACATAGTGCAAGGAAACAGATAAGCTTAGAAGGAATGATATTCCYTTTTTTTCTTCCTCAAATTATTTATACAGACTTGAAGGAAGAGTCCTAATAGAGCAGTTTTCACCAAATGAACTCAGCACTGTTCCTTAATATCATTCTGCTTAGGCAAATTAATGTGCACAATCTATCAAGAGACCTGTTCACTTACTCAAAAGTGAAAGGCTGACTGCATATGTATGCCAGCGTGCATGTATTCATACTTAGGCTTGCAGTGTTTTTACCTAACGAAAATAAAGAAACAGTCACAAGTGTTCCAAGGTGATGTTTCTTTGAAGATACTTGTTAACGGCAGTCTCCAAGTTACAATCCCATTATTCACGCTCCAAGCTCTACTTAAGTGTTTTATGAAACACTTATCATAGACGGGCTTCATTATGTTGTATTAGTTGTATAAAATACAGATTGCCAGACCTACAGAGCTGCACTAACACATTTTGAAAAGAGTTAAACAACTTCAGAGAAAACGCAAGGGTACAAAATCAACATTTCTTTAGGCTCTTAATGCTGTTCCTAAYGAAAACTCAGCTGCTTAAACATTTCCTTGCAGGAAGGCAGGAACGAGATTAAATATGCTGCATATTGCCATGTGTGGGAATTTCTTTTTAGTTAAATTTCCAGTTTGAGGGCAGTTTTTGTTAATGTATATAACCAGTTGAAACTCATCTCCCCCTGCTCAGTTAGAAAATGCACCCACAACAGTCATTTGCCACATGCCAAGTTTACAAAGTATGCTCCAAGATTATGGTCAATCCACTCAAAAACACCAGCAGACAAAGCGTAAGTGTGTGAGATGTTTTCCTGATAAAATGCTCGACAGCTAACAACCTACATTTAAAAAGTTCCACAGACGTAATAATCTCAAGCCCAATGACTGCACCATCCTTTTCCCCCAGGCTTTCTTAACATACCGAAATAYGTTTCCCCTGACTATTTTTATATTCAATTACATTGTACTCCTCACTTAAACTTCCGTATTGCTTAGCAAACTAACTCAGCAAGCCAGTAGCTTTCAGTAGTAAACATGATTGACTCTACATATATTCATGACATACTCTTCAGATTTATTATTTATAGTAAATCTGTCCCATTGAGTTAGATAATTTACTATTCTGGAACAGTTTACCTTTTAAAACATAATTCAATAAGATTAATAGTTTACCTTATCCTTTTAAAATAAATAACAGTTTGCACTGATTTTTTTTGCTTTAGATGCTACTTCTTCCCTTTATTTTTCTTTTGTTGTAGTTTAATGTTTTTTCAAAAAAATATTTTTTTTATGTTCACAATACAACTATATGAACTGCCAAAATTCTAATTTGAGATTGTCATAACATGTTCTGCTGCAGGCATGTAACTCCTAATATTTAAGTGCTGGACAAGTGCCTGAAAAAGGCAGAGGAGGGCATATAGCATCAGAAAAGCAAAGAAAAGCATATATTAAAAAGAAAAAGAAAAAAAAAACAGAGCAAACTTTAACCAAAAATCAATGTATTTTTTTCCAAACTTATGTTAGATGTGTATTTTCTCAGGTTTTTTTTAATTAACTCAAGACCTTAAAAGTTCATTTAAAAATCAAACACTCAAAAACATTATATACATTTTAGACTGTCATTATTATTTCAGAGTTCGTAACCAAAGTTGAACGAGGTAACGAAGAGTGAAAGTTAATGAAACTCTGATATCTGCTCAATTTAGAAGGTAGGCTCTGGAGACAGGCTTCCAGGAGTCTGTCTAAATTTCATAAAATCCTTTAGATAGCTGTGTATTAGAAACAAAATTGTAAAGTACCTGTCCTTCGGATGGGTTTGAAGTGCTTTCCCGGGAGTTATCCAAGCTCGAGTAACCCCAACCCCACGTTCACTTCAGAGCCTCGGAAGTGCAGCCTGTGGGCAACTCAGCATCTTGTTGAGGTTTTTGTACACCAGTCCCTCTCACATGGTCTGATTTCAGATAATCTGCTGCCAAAGAGCTCTTTAAGAATTTTTGCGTCACTTTAGTCAAATAAACTTTATGTTTCACCAGGGCTGCAGCTCAGCTTTCCTCCTAGAGGTGGGTGGCTACRTTTGTGTGTTCTGATCAGCTCACGAGAGCAGGATCCAGTGAGGCTAGAGTCAGGCTGAGGGAAGCTCTTCTGGTAAGGGGCAGTTTTGTTGTCTGTTATTACAGCTGTATATAGCAGAACGGCGGTGGGGAAAGAGACAGTAAATGGGACTGAAGTTTTGAGGGAGTCTGTAATTACAAGTTTGCATGTGGGTCTGTTGATTACAGAAAGAGGTGACGGACTGGGATATTATCACAGTAAAAGGACTGGAAAGAATAATATTCACTACTCAATGTTTACATTATTTTAATGAAGAAATAAAGATAAGTTTAGTTCTGTTTTAAAATTTTGAAGGACAATTTCTTTAAAAAGCATTTTTCTGCTTCAATAAGCTCAACAAGTGATTTCGTCTTACTACTCCTCAAAACATCTGACTCAACATCTGACACATGCTTTTTCTCCAGTTTCTTTCATCCAGTTTCTTCATTTCTCAACTTTACGATTTGTTTATAAAAGGTGATAAATCATAGATCAGTGAAATAGTGCCACAGTTTATGTGATGGGTTTGAAAAAGAAAGTAGAAAAACAGTAGGGGGAAGATAAGAATAGCTAATCGTTAGAGCATCAGCAGTCTTGCTGTAAGTTACTGCTAGTTTTCAGAGAAGTGTCCCAAACCATTGTATGTAAACAAACTCTGAAAACTAAAAAACACAGAGTTATAATTAGCACTTTTTCTGCCTTCTGGTCCCCTGCTGACACCAGCAGACAAGCAGCAGTGTGTCATTGGCACCATCTCAAGGATAGCTCAGGTACTGCAATTACAAACATCAGGCGTGTTAAGCAGAATCTTTGCTTTCCCATTAATTCTTGCAGACAGCACATTGAAAGTATTTTGTTACATTAGCTTCGTAACCTTTAATTGTTTTAGAGATTTCTTGTTCTTTTACTCAAGATAGCAACATCTAACTTGTCTTCTCTCTGCCATGCTGCGTCGTCCTCCTGTACTCTTCTTTCCAAAATAAACAGTTGTGCTAATCTCTGCTTCGCTGCAGTTAGAAGAAGAAAAGCAGGTTAGTGTTTTTACACGTTATAATTGTTCACAGTCTTCCCGCTGTTTTGTCTTATTCTGAAGAGTTTGTGAGGACAAAGACTGCTGTGGTTCATCCACTAAATCTTACTTAAGATCAAAGTACAACGTTTTAATGCTTAAGTACTCGTTGGAGCATTAGACCCCATGCTGTGGATACTGGGCTTTTTCTTTCTTAGGAGGCAGGAGGATGGGTGGCACCGAGGGTCTGTGCCTCCTCTTACACACACATTTCCAGCACACCAGCACTGGGAAACTGGAATGGATTTTCCAAACTCGCTTATGCTAGTCTCAYACAGGAAATAAAATTTCTCTTCATATTCTTTGGGTTCCTCTGCTATTTGTACATCCATGTGTGTAAAAACTTTTATAGGCACCTTGACCCTTGTCTGAAGTTTTTCCTCCATCTTAGTCTCTACTGAAAGCATTTTTTTTACCAAGTTCTGAAATGCTGTTGAATACCATTCATTTTGGTCAACACTTGCAGTTAAACTGCTTTCATTTGGTCACATTGGTGACATGCAGTGTCAGTATTTAGTTATTTTTGTAGAGCATACAAAGCTGTAATGTGAAAAACAGCATGTTAAGAACACAAAAACACCCTTTTTGGCTTATCCTGGTCTTTCACTTCAATTGCTTTTTTTCATTAATGTCTTTTGCAGCAGTGAAGGTTTTTTAAATCTCTTGCCAAAGAGTCTAGAGCCTTTTGGGCATAATAGAAAAAACAGACTTAAGCTTTCAGGCTGTCCCCTCAACTTTATGACACTTACCTATCCATCACGTGAAAGCTTTTGGATACTGAATCAGCTCCAGAACATCAAGGAGTCTTCTACGTATTAGTGGAGAAAATCTTACTGATTTTAGGGCAAGTATGGAAAAACAAAAGGAAGAAACTTTACACAGTTGTTTGGTAGCAACATAACTTCAAATGCTTCCACAGCTCCGTACAGAGGAAGCAGCCGTAGATGCCAGTCGCCAATGCCAGGGCAACCTTGGGAAGCGTTAAGCAGCTTACCTGCAGACAGTGGTACCAGCTCTACCACAAAGTCAGTAATGATGCAAGTCATGCAAGCATGTCTCTGCTGCACTGCCAGTAAGAGGACAGGAACAACCTCACAAATAACACAAAACAAGAGAAATTTTATGTATTTACTTGTTCCCATCTTTTGCTTAGTTATGAATCAGACTACATTTAGAAGCTGTTAAGGTTGGCTTTGGGATGAAAGAGAGAGGAATTCTGTTTGTCCTTCTCTGCTATTTCCTGCGCTGGCTGCGCTGGGATACACATCTCAGAGTTCAATGGGTTTAAGAGGTTTGTGTTGCTTCCACAAGAGCTGTGTAGAGAGAGAACGTTCTGGGGRAGAAATCTCATTCTGGTCACTTCCAAACTGCCACCAGATGTAACCTCTCCTCCTGCCTCTTCCTTTTCTTGATCAGCAGCATTTATTATTCTTGAACTTCTGACTGAAACTGAGGCAGC
The DNA here is from genome assembly GCF_003343005.1 of Rhea americana. Classification (NCBI taxonomy): domain Eukaryota; kingdom Metazoa; phylum Chordata; class Aves; order Rheiformes; family Rheidae; genus Rhea; species Rhea americana. The sequence goes on from NW_028185872.1 coordinate 194,599, forward strand.
TGAYCTTTATAACATGGCCTGTCAATATCTTACAGCTGTCAGAGAAACTCTTYGGATTATCACATGAAAATTAGATGCTTTTATTGATACAATTTGGAAAAGGAAACTATTTGTCGGTTGGCTGGTTCCACAGCAATCCAAAGGTCTTTTTAAAATGTGCAAAGGGTATGAACTGAAGAAATGGCACTGAAACAGGGAGGGGAAGGCGTGGGGTTTTGTTGTGTTTTTTGTTTGTTTGTTTGCATTTCATTCTAACCTAAGCATCTTTTTACTGGTTGGATGTTAATTTTTTTTGTAAAGTGGTCCATCAGGCATTGAGCTTTCTCTGCTTAATTTTAGCAAGCTAAGCTTATTGCCACATCATTTCCATTTTGAAGAGAGAGTTTAATTTTGATTGACTCTAAACCAGTTCCTGAGAACCGACTGGAGTAAAGCAGCCTGCTTCTCATTTACACACTCCCATAGTACTCTGCTGGAGAGRTGCTGGGCCAAGTCCGTCATCTCCCCCGGCTGCACTCATCAACTACCCTGAACCCGAGAAAAGGCTGAGGCTCTTCTGGATCCAGCCGTGCCTTTCGCTGTGCGAGACAAGACGAACTTTCTCAGCCTTCTTACGGAGCACACGGCCTCTCAATCACCTRCTTGACCGCCTTGATTCTTAATCCCACGGCTGAGGGCTGCTGATCCCGTTACTGTTTTTTCCTTTAGGACAAAAGGGCAGCGTGCGCCAGGAAACCATTGTGYCTTCCCTGAGCCAAGAGCTGAGGTGCAATTTTTTATCATCTTTTCCTCATTTTTTCCAATAGCAAAATTAAGGACACATGAATAAATACCCTGCAAGAAGCTTCAGTTTCAGATTCTTAGCATTGATTTCTCAGAAGTTTTTTTTTTATTTTGAAACCAATCATTACTTGAATCTCGGCTGTGATCCAACTCAGTAGACCTAAATGAACCAGAATGAGGCATAGTGCCAGCCTGCATTACCCAGCGTTCACTGAGGCTGGATACCAACACAAAAATAAGCCAAAACTAAATAGTAAAGGAGGTATTTATAGCTAGATTGCTTTTTCATTTTTTCCTCTGTTATCATGTAAAATTCATTTCAGCTGCTTCAGAAACTCTTTCAGAAGACAAAATATTTATTATTTTGAAGCAGAAGCATAAGGCTAATTTTCAGTAACTTCTCCGTCTTAATGTAGGTAGCATGTTAATGGGAAATAATTTTACACATACAGATTTTATTCATCTTTCAAGCTACAATCTAAAAACAAGTTCACTTGCCACTAAGATTTGATGGGCTATTTCACGAACAACAGACTGCTGGTTAGCAAGAGCATGCAGCTATCAACTCCGATCAAAGGCACAGGACTGGCCATCGTGGACTGTTGTCACCCAGGTAGCAAACCACAAAATACCCAACAAGTATTCTGCCAGCCTTAAATTTTAGGAAGAGGCATTAGCATGAACCTTAGAACTGTTTGTTCAACACCCCGTGGAATTTTCAAAGCAGAAGAAATACAGCCCTCCCTTTGGCATATGTATTTTCCCTCCTTTTGCCCGTTCCTTCTTAAAAAGAATTTACAAAGTTGCTGGGCATAAATGCAAAACTGCTTCTGCCAGAATGGCTTCATTTCCTTTAGCACATTTTAGCATGGAAGTTTTGTGCTCTTTTTTTTTTTCCTCCTTTGAAGGAAAGTGGGAAAAAACATACCATTGTATAAGCTGTACTGGGAAATATCTGGGCAAGAACTGCAAAGATAAGCCACAGTGGACAATACTTTTAAATACCCAAATTGACAAAAACTGGCTTGGAAACAGTTTTTAATTTGTCAAACTCAATCAACAGAGCTGGCATGGGCAACACAGCCATTAATCAGCTAAACCTCCAGAGAAGTAGTTAACTCTCTGACTGCTATAACCCTCTGGTGTATCTGGTAGATAGCATAAAGGAAGTAGAACAACTGGTGTAATGTCACAAAMAAAGATTTTGGAAGACTAAATTACTGACCTTTTGGAAGAAAAAAGCTCCCCAAAACAACACATGCATTAGTCATAACCAAAATATTGTGTATAATACAACTTTCCAAGAGATTTGGCTTTGTTTCAGAGCCACCAGGATTCAGCATCAAGCACAAGACTGTTTACTTGCCTCAATGCAAGTAACAGCATGAGGTAGAGATTGTGCATTACAGAACCATAAGGCCAGAAGGAACCTCGAAAGATCATCTCGTGCATCCCTTTGCCCTAAGCAAGGATCAACCATCAAAGCCATTTCTGGCATGTTTTTTTGTAAGCTTTTGTAAAGATCTCCAACAAAGGAGACTCCACACTTCCTCAGGCAGTTTAGTCCAGAGCTTCGCTATTTGTATCACTGCACTATTTTTATCACTAGAAAACTTTTCCTAATCTCACTGAATCTTGCTGCAGTTAGAGACCATGACTTGTTGATCTATTTATCATGAGCAGTGGGAACAAAATTCCCTTCTTTGAAGTACCTATTTATGAATTAAAAGAAAATGATGTCTCCCCTTTTCTCTGACTAAACACCATGGCTCTTTCTGCTTATCAGTCATATTTTTCAAGTCTTCTGATCATTCTTATCACTTTTCTCTGCACTCTTTTTGGTCCACATCTTTTGAGGTGCAGTACCCAAACTGGATGCTGCTGTCCAGCTAAGCCCCCACAAGTGCTGAGCAGAGCTGGGTGACCTCACATTGTAGGCTATTTCTGTTTATATGCTCCAACATGGCATTATATAATCTTGTGAAAAAAGTAATCAACCATAACGTTAACATTTCTCTTGCCACACATACTTAGCTTACACTTGTTTGTATGCTCTATTCGTACTCTACACATTTGCCTTTTTGATAGACATCAGATTTGAATATCAAGTATAAATCAGAATGTTTACAAATTATTTAACAATAACCTGATTTCTCCTGTTACTTAAAAGGTATGCTCAAACTTCCAGAAAGAAAACAGTACGTGAGGCACACTTCTGACAGTCACATTGCAGAAAGCAAGAAAGGCCATCTACCTTTCCTAAACTGGTGGGGAAGTCTAAGCATCACACTTTGGATCTTCTGAATTAGGAAAACTTGTTGCAGAGGTGCAGCTGTGTGTTATTGCTTATCGCTGCTGCTACTAGAAAGAGGCAAACTGAAAGCAAGAGAGTTTTCTTAAAAAACAAGTGAGAAGTACCCTCAGTCTTGGGATGACAGAAGACTTTTTGACTTAAGCCCAAAATGACATGAGCTGAATTTTACTAGAAGAAAGGGAATCAAGCTATAGTATCATGATACTACCAAGATGCATTCTGTACATCTCCAGAACATCTCCATTACATTTGCAGAAGATACTGCAAGGGTCACAGTTTCTTAAAGCACATAATTCAGGGAGAGGAACAGCCCTGCTGCTGTTACACACTGCATTGTTTCCCTCCTCTAGCCAACACTCCTACTCAAAGAAATATTAAATCATAGCATGTTGAATCAGCATGGATGTTTCCTGGCCAAATCCAAATCTGAATTTAGTTTAGCAGGCAACATGTACACACATACTTTACCTTGGCATTTTAAATATATTTTGTGTAACAAGCATAAAATAAATACATATTCATATCTAAGGGAATGGTATTTAGCAGCTTCCTGATAGAGACAGTATTACATCTGCCTTTCAAGCCCAGCCTTATTTCAGAGCTTTTGAATTCAAAAGCTCTAGAAGTATATGAGGCAGTGTGCAAGTGAAGGAAATCTGAAGGGAGGAACAAAAAAGAACAACAAAAAAGAACAACAAAAAATAATTTAACAACTTTCTGCCTTAAGTCAAAAAGCAAGAAAACTTTGTTGTAGAACACTACGGCACACCACAAAACTCTACGGCAGTTCATTTTAGTAATATTTACCTATCACCCACAGTAGCTGGCATATTATTTGAATGTAGTTTAAAAAGCTCACTTTCCCTCTTATTTGTCTATGACTAAACTCAGTACAGARCAAGAAAACTATTAGGGTACACAGAGTCTGCCATTTTGGCACAATTTAAGTCTAAGGATTGGTACTGTACTCATCACCAGAGTATGAGTGCCTGCAGTGCACAAGATGCAACATGTTTATCTTTGTTCAGTGAGAGGAGTGCCTTCGTGACTACTACTGAGAATATAACACAGCATGTCTTCTTGATCTGTTCATGTCCTGGCTCACTTAGGTTTGTTTGCAAGTCACTAATATCCTTCTAATTCAATAGTTACATGTGGCTCATTAAATAAAAATAAACAGAGCTGAACCAGTCACTTAAGAAAGTGTTTATTTAAAAGCTTCATAGCACCATCTTGGTTTTGAAAACATCCAAATAAAATGCAGCAATTAAATTTTTTTTTTCTGTTGAGCACAACACTAACTCCATCTGTGAACATATTTACGGTTGTTCTTGTTAATCTAACTGAAAAATAGCGCTCCTGTGCATGCAACATAGTGCTAAGCCTGGATAGAGTTATCCAGTCTAGCTCAATAATGGAAGATTAGAAACAAGTGGAACTGAAAACCTCCAGGAAGCAGTTGTTTCTCTCCTGCTGGAAGAGAAAATTTTCTGAAGGCTGTTTTAAGGAATGGAGCAGTTTCTACTCTTATGTYCCCTTTCAATTTTCTTCCCTTGGCAGCAAAACTAAAAATGTAAAGGTTAAAATATTTTGAATATTCTTTTAAGGTATAAGAGKCCATAGATAATTAATTTATAAATATCTTGATGTATTTGTTTTAGCAATCACCTAGCTGTTAACTTTAAAGAATGGCCTATTATGACCATCTTCTCTAGGGAAAATACTAGTCAAAAGTTAYTATGATGATTTTTGTTTAAAAAAGTAGAGATAAAAATCAAACAGCCATTGAAAGCACTTGTATTACATTTTCATGATGAGTTTTTTCCTTTCTCCCTTTTTAGTTTTGCAGAGTAGCCTGCCTGAGAGCTTTTATTGAGCCAATCAGTAAAGCGCTATTTTCCAAAGATCCTTAACTTACATTTCAAGAATATGGACCATGCTGAGTGCTTGGTCACGTTAACATTTGGCTATGGCTTCCAACCACTGGGATTCTCTATTGCATCTACTTCTGGTTGATCATTAGGAGGCAAACAATCTGTAGTTCACTTGGCTAATGCCCCCATAGGGTCCCAAGCTGGCAAAACAATCGGCTCCTGCTGCATCACTGCCAAGATATCTTCTGGCACATGCTTCTTATCCACCACAACTTCATACACGTACTCAGAAAACCAGTCATCAGTCATGATCAGGTAACCTGGAGATGAAAACAGTTCATTACAACAGAGAACCATTACTGCTACAATGAAGCAGTGACAGTTTCACCCATGCATGATCCAATACAAACAGGACCCACTCATACTCCAGTATCTATCAGGACAAAGTACAAGGAGAAAAAAAAACGAACAAAAMCCCCACCAAATCTCACATCACTAAGAACTTAACATCCAGGCTAAGCTGATGTTGAAGTATTTCAATGTGCACTGTTAGACCAAGCAAGAAACCTACTAGGAGAAATAAGACCCAGAATATTCATCATTTAGGCTTCCTCTATTAAAACAGACACCTGGAATACTCAAGTGAATTGCAATGCCTTTAAAAAATTAATATTTAAGTCAGAATGTAAAGTTATCTGGGTCTCTAGCTTTACAATTTTCAGGATTTTGATTAAAGAAATTTTCCTGATGAATATCCAGATCTTTGGTTTAAGTAACCTCAAACTTTGTTGCCTTAGTTCTTGTAGTAAAAGGAGGCTATCTGGTTTCCTCAAATACAAAGCCAACTAAATCTCACTGTGGCTCAACTAAATCTTAAATTTTTTCCCTTAATATTATTCTTCCTGAAAAGTTCAGTGGGCTGCCTTTGAACCGGGGGGAAAAGTTACATTTAGAGTATCACAGTTTTCAGCAGAAAACTACCACTGGAAACAAGCTATTCAAGGTGAACCAAAATTACAGCGTGCCAGGGAAAAAGAATACATTTAGAAGACAGATGAGAAAGCTTTATGTAATAAAGTTCCTCATGTCCTTATACAATATCATCACAATCAAATGAAACAAGAAAATGTCCAAAGAATATGGACAATAAATGCATCTATCTACACCATCTTGTTTCTAAAGCAGGAGATCAGATTGAATTCCCATAAATTAAAAACCCTATCAATTGTAATCCGAGCTAGAAGCCATTTTGGAAACACTGCCAAAGGGAGCTGCCTTGATTATTCTCTCTTCAGGATATGAGTTCTGTGGGACACACAAAAACCTCTCACTCCCAAGAGCCAACAAGTAATTGTACTCAGAGGATAATGAACTCTGCCTCTGACATCCTGTATCTCAAAGCCTGACAGTGCTGATTAGGATCATGCTGTCTGAACAAGAAGGAAACATCAAGCAAAACTTCAGAACATGCAAAAAAGGAAGGTTGCTCTTTGAGAAGGCCTGTGCCTTGTGTCACAATGAAAGCTGTTATCAATTTCTTCATTAAAAGGAGACACACACTATAGGCAGCAACATATATACCTGAGAGCCTGCCTTAGGCAACCCTTCCTAAGGGTAGCAGGGAAAAAGTAAAATAAATAAAAAGTAAACAGAAGTGTTTTTCCGAACAGGGTACAGCCATGGAGTTTTACCTCAGGCAATGAATCTATTGCTTCTACTCAACCCATTTGTATGTAAACTAGCAATACAATACAGGAGAACTTGGAACAGCATTGTCTTTGTCTGACCTGACTGGTTACTCCTCCTCACATACATAAGGCTTGGCCACATTTCTCTAACTTATTCAAAGAAAAACGTAACAATGAAGGATTTTAACACTGACAAGCAGCAGGTTAAGGAGCAGTCGGTCAAGGCAGCAAGGCCAAGAGCTACAGCACAACCTAGGATTCAGGCACCTGAAAATAAAGCCCTTGCACCAAAGTTCCTCCTACAAGCCACTTGGTRCTCAGAACCTTCCCTTCCTAATGTGCTCCTGGAAAGATATATACGAAGACAGTCACTAAGTGTCTACACTTAAACCCTTGAAGTGTCTTAATGCATATGGAGAATAAATATGTAACAGCACAAGTAGAAAGGAAAAAGTCAAAAGGGAGGTGACTTCTAGCTGGAAATGTACCGTAAAAAAGTTGTCCTCATGACAGAACAAACAGATGGACCCCCAAAGAAATGCAATAATGTGATTCAGTATTTGCCTTTGAAGACCTCTTTCTTGCTCTTAAAGAGAGATATCTAAAGGGATAAGCTGGGCTCAAAGTTAAGTAATACTGTACTGTGGCTCCAGAACAGAGAGTAAGCAGAATAATTAAACTTGCCTGGATGGCTGACAAAGTGCCAGTAAAACATAGAATGGAATTTTTTTTTTCTGAGAAGTGATTTTTATTTATGTTTTTACCTCAAAAGGCAAAATATGTTTGTCAGCAGCTGTGTTCATTCCTTGAGGAAAAACAGACTGGATTCCAAGAAACAGTTTTTAAAACAGATACCCATATAATTACTAAATATTTAGGAGAGCCAATGCTAGCTGTTCTCAGGGCTTCCCTTTCCCTGGGGCAAGCACTAGAATTCAGTTCTGTCCCCTGGAAGGAATGCGAGCATATAACTAACTTCCTCCCATGACACCCAATACAAGAGTCATGCTTGTTCCATTCCTGCACCATGCCAGTCTGGGGAAACTGGTGCTCCTCAGGCTGTTGCACCTCAGATGGTACTCAGAGCAATGCAAGAGGGACCCCATATAAAAGTATTCCCATTTCCAACCAACTATAAGCTTTCTATGACTCAAAAAAAAAATCTAGTTTCTGGCACTTTTTTGCACGCTGTACCCCTTTACTATCCTGTCCAAGAAACAGTGGAGTTGGGTCTTGTATCCCCACACCCAGCTGGGCCTCAGCTGTAAGATGCCAAGTTTAACATCATTCTTGGCCTCCTCTTTAGTGATGTGGATTCTGGTTTCCTGTGCTGGACTTATCCAAACATAGCTTCCCAATTCCTTAACAAGCAGATAAGAAAGTTCACTGCCAGGCTGACTCAATGATGYAGCAAAAGAGCTAGAACAGACTGCAAATCCTCATCCTCTGAGGCCAGCTAGGACTGGATGTTGAAGAGTGTGTAATCATCATGCCTATTGCTCCTGTCAGGTTGCCTCAAAGGATATGTCCAATTGCCTTTAACTAAACAGTAAGTTGATTGAACACACCTAAGAAAATTACTTAAGGATTCACCTCCCTGAAAAAAAAAGAAAAAAGTAGTCTGAAATAGAAATCAAGCTTCCTAGTTCTGATGGGATTTTCAACCAATGCTTTTTTCTAAACAACTCTCTAACCAAAAGAAAATATAGACAGTGAGCAARAATTTCCAGAGACAGTAGTCTCTACCCCTACAAAACAGATAAATGACAGTGACTCATCAAGAAAAGTTCACATAGATGGTGTGCATGCAATACATGCATATGATGTATGGACAAGATTTATTCAAATCACACTAGAGCCCTATTATATTCTAAAGGAGCAATGAGCTCCACTTAGGTGGTTCTAGAAGAACTCATTCCTGAAAAGTGAATGTATATGCAGGAAAAAGACAGTCTCTCAGGGCAGGTAAACTAACTGCAGACTAAGTAACTCGAGCTTACAAAGCTGGCAAACTTTCAAAGTTCAACAAAATAATACTCAAGACTAGGTAATTGACTTAGTGTTATTTTTAAGTCAAAGCCTGAGGCACTGCACCTTTCATTTGTAGCTGCTGCAGTTATTAATGTAGCCATACTCTCACTGCCTTACTTCCAAAAACAGTTAACAAAAGTTTGCAGTGATTGATAAACAGCACTTTAAAAGAAAGCATAAGACACATTCAGTTTTCACATATGATTCAGGAAGACTATTTAAATAATAATAATCAGCCACTGTCAGCATGGGGTACAGCATGAGACAACTCTAATAAACAGAGCTAAGCTTGAATCTGTAACCAAAAAATTTCAAATGTACTAAAGTATGCAGTGAAGTCTTTTTACTTTCCTACAAGAAGGACAAAGTATTTTTCTACAGTGCATTCTGAGGGATTTCTTGGAAGTGACCCTATCTTACTTGGTCTTGCAAAAGATCTCCTATCTTATCTATTGTCCTTTTATTAAAAAGTTCATTTTACATCACTGAAATTCTTGCCATTTCATAAAAGAAATACTACTACATTTTCAAATCAATACTACTACATTTTTTCAGATGTGTATTTTGYAGCAAAGTCTTATGAGCAACAAAATAACAAGAGTTCTGCTCTCTTGGCACTTGTCAAACTCTTACAGCTGCTTTCTCTCCTCTTCCACCCAAGGATAATGGCTCACAATTTGTGACCAAAAGCCAATCAGTATATACTCCTTAAGGAAAAAAAGCAGCTTTACAATAACAACCTAACTAAAAAAAAAATGATCTATTTTATGAAAGTTTATTACTTTAAATACTTTATTATATGAACTTTAGATATGTTTTCTAGAATGCCTTTGATAAATCTTAATATTTCCAAGAGGCCCTGTACTCTTCATGGTACATCCTACTACTTGCCATGTCCTGACATTATAGCAAGTGAAGACACACCTTTGCAGGGTATCAAATTGTTTTTAAATGAGGCCTCAGGTTCATAACTGTAATTACTAAAATATTAATGTGATCTGACAAGATGTCTCTCAGAGCAAGAAAGTAACCATTACTAGCCAAATTACTTGGAATGAAAATTCACTTAGACAAGCTGAACCCATTTGATCTGGTGACAGAAGTCTACTGGTATCTACCCATTACCTTCCATACACAAATTAAACAGTTTGACTATTGGATTGTCAAAAGCTACAGGACAAGGACAAAATACACCTCATTCAGCTTAAGTTATGCCATCTAAAGCAAGGGTCAGCTTTGTTATTCTGCTTTTGGATGAAGAGAAAGGCTCCCTCACTGTCAGTTCCAACCATCTTCCACGAAGTGCAATGGCCTCTACAGTTTGACACGCTAACACAATGCCAAGTTAATCCAGTGACACTACTTGCTTCCAGTCAATGTCTCAACTGAATTTACTTAGAGGTAAAACACATTTAAGCTAAGATGGTTTGTCTTCCAGAAATAGTGCCATATCTCAGCAATCCACATGCTGTTTGCAGGCTCATTTCGCAGCACATCCTTTTTCCCCTTCCAGTTCCCTATTTCCAAATACTACAGTTCAGTATTCCGGTCCTGTGACTATAAATTACTTTACCTTTRTTACCACGGTCTTCACCCCAGGAGTTTTCCACTCTCCATTTTTCAAATGACCCTTCTTGCCCATCCTGTGACAAAACAAGTACATTGCTATTCAGTAGTGAAGAGCTGTGCCCGTTTACAGCAGTTAACCCTTCCAAGCCTGAATCCAGCACCAGCAACCACAGAGCTCTACCCCCCCGCCCCCAAAAGAAGAGACAGTCTCAGACAATGGTTTCTTGCTAACAGGTTGAAGAAAGTAATTTTCAAAAGATTGCTTACATAATGCATGAGGAAAGGTAGCTGAGAAGGGAGCCTACAGTAGATACCTATTTTAATCTGAGAACTGAATTGAAATTGAACTTAGTTCAAGTTTCTAATCAACTGCCAGGAAGAATTTAAGTAGCCTTCCCTATCATCTAACAGAGTCCTGGCTGCCTTGTGAAATACAGAAATACTTGCATAAATTAGAAATCAAAAGACAGGAACCAGGGCAATACAGTAACTGTAATGATTTAGGACAGTATTAGTAAGAGTAAGTGCAAACACTTGAGAAATCAAGCTGAAGGACCAGTCTGGTTCACTGGAAAATATATAAGCTTCTAACAAACATAAAATACATTTGATTTTACATTTACAAGTACGCCATATTCTAGACAGCACTGTGCATATCTGAAGAGCCTAGTTCAAATATATCAAGTACCTAAAAGCATTGAAAACAGCTTCACAGGCTTGCTATACCACAAAATGAACTGCTGCTTCCTCCAGAGAAGGAGGAAAAAGCAGCTCCCTTGAGGAACTAATGAATATTCATTCTTTCTACTGCAAGTATTTTTTTTTTAATAACAAATCCATTTTTAATATTTAAAGGAATATTGCTATATTAAGATTTTATTCTCACTTTAAAAAWATATATAAAAAAATCCCTAAAATATGACACTCAGGAGCTACCAAACTAAGGATAAGTTTACCTATCATGCTATCTGACAAGCTAGAATGAACATTTACGTAAATGAATTTTTTTAAAAACAAAAAGTACATTGAATCCACATAATATTTTTGCATTGTAAAAATCATAATACGATTTCCTTTTTTATCTTCAAAGCCTTTTTTTTTTAAATAAAGCAGGTAAATCCAAAGTATTACATTTTTTACAGCTATCTATCAAAGCTCTTTTAGATTAAGTTAAAATTTAATATCAAACAACATGTTCAAGCCAGAATTAGAAAGAACAACTTGTCTATGTTTTGAATGTGGAAAAGCCTTCAAATACTGGACTTGTTCCAAGATAGCAAAGTATTTCTTTTAAAGTATCTTTTCATTCTAGAAATACCATATATTGCTATATTAACATATATTGATATATGAAATTAAGTTTTTAATGTTATACGTATTTTTCTTCTTTAAGAAATCAGATCACATTTGACCTTATTTTATGTAACTACATATTTGTGCACATAAAAGTAGAAATTCAAAAACAGATCGTAGATTATATCGTTCAGTGAAATGCAGTCAGTAATTGTGATCTATGATTGTGAACATATACACTACAGCAGCAAATATATAGGTTTTGAATGCCGGAAAATTATAAACATCTAGCTCAAAAAAAAATTTTTTTAAGATGCACTCATGCAATCTGATACATGAAATACAAGCATTAGAGCTCAAAATGCAGAATAGTAGGAAAAATTCTGTTGAATTGTAAATAGTAATTCAGAAAAGCTCATGACTTCTCAGCAGTCCCATCTCAAGTTCTTAAACTCCAGCATTCAAGGGAACTCTTTCAATTACATGTGAGCTGTTACTTCCCAAAGCCAAGGTCATCTTGGACTGGAAGAAATCACTTCAAAGAGACTTTAGTAATAATGACTTCTGGAAATAATGGAAAATATCAGAATTGCAGATAACCCAAAGTAAATATTCACACAGTTCTTTTTAGCTCATTCTCTCTGCTTTGTTATACTGCCAGGAGCAGATGTAGTGTGGGATTCATCTCAGCATACTGTCTGCTGTACAACTATTTTGAGTAACTTCTTCCTTCCTAATTATGAGTAGGTCAGAAGTCACACATCATTGATTTGTAGAAGGTTAAGATTTTTACTGAAGTGCCTCCTACTGGCTGTTCTGGCACTTTAACAGAGTATGAGCTTCATGCCGTAAAACCTAGATTGGACTAATCCAATGGGATAGGATGGGAAATACCTGCTGCCATACTTGATTCCTTGCTCAGCCAGGTATGTCAGAATCTGCATTTAAAACCTGTTAGGAGAGGTTTTCTGGTATCTTAAAGATGGATCTTTCCTTCCCCTTCTCCAATAGCAGTTTGTGGATAGAAGAAAAGATATCCTCAACTTGTCTAAAATTCTTCCCTCCTTGATAAATATTTATAGCACTTCTGAACACTCAGAGACACAAATAACAGGGAGAATAGACAACCTAGGCCTTGTGCACCAAGATTGTCACACACATGGCGAGCTTTAGCAAAACAGCTCATACACTGTGAATAAGCCATGAACATATAAACAAACTGCCAGAATGGTAAAATACATCTGTGCAAACATCAGAACTTCAGAAGGAAGACTACCTTCTCAGTGACGGCCGTTAGGACCATAGCGTGGGTCATCATTGAATCACCAAAGATTAATCGTTCTGCTTTGTTCATATTTTTGATGGAGACACCAAACACCAGTTCATGATTAAATCTGCAAGAAAGTCACATAAATGTTGTCAGAAGGGCTGCAGGAAGGATTCTCACAACTAACCAGAAAATCAGTAGACTGCAGTGTCCCAGGAATCAGTGCACAGACCTATGATGAATTCAACTATTTTTAGAGTCAGAATAAATGAAAGACTGGTCCTTTCRGAGCAACTCTCCCCAGATTAGACAATTCAGATGAGTATTTAACAGACCACTTGTAGTGCATCTTTAAAGTATCAAAATTTTAGATAACAAGTGAAGAGAATATATTTCTTTTGCCAATGAAATATTTAAAAGCTGTCATTTTAGGTCTAAACTAAAGCATGTACAAATGAATTTTAGCCAAAGTTTTTTCATGTCTGTCCAAGTATCCAAAGAGGTATTCTGTTTTGATTTTCTACCTACATATTCATGTCATTGATTCCCAGCTTGCCATAGAAGTGCTTTGCAACATCACAGCCAAACCACACAGCCTACAAGCAGAAGAAAAAAAAAAATCATGTCTAGGTTATATCCCAGTAAGTTTTATATTACAAGAGTCAGCACCACACCATCTATGGAAAAAAAAAGGAAAAAAAAAAAACCAAACAAACCTCGCCATCCTTAATAGAGGCTGCAGCCAATTTYTTCAAGACCTCAACAGGCTGGTTATTGTAGAGCGTTCTCCTCCCTCCTACCATATTGCCAAGGTATTCCACCGTATACAGCTTGTTATATGGGTTCTGCGGTCGAGGATCGTTCACTAGACAAATCTGCCAAAATCAAGATGCCATTAAGGTATAACTTAATTGAAAACTCTGAGAAGTGAATTAGACAGGTTTTGGGCAACTGCTTCTGTGCTGCTAGCTTTCTATCACATTAGCAGACAACAAGTTTTGACAGAAATACCAGAAGGCTTTTAAAGCAGGGATTTTTTTGTTTTTTGTTTTTTAAATATATCCTGTAAGTTCACCTTCAATTGTGGCACAGAAGCTTTGCATGCTATTCTTGTTCTCTAACAGCTGGTTTTATTTATAGCTGTTTGTGACTTATCTGACCATTGCATATTATATCATTRCAATCTCAAAATGCAATGCAAGGTCACACAGCCAAGGGAGGGGCAGTGCACAAACATGAGAATGGGGAGAATAAATGTGGAGTGAGCTTGTGGGAGCTGTATCCATCCTGTGGTGTGCAGTTACAGATGCAGACAGTACACCTGCAACAGTGGAAAGGAATAACTAGGTGGGTTTTACAGTAAGATGGTCTTGGAAAACCACTGCCTTTCTGCAAGCCCAACCTTGTCCTCCATGTTGAARTAAGGCTTCACATGCTCATTGTAGAATTGCACTGGTGTCACAGGGCCAATTTTGTTGTAGTTCTTCTCCTTATCCCGGAACTCCCAGCAGAAGGTCTCTGGAGGGCTACCCAAGCAAGTACTCACTATTCTGAAAACCTGTCCAAAGAAGCAAACAGCTATGAGAACTCACTGCAACATCCAAGTCTGTCCTTTTTACCACAGCAATGTCAGCAATCAATGGATTTCCCTAAATAAGAACTAACTGGAAATCTGGGTTATTAACTTTCACCTTTGACGCACCATGAATAACCCCCCCATGTATCAATTATCTGCATCCAGTTTCAGCAATCTACACCTTGCAACAGTTCTAAATCAATCTAAAAGGCCACCAAAAAAAAATTAACAGAATCTCTCCATTGTCACACTCTGTACCTGCTTAAGGTACAAGAAATTCCCAACAAGAAATGTTTCCAGTGTATGAGAAATAATGTCAAATTGATTCTAGAGAAAAATCAGCAGTCAAAGAACTGCTCTAAGAGGTGATTTGCCCCATGCACAAAGAGCTGAATCTCCTAAGGTACATACAGCAAAGCATTTTATCCCAGTGCTTCCTCTATACTAATCCCTTCTTTCCTGTAATGTTCATTTGGATTTCAAAGATGGGCCTTTGCTTTTTTTCAAAAATCCTAGAATAATCTTCTCGTGTATTTAATACATTTAGCAATGCCTCAATTTAGGGTTAAGCTGGCAGGTTATGTAATTTAACTGAAGATCCCTGCTTGCTGTGACATCCTCTTCAGCTGACATCTTTCTGCTGATTTTAATTACAAAAAGTCTCAACTAGATTTCAGGTAAGCAGTCTCCCTGTAAACGTATGAAACAGAAATAGTCTACTGTACTTTCTTACTGGTCTTACCATAAAATGTGCTAACTTGTAGGCAATGTAACTAGATGAATGCCTTCAAGAATACTCAGCAAGACCTATTACAGAAGCTATGGGAACAAAGAATTCAGTCATATGTGAGCAGGTTTGAATTGGTTTTACTTTAGCTGAAACTAGTCTACTGCAGCTCTGTCATTCTGAATGTCTTGAACATAAGAAGTGTTTTCCTTGCAAAGAATACACGGTTTATTTGAAATAAAATAAGGGGGGAATCAAATTTAACCCGCACCTACCCCTTCTACRCTATGATTCATGCCTGTGGTTTGTGTTAACATGCCTGGGTTGTCAGTCTTCACACTTTACACTTGCCAAGTTTTCATAACAGAAGAGACAGAAAACCTTTCTCAGATCTGACTTACTCCTTCTGGAACAAGTTGAACCAATTTATATGGATTCCAAGCTTCTTCTCAGTAGATTCTATAAGAACCACTTGTTAATTAACCARGCTAGACAGCCTCTGTGATTATACCAACCTTTTTGCAGAACTGAGGCTTACTGCCTTAAAAAAAAAAAAAAGGGGCAACAAAATGATAAAATCTCAGGCTTTTTTTAAAAAAACACTCATGTATTGGCTGCACTGAATGTCTATACATTAGAAGGTGCACGTTGCATGCAAAAATGAACAATTATCTTCATGCCAACACTATTTGGCTGTGCACAAGATTCAGATAAAGGTGTTTTCCATAAAGTATGTGGAGCAAGAACAAGAGATTAATTATGAACCTGTACCCTTGTTTCAACTCATGTTTTTACTGAAGGAACTTGTACTTTGCTTTTTTAATAAATATGTTTAAAAGAAATGTAAATCCTYAAACTGCTATAAATATTCAATTTTGCACAGATTGCACAAAAGGTAACATTTGCTGTAGACACACCCACATTACCTCAGATAGCCTCATCTCTCACCACTTGCGGTTATGGAAACAAAACATACCAGAAAAATGCCTAAAAGTAGAGCAGCAAGCAGAAGGGCTCCAGCCAGAGGAAGGAAAGCGATGGAGACAGAAGTCTTAAGTTAACAGAGGTGGCCATGCCTGGGAATGGCTCCCTCACTTGTTTTTCCACCACACCCATCAAAGGCCATCCCCTGATATCTAAAAAGCTTCCTCTATCAATGCCCTTCAAAGACTTAAACCTAAAGGTAACTTGTATCACTCTGGTGACAGCTAGAACCAAAATAAGGCAAAGATATAATGGCTTTTGTTAAAAACAAAGAGTGAGGAGGAGAAAAGGAGACGCTYCTGATAAGGAAGAGTCCATAAAGGAAAACAGTGAAGAAAGAAACATTAAATCACATGTGCGCACTGATTTGAACTTCTGACTTCTTGTGCACTAGTTTGATAAGAAGAATGTTTATACAGTCCTGCACTAAATATTCAGTCCTATGTTCCAGTATAGCTGCGCAATGTTAGCTGGAGTACTGCCTTCCAACATAAGCAAACTAAGAAACAACACAAATAAAACTCCACCACACAAAGGCCAAGTTCTGTTTCACCATACACAAAATGGATGTTTAGCCACTTATACACATACACACAAAAAMCAGTGGTCTCAAACCCTTATGAGTTTTTAAAGTATATACAACAGGTGCAGATTTTTATTGAAAGAAAATCCACTTAGGTTAAACTACTATTACTACTGCAAGARGAAATACTTCATTAACTCCAGAGAATTAAGCATAATCTTTTTACAGAACAGAAAAATGACAATCAGTTAATGATTCTTTAACACTGGTTCCAGGATCCCTTTTCAGAGGGCAAGATGCTTTAAACAAGTGAAGAGGCATTTTGCAGTGAGCTGTATGTCACTGCCCTAAAAGTGAACATAGCCAGCTCCTAAAAGGTTTGGATTCTGCTGCAAAACCCTCCAAAGGCTTTTGGACACACTAGATGCAAGTTAGCATTTAGTTTAACAGTGTGTTAATATAATTTGCAACACTCCAAAGGATAGATTCAAGGGGCAGAATTACTTTTGATCTTATTAGTATATGTATTTCATAGAACAAAGTATTTTAAGTTTAATAATGTAATCCAAGGAACTTGTACCAGTTTTTTATACTTTTTAAGTTAGCTTTAGAATTAGGTAAAAAGCAGCTAAAGGTTATATATGGATTAGGAAGATGAGATTTCAAGAATCAAACACATCAGCAAAACTTCTGTAATAGGGGAACTGCTTAAAACTTTATAGAACTATCCCAGTGTAACTTTTGCTTACATCTTAAGCAGAAATTACAATAAACATCTGCTGATCTTTCCTCTGCAACCCCCACTAGCAGATCACAGCTAGATTCAGCAGCATTCAGTTCAAATCTTTCTTACACTGCAGAGTTCTCTTTTGTTGTTCTTTCCTGCTCTCTTGTGGGGAATTTCTGCAACAACACTTGTGCTACAGGATTTGGCTTTTACAACTGTGAGAACAATTTCAACTTGCCTCTTTCTTACTAGAGACAGAAGCCTGACAGACCACTATTCTGATCTCTATTAAGATCCAAAATGCTGCTTTCTTTCAGAAAAGTGCAGATCTTTTCTGGTAGTAAACTGTCAYAATTCTGGACAGTTCTGATACTTATCTGGAAGAACTCACTGCATTAAGTAACTAAATAGGCTCCTTCAAGAAAAATCATTTTTAAATACTTCAAAGTGCAATGCCATACAAAATCTTCCTACTTAAGCACACAGAAGTCCCTTGTTTTGCCTGATCCAGCAAAACAAGAGCTGTCAAGAAATGCACTCAAAGCCCCCGTTCCAAGTCACACAAATGTCATACAAATATATTTACCTCTTCTATCATAGCATCCATTTCAGCAGTAAGTTCCCCCTTAGTTATCCCACATGCCACCATATTTCTTAGCCGCAAACAGTACTCTCTCATCTGTTTAAAGAAAAAATCATTTAAGATTAAGAAAGGTGCTACACCTAAYCAGTTTTCAGAACTTTCTATACAGTTGTTTCAGACACCTGTTTTACCCTTTACAAAACAGCTTCAGAAAAAAAAATCTTTCAGAAAGCTTTGTTAGATGTTGATTCTTTAAAAGCAATATAATGAAATCATTTAAAGATAAAAGAYGACAAAAAAATTATTAGTTGCAATTCAATTACTATTTTCCAACTCTGATTTGAAGCTTCTACCATTAGCATTTCTTTAGGCTTGATTTCTTTCAGTTCCATAACATAACTCAGGCCACAACATCCATATGCATTACTGTCTGTGACTCGCAGGGAACAGTCTTCATACTGTAGAATTTAATTTTGCAATTCTAATGCATAATTCATCTCTTGGTTTATAAGAAGAATGAAGCATTTTCCTGCTACATGCAGAGTTGTGGTAAGAGCAGTACATGCCTCCCATTACTGTCACCATCCATAAGGCCAGGAAGCAGTGAGTGGGGCTCCCTCARGACCAGCTGGTTTGTGATGTTCAGGACAGAAGTAACATTAACATCACCATACTGTCTAAGCTTATTTCAGCACATATTTTCCATTTTTTAATATAGATTTCAGATAGCAATTTTCCCTGAGCATGCACCATATGAACTGGAAAAAAAAAATAAAAATCAAAGCCCACAGCAAAAAAGAAAAGCAGCTTTTAATTGCCTTTTTATCTAGCCACCTAGACTAGCTTCTTCACAGATTAATTCATTTCAGTGAATAAGCTTATACCTTTCTTCAGACAAAGACACATCCCCATACATTGCAAGCTGATTTTTAACATTCAATGTTTTTAAAAAACATACTTTTTGATCTTAGCCATCAACTTTGGCAGTAATCTCTAGAAAGCTCAGCATACTGGTAGACAAAATACTGAGAAACAGGCACTCAAGCGTCAAACACTAGTTTTACAGAAAGGTACTTTTTAAGCAACACTTCAAGAATTAACTTTTTGGAGATTTGAGGATTAGAAACAATTAATAAAACCATATGGATTTCCAAGCTACTGAATCCTAGCAACATCCATCTTCCACATGCACATTTTCTTGCTCAGTGTTTCAAGATCTATCTCATTCCTTTGCTAAGACTTAAGGCTACCGTCTGAATAAAAGCAGGTCACTTGCTGAGATGCACTTAATACTTTGGTCAATAAARAGACATGAGGATGGCTATGAACACCTGAAGCAAGATCATTCCTGTGCCCTCCCCTTCTTTAACCCTAACACCTAAATCTGAATTACCTTATGATTCAAGATCTCATTCATCCTTCTTGTAGCCTCTGTGGTATGAGATTCTGGGAAGTACTTCTTGGGGACAACACCATACTTTTCTAAAAGAAAGAAGTAAAGCTATGAGTTAATAATCATCTTTTCCACATGGCAAATGCTGATGCTTCTGCTCATAGCCACATAAAAGCTTAATACAGCTGTTTTCTGTGCAGGGAGTATAAGGGAGAACTTTCTCATTTAAAAAGWTGTAATTGTTCAAAGCTTGCACTTCAATCT
Organism: Rhea americana; assembly: GCF_003343005.1. Classification (NCBI taxonomy): domain Eukaryota; kingdom Metazoa; phylum Chordata; class Aves; order Rheiformes; family Rheidae; genus Rhea; species Rhea americana. The sequence continues at coordinate 214,195 of NW_028185872.1, forward strand.
GTGACTGAATCTTCACCTCTAATCTGCATTTCACAAGGGTCCCAAAGGATGGAATCCACTAACATTTCAATCTGACACTTTAGAAGTTCTAATCTAATTTGTGCTTTAAGAAGCTCTTTTGACCAATACAAAACCTGATTAATTTTAAAAGTAAGCTAGTRAAACACCTTCTGAGAAAAAATGTACCTCTTATGAATTATTACATGCATCTAACCTGTGGTTAGTTGACTAACTTCCTGTCTTCCTTCCTCCACAGGAACAGGAAAAAGGCCTTAGGACTACTWCTCCTCAACATTTATAAAACATATGCAACTGCTCAATTACTTCTTACATTACACTACTAAACAAAGATCACACCATGCAAAGCTCTGGACATAATAGCATCATCTAAAATCTTCTCTGCCCTGATTAAATATTTATAACATCTGAATGTGGAAAAGTGACCTCCAGGCTTCAAAGGAACAAGTTCCTTTTGTGATTCTAAACTTACATTAGTGGCTTGTTATTCTACAAAGGCGTCATATTATTTTGCAACACAAACGAAAGCGAGTGCTAGTATAATTCAGACACTGAAGCATCTCCTCAAGCGGTGAAAAGATCCTACCTAAATTGCATCTTTAAGACCAGCACAGCCACATTCCACATTTCCCTCTCACCAGTCTTTGTATTTTGTTTCTTCAGGTTGCAACTCAAAGAAGTTTGTTTCGGCCTTGTAGATACACCCTATTCTAACTATGTTTTTTTCCTAGCATGTACTAGTAATTGTACACATGGATATAAGCAAAGGCAACAGTGTTGAGAAGATCACTGAAAAGTAATGCAATTGTGTATTTTCACTGAACAGTCAGGTGCATCTGATTACTTCTCTTGACTTTCTGAACCTCTGTCAGTAGTATACCAAAATGAAAGATCTCAAAAAAGATTTATGCCTAACACCTGCAAGCAAACATGACAAACTTTTTTGATTAAAAAAGCCAGTGGCCAATATCACATCCTTTAGCATATTTCCAGGTTTCAGACACAAATTCTTCCTAGTCAGGAAGCCTACTGTAGTTAATCTTAAAGGCATACCACAAGGYTTTCCCACTGCACTCATATTTAGGTATAAGGGAGGTGGGACAAGAAATCCCATGCATATAGAAGTATATATCCTTCTTTTTCCCCCAAACTAGTAACATGAAGATAATTATTATTTGAAAGGGGTATGGTTAGGAAATGAGACAGGTACGTTTGATGCAGTGTATTAGAAGCTTAAAGTAGGGTCTGGAAATCAGAAACTAAGTGCAGAATAGCTTATGTCATTCCTAAAAAAAAAAAAAAAAAATCATCCCACCTAAAATGCTTTCCATTAAGTATTAGCAGAATATTCAAAGCTTCCAGGCATTAAAAAAAAAAAAAAAAAAAAGGTGAACTGCTTAATAAACCTTACATTCAGAGCTAACTTATTACTTGAACACAAACTTGCTTTCAACCCATATGAAATGCTTTTTAGTGTTTACATGGTTCATAAAATTACTACTGACCATCTGAAATCATGAGCTGCATTCCAGTTTAGCCACAGCAATACAAACTGAAGTTGTTTCCAAAGCTGTTAAGTTTCTTGTTTTTGAAAGTTTAGGAGCAGAATCTCACTTTAATGATGGTAAAAATAAGGAAAGCATAAAGCAGTTAAATGCTGGCTCAAAGCAACATTAGCATTGCTTCAGCTACATCATTTGTTTGTATTATCAAATCTTTCTTACTGAGTACAGATTGACAACCACGTATTTGCAGACTGTTGATATTATAAAGACTATGTGCTTTGAGAAGATCAAAAAATACAAGTGAGTTTAAGGAGATAATGTGTATATTTTAAGAGAATTGCATAGTCAAGTGTTTCATTTCAGATTACAAAAAGGTATTTTTTATCATCACAGTCATTCCAGACTAGGTTCTGAACAGTGACACAGTGAAAGTATAGACAATCTTTTATTTGAAGCTTTTAATAGTGCCTGGCACTCTATGATCTAGGAGAYCCTATACTGTGTAATATCTAGTATAGCACCAGATATTGTAAAAGGAAATCAAAATTGTGTTAGCTGCTTCATTCCTCATCACTCAAGCCAGCATACAACTTCAGCAATCTCTTCTACTGACAGATTCTCTTACCAATAAGATTAACCAACATATCCCACTGTCCACCATCATTTGTGGGGTTAGAAAGCAGGAATTGTATCAGTCTTCCTTCCACAGGCTCCTTTTTCTGAGCTGTTTCCACAAAGGCATTTAAGAAGTAGTAACAACGTTCAACCTGGAATTAGAAGGCAAGTAAAAATCTCTAGGTGTGACATACTACATATGACTTCATTCCTGTGCATTCATTTCTTTCACAGTCCTAACTAGATGAAACTACATTCTAGCCATGCACTGAAGTTCTTATTTTCCCTATAATTTTTTAAGTATTATCCTATAAACTTATTTTCAGTTACATGTGAAACATTTACACATGAATCGGTATAGAGCTTGGAGGGTGCAGGAGCAGGAAATAGGAAACAGAAGTCATGTAATRAAACCTAGATCAAACCTAGTTCAGTTTCAAGCACTACAAGTTTACTTAATTTCCTTATAGGCAGCAAACTAGCACATAGCTCTCAGATCAGTAGGTCAGAAGTTCTATTAAAAGAGAGCTCAACAAAAAATTAGTGATGTTTCCCATTTGGCCTCCTACAAATAGTGTCTGATATATTCAATACTTGAGAGAAAAAAAAAATCATATTCCAAAACATTAACGTCTTGACAATTTTCTTCTCAAGCCGAAAAATCCCACTTTGGTCTACCCTCATTTACAACTTTTTGAGGTTTTGTCTCACGTATGCTTTCCATCTAGATTCTTAAGATGGTCAACAGCCTAAATGAAATTCTCTCCAAAGATTAATACCCATTGCATAACCAGTCCTACCACAACATATGACCTATACTACTGTACCTTATCCCAGAAAAAGAGATACGACTGGCTAAATTCAAACTCCTCAATGTTGTATTTCTTCATGAAAGGAAGACGCATTGCATTGAGACAAGAAAAGATCCAACATCTCCCTGAGAGATCAAAAGAACAAGAATTAAACTGGAACGTACACACTGAAGATCTGCACAACATTTTTAAACACTAGATTTACAGTACTCTTGTGTCACAAGCCTTTTGCTCATTGTTCTAGTTGGCTTATACACTACAAGAAAAACAATAAAAACTTCAGAAAAAATAGCTAAATATTGAAAATAACTAAACATTGCAAGGCTAAAGACCATTAGTAAATCAAAAGAATAACGTAAGGATTCATTTTCAGCCCTCATAAGGCATTTTGAAAAGCTGCATCAGAACTCATTTGTAACAAAAGCTAAAATAAGGCTGGGAATTCTTCTGAAATAGTGTGTGCATCAATCCCATACTTTAAGCCATCATGTACCACAAGAGATCATTCCTAACAGAAAAAAACTTGACTGTAACTTTTCATTAATAATTCATCATTATTTTTTGATTGGGATCCAGTGATATATCAAGAGCCTTTAGAATAACCCATTTTTGAAATAATCCTTGAACAAACAACATCTTGCTCAGAGGCCCAAAGGAAAGGCTTCAGAGGAAGACACTGCTTCCACAAGCACCGGGCGCACAGCGCAGATTACATCACCCATCCCCAAACGGCAGCGCTCCCTGGCAGAGATGTTAACCCCAGCCCCAGCAGCAGGCAGGGMAGGTGCCGGGCGCCCCTTACCCGAGTTCTTCTGGTTCGTGACGGGCTTGCCCTCGGCGGGCACGGCGTGCTGGAACACCTGCACCGTGTCCTGCACCACCTGCCGCTGCAAGCACACCTCCAGCGGGTCGTTGCAGGTCGCCACGTTCTGGGCCAGCAGGAACTGCGGCTCGGCCCGCAGGCGGCGGGCGAAGGCGGCGGCCTTCTCTGCGCTGAGCCCTGCGGGCCACGGGGCACCGTCACCCGAGCTGCACCCCCCTCCGGGGCAGGGCCCCCCCCCGGGGCAGGGCC
>NW_028185872.1:218931-230920 GCF_003343005.1 Rhea americana
GTTCTGTGGAGGCGGCCGAGGCGAGCGCAGGGCGCCGCTGCGCCACACGCCGCGGCCTTGCGCGCCCCGCGGCCCTGCCCAGCACCCGGCTGTGCTAGAGGGGCCGCAGCCCCGCAGCCCCGCGGCCCCGGGTTTCCACAAGCACCTCCCTGCGCGTCCGACGCCCTCCCGGCGCGCAGCGTCCACCCTGTCCCGCCATCGCCCGCCGCAGCGGCAGGGCGGGAGCGTGCTGGGTCGCGCTGTGGGACGGAGGCGTTCGGCTCCGCCGCGCTGGAGCGGCACTTGCGGTCCTCGTGGGGAAGGAACCTCTTCTCGGGGGTGAGCTTAAAGTAGTGCGCGTAGTGCCGTGAGCTTACGCTAAAACTGCCGTGACAGCGTTCCCTGAGCGCTAGTGAACGCCAACTGGCAGACACGCTGTCGCTCCAGCAGTCAAGGACGTGCTCCGTTTCATGCTGCCATGTCTTCCTGTTGAGTAATTCCCCTGCTCCTTTCTGAGAAGAATATTTGCACATYGGAGACTTGAATTAATTTATAGCACACAGTGTTTGTTGACAGTATTAGTAATGTACAATGTCAAGACGTGATGAGTCTTTAAAAGCTTGCCAGGACCTTGAGAAAAGTGCATGAGTGGCTTATTTCGGGGAGGGATGGAGAGGTTGTCCTGCYGTTTCAGCACGGGAACATTCTCACCGAAGCTTTCATCACATGTTACTGAGTGCCTGAGGTTGCCCTGAACGCTGAGGAGAGCTCCTAGCCAAGGAGGAGAGCAGATACAGCAGCAGTGCAAGGTAGGAAGCAGGCAGGAAGCTTTGGCCCTGGCCAGCAGAAGCTGAGAAGCCCTGGAATTACCATGAGGCGGCAGCAAGTTGTTCTTAAAGTTGGCCTGCGCTGCCAAGGCCRGGTAGAGCGTCACTGTGGGCTACAGCCAAGAAAGCAGCTATCAGACGCACATCCCACATTATTCGTGCATAATGTCACTTTCTGTGGTGACCCATTATGGATTTATCTGTAGACTAACCAACTGGGATCAGGTCCCTGACCACCAGCTTTGCTGACTGCACACACACACACACCCTTTAGGAATAGGGCTTTTAAGCACAGGGTGCAGGATGAGGCATCCTACCCTGCCATGGCTGCGYTCTAAGCAGTGTGTTAGAATCAAGAGACATGAAGAACCGCTTATATTTTGAAAAAGACTGTATGAACTTCAACCCCAAAAGTTTCAGTGCTTGATCTCATCAGTTCAACACGRTTTCATCTTCTGCTGCTACAAATGGTGTTTCTTGGGTTTCTTTCTCCTGTGTACAGAACTTTCTTCACCTGTGGCAGAATGAAAAAGAGAATTGAAAAATCACTTAATGTGGAGAGAAAGGGTGAGTTGAATTCACTYGGGCTACATCTAGCTCAGGAAAACTTGCAGCAGACTGGGGATATGCAATAATGTTTATTTCCCACTGCTTCCACACATGTAGTCAGGGCCCTAGCAGCTGCAGCCGTGTCCAGGCTGTGATCTGCATTTATAGTCTCATTCCCATGCTCCTCCACCTAGGAGGGTCCCTCTAATGGAGAAGAGGTACAGGTCCCTGTTAGCCCACCAGAGCAAGAGGTTGGTAACTCAGTACGGCTTTTTTTTTAGCGTGTTAAGTATTTTTTGTTTCCTGGGGTCTGAAAGAGTRTAAAAAGGGGATTTAATTCTGAAGCTCATTCTGGGAAGCTACATGAATAAGCAGTCAAATACTTACAGAGCTGTTTCACTCGATCCTTTGAAGCACTGCCAAATAAAGAAACAGCCTTGTTATCTTTTGCATTTCCTGRTCATAGGGAAAAAACTACAAAACAATACTAAACTTTCGTAAGAAATGAGAGCTTTTCGTACCTTAAAAATTTTTTCTTTTCGAGCCACAATTCCAAAAATTACAGTGAGTGCAACTACCACAACAGCAGCAATAATGGCCTCCTTGGGGAAAACAGGCTTCTTATCTGTTAAGAGGGAGAAGAAGTTGAGGGCCCAGTAGATTGGTGCAGTTTTGTAGAACAAGTCATTTCACAGAACTGTGGAAAAAACATATCCTCTTCCCAGAGCTGTCAGTGCTGATTTCAGCTGTGCTCCTTCTGCTGTGCACAGACTTAACTGTGTGGATTAGTCACCTGAAAAGAAGGGAGCCACAGGTATACTCTAGTGAACTAAARAAAGAGCTGAAATGTCAGTCCCTGAGGAGGATCCCCAGGGTAATCTATTTTGCATGGAAATAAGGATGTCCAGCCATATCACTGACAGAACTAAYGTTGCTTTCAGAGCTGCTCCTATGGACACAAGAGTGTGGAAATAAGAGGGGCTGAGCCAGTGCGGTGGGAAACAAGCCCTGCGTCTGATGGAGTCACTTCACCTGGGACTACCTATCTGAGACCTGGGCCTCCATGCTCTCCCTGTAGTCCACAGAACTGCAGTCTTTTCCAGAGGACAGTTACTCTCTCKTGCCTTAAGCATCTCTCTCAGCATGGCTGAATACTTTATAGCTTAGGATGAGCAGCTTCAAGATGCTTTAAAACRCACTTGAATGTGCCCTGCCAGCCTGGGAAGTGAGAAGGTGGGGTGAGTTCACTTCAGGTCGCGCTTGCCAAATGCCCTTGAATAAGAGGTAGAGGAGGAATGGCATTTGCTGCTGCTGCAGTATCAGCCAGGCACAGGTGGAACTGGGGGTAAGTCAGCAGGGAACTGACTTACTGCTTTCCACTTACACATTTTTAGACTGTAACTCATATCTTCATGTAAGTGGATTGCTATTGTTATAGAAGTGAACATAGTTATCTGTAAAGCTTATTGTTTAGCAACAACCGTGTTACCTTCAACTATCAGGTGGAAATCCTTTCTCCCCTCTCCCAAAGCAGATTTCACCACACAAGTATAGGTCCCGTTGTCAGACTTCTGTACTTTTTTGATAGACAGCTGAAAAACATCACTAGTCTGGTACACCTGGTAACGATTTTGCTGTAGGGTCAAGGTGGCGTTGTTTTTATACCAATTTGTTTGACCTTGAGGGTTGGATTTGGCATTGCAGTTCAGGGTAACATCTTTGTCTTCTTCGACTGCGAGGGACTCTTCTCCAGTAAGGAGGGGAGGAACTGTTCACAGTAAACAAAGTTAAATATGTTATTAATAATGCTGCTYGCTCTTTAACAGAAAATAAGTTCCCTTTATACATCAGTTGTACACCTTCTTCAAATGGTGCAACACATCRCAGTTCTGCAGCCTTTCCTGATCCCCTAGAATGAGCAGGGCAATCAGTGGCAGAGACAGTCGTTCCTGTGGCTGCTCTGCCCTGACTTGTATCCTTGAGAAAGAATCTAGGTGGAGACAGGGATGTATCCAGAAAATTGACTTACATAATGGCCCACGCACTCCCTGTAGAAGAGGCATTAGGTCAGCCCTTATGCACCACTATGGAAAGGGAGTGTCTTACCACGTGGTTTATCTCCTTCTAAATGCATTTTTTTGTAGTGAACACAATGTACAACAGTGCCAAACACCCTCTCTGTGGTGCTCAGTCACCAAGATGCTCAGCCCATGGCTTTTTGCACCGCAGCCGTTCTTCAGGGATTCCCTCTACACAACTCACACTGGACATCCAGGATCACAGAGACCTGGACAGATTGGTCCCGCCTCAGCTTGCAAGTGAAGGTGACTCCGTTGTCAGCCTCAGTGATTGGGGATATGCAGATGTTACTGACRTTCACTTTATTTCCTTCTTTGAGATCCACAGTCCCATCTCCTCGGTACCAGAGAAGCTCCTCAGCCTGGCTGTTGTTCTGCACTAGGCAGGAGAGGGAGAGTAGAGGGCCACGTCTTGTAGACAGGGTGAAGTCAGTAGCGTTATCATTTACAAACAGTTCCAAACCTGCAGAAGAAGGGGAACGAGGGCGTTCAGGCATCCTGTGCTGTACTCTTCCCATAGCACCCCTGCTAGCTTCTCCAGGCCTTAACCTTGGGGGGGGGGGGAAATAAGAGGGTAGTTTCAGGCTTCAGTCTAACAACTGTTTTTCAGGTCGGACTTTTGTCTCCATCACAAAGCTCCCTTCACAATTACTTAAAATCAGATTGAGGCTTTTGCAACTGACTGAGTGCCAAAGCCTGACCTATAGAAACAAAACATCTAAAAAACATATTACATCAGTGGCAGTGTAACCCACACAGGAAAAGAAGGTCATGCTAGTATTTCCTACCCTCCTTGTAATCACTGTCACAGCCTAGCTGTGCCCTCATTTTTTTTATGCCTACAGTTTGATATGCTGTTTTACAGTTGGATCTAACCGCRCTTGTGAATATAAAGTAGTTAATCAGCTCTTCAGCCACACCCAGGCCAGTTTGTGAGTCCAGCTGTTGGAGGGTTGTAGTCAGTCTAACCTACAAACCTCAGGACATTTTAAAATGAAAAAATACTATGGAAAACAAATACTGTGTCAGGCTAAAGCTCACTRCTGGAGCTGTGTCATACAGTAATGAACTAAAAATATACCTCAGAATATAGAAGCACTGTAGTGCTGTGAATATAAAAAAATCCCAAAGCTCCCTGTCTTGTCCTTGGTGTCCCCAAGTGGCCAAACCTATCAGACTCWTCACTTCTCAGAGCACGTTTGAAAACAGTGGCCTCCTCATTGCTGTGCAGCTGCTGCAGTAACATTTGAAAATGCTGAAGCTTCCCTACTCTCTGCTCCACTGCCCTCAAAATCATGCTCAGAGGCCAGTTTTTAGACAATCCTCTATTTAGGAATGATCCTCTAGGGCATAGGAAAACTGGGATGCTGTTGTGGCATATCACCCTGCGCATTGCCCAACCCTGGGACAGCACCGCATGTCGACATTATGGAGCTTGGACAAAGCCATGATGGATTTTTTCCTTTGCTTACCTGTGGCTGCATATGCCAAAAAGCAAACTGCAAAGGCAAGCGCTCCGTAAGGGGCTGTGAGGCTGCTTTTCTGCGCCATCGCTGAGGAGCCCAGGTGGTGTCTGCTGAAGAGAGAGTTAAGAGTGTCGCTGCTCCTGCTCACAGATCGTAGAGGCATTAATCGCTTGCTACCGTTAGGCATCCTGGGGAGAGCCCTCTCACATGGTAGGACAGGGTCGCCAGGGAGTAAACCAGGCCAATTTGTTTYAGACCTTTCCTAGTTCAGCACAGAATCAGGGGGATTTTAGCTGTCTAATCTCCGCTGCGCGAGTGCGTTGTCTCTAACTGCCTTTCTGTCAGGAGAACCTGTCTCTGAGGAGTGTAGCACTGGACTTACCGTGGGAAGAGTCTCTGGAGAGGTGTCTTCTGCTAAGGAATGCACAGCACTCTCCCCTCCTTGTTTATAAGGTCTGAATTTTAATGTTTTATGGTAGCTCACTGAGAAGTGAGTTAAACCCATAAAATGGGTTCAAGGCCTCGTTCAATTCCTGGATTTCTGAGCTCCCAGAACACTGAAGAAAGCGATTTGCTGGTTTCTGTTGTCTGTTTTACGAGACCTGCTGAGGCAATAAGTAACTAATAAGAAAGATCCTGCATCAGCTATAGAGGCCTTCAACAAAAAATAACACCTTTTCAATTTCAGCTTGCTGAGTGTTCGTGGCTATGTTCAAGTCATAGGAAGTTTATCCTAGATTTTCCTTGGAGCAGGAATAGCCTCTGTTTTGCTCCTTCCTGCCTGCAGCTTTGTCACTATGTTGTTCTTTGGACTGGAGGCAAAGTGAGGAGAAAATGTACTGATTCAGACTTTGAACTGCATATTGGCAGAGAGGAGAGCAGAGACGCTGCCCTGCTACGTAGYGAGTACCCTGTGTTCAGGAAATGCCCGTGCAGCCTGTGTTGCTCTACATGCTTCCATTCCTCTCCCAGGACAAGGATAACTGTGTCCGACATTGCCTGCTTATACCCAAATGGGATTGTGGTGGTGTCATTGCAAACCATGGGGTTTTCACAGCCTCCAAAAGTGTTCTCACTGCTCTCTGTACCCACGAACCCAGGGCAACTCCCTGGTCAGGAACTGACTCAGCAGGCCCATAAACAGCATTCCATGAGCAGAAAGGAAGCCTGGGACATGTCCTCAGTGTTTTGGTTGCTTGTACATGTGGTGGCCCAGCTCAGCAGAGCAGAGGTGGGGTGTTCTGTGGCTGACTGTATGCAGAGAGCGCAGGAGCACACAGCACTATTTATTCACAGGGTTGTTGCAAATATGGGTCATCTCTGAGTGTTTCTTAGTATGACATTTCTGTGTTCATTGGTTTGCCTTCTAAACAAACAAAGGAGTCATTTTCAGTTTAAAAATACATATTTATGTGTACAAAAGTCTCTCAAAGAGACAGCCTGGATTATGCCTTCTAGAAAACGGATTAAATTAGTCTCCAGCCTTCAATGGACTTTTAACTTTAAAATCAAATTAAGATAGAAATAAATTCAGCTTCTTCCATCCTTTTTAGGAAGTTGTATGTTCCCTCCTTGTAACATTTGACTAAGTGCTTGCTTATAGTTCAATACAAACTTTGATATTAAGCTATTGGTTTGGTATTAAGCTAAGCTGAAGTGGAGAGAGGTAGAAAGGAATGGGCAGGGAAATAGCTCACAAGTTCCTGCCAAGTCAGGGCCAAAGGCGTGAGAGTTGTGGGAGTTTTCTGTTCACTCTGGTCACTGTGTTGCAATGATGCTATAGAAGAAGGAGGAGGTGTTCAGAGTAAGTGAGGATGAAAGTAAGAATGAAAGCATGGAGAATTTATTTAGTTTAGAAATGAGAGTAAGAGGAAGGAACGTCAGATAACAGCAATTCTGCACTGGGTTTGTTATGATGTAGGGCAGAGCATCAAAAGGAGTCTGGGAAAAATTCTGCCCCAGATTTGCCACAGGTCCATATGACTGGCAGCAAAGTGATCACAGGTTCATCTGTTCTGCATTTTTAAAATGGAMATAATGGTAGTGCCCTGCTTAGCAAAGGGCTTTGAGATCTACTAAAGGGAAAAGAGTCAGGAAAAGAGACTAGAAAAACAAGATACTACCTGGCTAGAGGCGCTGAAAGGCAGAAATTTTAAACTGATAAGAATTACTTTTGCAATGCCTTTTTACACATTTATTTTTGTATAAAGTATAATTATCTTGAGGGAGTCTTAATTACTACTGTGGCTTAGAGTTTTGTGGGTTGCGTTATCTACCTTTGCATTACATTTATCAGCCTCATGTTCCAATACGTAAACCAGCCACTAATGAGTCAGCCCAGCAGGAACTTCTTCCATGATGTATCAGCTCCATAACTCTCCACTGCAAAGATTCCAGCTCTCTCCTTGCGGCATTGGATCAGGCACTATCAAGGCTGGATTAGACAGACCATGGATTTAATCCAGAATGATCCACCAGACTGGTTCCTTCTTGTGATCCTTAAGGCAAGAACGGACCAACAAACCCAGGATAAGACTGTTGTTAAATATGACTYTGAACAGCCCCAAAGGGAATAAATTAATAAATACCAGTCTATTCTGGGGTGTAATCCAAGCCTTAGAAACTTGAGAAGAAAAGATTTAGAACGTGATAGAGATTGGCAAAAGTTTATTTTCCACTYGGTCGCTTAACCTCTGACTCCAAACTTAACAGTAGTTTGGGTTGCACTTGGTTATTCTCAATGCCTCTAGAGGAAGAGGCCACAACTCATGATCCTGTGGATTTTCACTGACAACACTCGATTTATATTCAGCAACATTGTGAGGGCTGAAGGCTGCTCTTGGAGCCAGAAGTATAACAGGATCTGTACAGATGCGTGGAAGCTGCAGATTGTAATATGGGTTGGTTAATTTGTCAGGCAAACAGTGTGTATAGGGTAGCTATAATCTCACACCCAAAAACATGTTTCTGCAACAGTGCCTCAGGCACTGCTCAAAGGCGGCTCCTGTCTTCCCACTCAGTGTGGTTCCTCTTTCTTAATCCTTTTTTAATAAGCAGTGCTGTGTATTTTGCAACACTTCTATTGTTAAGAATGACTGTAACACCCAAACCAACTGTCTCCACTTGCCAGATATCTGGGCTGCAAAGGGAAGCTGTCAGGGTATGCTGCCTGAATGTGCTCAGTGCCCCTGTTCCCGCCCACAAAACCTGTTTTTCTCATGTATAAAGATGATGGAAATGAGATATGCCCTGATCTCTCAAACAAACTCTGAGCCCATAACCCCATGTATTTTTCACTATTGAGATGGACAGGCCTTGAGTATGTTTTTCAGCATTTTATTAATAATTCTAGTTTCTTCTCATCCTGATATAAAAGGTCACATGCTATGATTTTAGATGTAGAGGAATAAGAAGTGATTTTTTTTCCCTCAGGAAGGAATAAGAATAGCAAAAGGAGCACTAAATAGAATCACAGAATCATAGACTCAAGAGGTTGGAAGAGACCTCTGGAGATCATCTAGTCCAACCTCCCTCAGCAGGGTCACCCAGAGCATGTTAGCCAGGATTGCATCCAGGCGGGCCTTGAAKATCTCCAGACAAGGAGACTCCACAAMCTCTCTGGGCAACCTGKYCCAGYGCTCCGTCACTCTCACAGGGAAGAAATTCCCCCTCACGGTCAGGTGGAACTTCCTGTGCTTYRATTTCTGCCCATTGCCTCTTGTCCTGWCACACGGGRYAACTGATAAGAGTTTGTCCCTGTCCCCTTGACACCCTCCCTTCAGATACTTATACAAAATACACAGGCGTATTTTGAAATTTTAAAATAGATGGTTTAGAGGACATGGAACATTGCAATTAATAGTCGGCATTAATGAAGAAACGGACCCTGAGATAAATAAAAGACAAGAGAAGCTTGCAGGAAGGCAAAGCTGAGGACAAGTGTTAGACGCGGATGCCATCTGCTGGATACACACTAAGCAGCTCTGGGGTCTGACAGCCCTGCGGGCGGGTGTCCAAAAGGGAAGAAAGACACCTTCTGGGAGCGCTGAAGACGGGATGTCTGATGCGATCACCACTGCGAAGTCTCAGAGACAGTAAACTCTGCAGAAGCCTGAAGTGCTGCCAGGCACTCGGACAGCTGTGCCAAAGCTTCGGGTGACTGAGTCAGAGAAAAAGGAGGAAGATGTACATCTGRGATTGTGCTTTTCGTCTGCGTTGGAAATGTGGAGCCTGCACTCCTGGTGAGGCCACAGGGAACCATATGCTGGCATTTAACTGATACACTCAAGTTTCTCTTTCAGAAATGTAAGTCATGCTTAGGGAACTCCGGTCATYGCTTTAAACAGTTGCTTCTGGATCTTTTAAACTCTACCCCTTCAAAGTGAATGGCAAAAAATTGGAACCATGTTGCAGGAGTGCAAATCKCACCTGTAAGCAAGAGCATCCAGGCACTCGGGAATGTTACTTGTGCTGTGATGAATGCATCCAAAGCCTGTAGAAACTCTGAGGACTGTGCATGAAATTATTACCAGATTGTTCAGGCAGTACCCACTGCTGTCTGCTACCAGCATTCAGCACTGATCCTCGTATTTTCTAACCCCTCTAGGTTACATTCAGTGTTGGTGGCATGCCAGGGATTCCAAGAGTAGCCAATTTTGACTTAGAAAGCTAAAGATAGTACATCAGTGTCGTCCTCACTATCCTAATCTGAGAAATATGGTACCAAATAAAAGCAAATACGGAAAGAACTTGGCATTAAATTAGTAATGTAGGTCCCCTGCAGGAGATAAAAGTGAATTATCTTTATTAAATTCCATTTAAGTGTTGGCCCTCATTCCCACCTAGGGAGCCCTGTTTACAAGCTTTCAGCTTTTACACCTAACAGCGCTCAGGCAAATTAATAATATTGATCCTGGATTTGTCTCCTCCACTCATGAAACTCCATTTTCCGCCTGATTAAACCGATTTACAAGGAAGTCTCTTGCCTCAGCCATGGAGTGAGGCTGTATCACAGCAGAGTGTATCTGTTTCCTTGTGACTTTGTGCTTTTCCTGGCCAGAAAAGATGCCTCTGCCACTGATGAACTGGACTTCAAGTYTGTTTGTTTCTCCTGGAAAACAAAAATGCTTGAGGACTGTGCTGAGCAGGGTGCTTGCTCCTTGCTGACTTAGGTGATCTCTGATGGCCCAGAGAGGAATCATTATTCTCAGACCTGCTTCTGTTTCAAGACTGTGTTCTGCTGTGGCTCCTCCCCAGCCTGGACCTAGGATATTTTTGTCTACCTAGGAACTTTCATCGCCAGTGAGATTTCTTGGAAGTGCTCTGCTGGAAAACCAAGTGATGATTTGATCTTGTGAAGAACTGCCAAACATTATTAACAGTTTTAACTTCCCTGCTGTGGAGTCATTCCTCATCCCCTCCGTGAGGAATCTGCAGGAGGATTGAGCTGCTCCATCTCTCCAGTTAATGGGGAACCATTTGCTGCCAGTCTTCAGTAGGAAACTGCAGTCGTCTCAGTGGCTGGAACAACTGCAGGGAGTGTCATAAGGCAGAAGCCACAGTCCCCAAATAACCCGCTTCCCCGTGTGCCAGTGCTGCAGCTCTYTGTACGAGCACCGAGCAGAGCTGTGGAGGAGGAGAAGGCTTCTGGCAGGTCAGTCCCTAATCTACAGTCTTGCTTGTGCAGGGATCCAGAAGCCAGAGCTCTTAGGTTGGCCCAAGTAAACGTGAAGGTTTTGTTGCTGATGATGGGGTGACTCAGTTCTCTGCCACATGCTGCTTTTACAATTAGTTTGTTGAAACTGCAGATAACTAGGCTTTTATCAACTAAAAAGGGCAATGAACTCAGTTATGCTGTGTAAATCTTGAGCAATTTATTTGAAGACTGAGGTTTTAAACCTGTGTAATTGTGATCACTTCTGAGACGGCCAAATTCCCTTTTCACTTTCCTTCTCCCTTTTGGTTTAAAAATGTGCTGATGGCCACAGTCTTTCAGCTTCTTCAATTTAATTAGATCTAGGGCATCTTTTTGATGGATCACCCCTGTTTTCTGCATATCTCTCTCCTAAATGACTGTGCAGTGCAGATGAGCCCCAAGAAAGAGARGATAAATTACTTTCCTTTTCCACAGAGCCCTTTTGATGCTGTAACACATTTGGCTTACACAAAAGTTTGCATCATCAGACCTGTCATCCAAGGGATCCCAGAATGAAGTGAGATCAAAGATTCAGATGGTTCCCTTGAAAGTTTCAGTTTTATGTACTAGACTCGGAGCTTGTGTCTGCAACAGGAAATGCCAGAGCTGGGAAGCAGATGTGTGTATAAGATAATATTGCAAAGTTAAACAGGAACTGACAAGACTTGCTGTCTAAGGCCACTTACAAAGTTTTACAGATTACAGTGCACTTTTGCAGAATAATTTACTGTCCTTGTTATTCATTATCATCTCACCTGCCTGAAACAAAGAAAAGGAATTAGCAAAGGTCTGAGATGAGGAAAAAACAAAAGTCTCTATTATTTAAATATCTGTGCAGACACACAGTCCACAAAACAACAGTGCATTATTCAAAACATTAAATGGTATTAAAATGTCTTTAATTCCCTCAAGGCCTGATCTGAGCTAGGAAGTAATGGCAGCGAGGGCAGGCCACAGCTGTGCTTCCTCAAGGAAGCGAGACCCAAGGAGCAACRCTTCAGCCTCTGCGGGCAGCAGCCCATCTGCGTGCGAGAGCAAGAGGCCACCCTGCTCCTTCCCTTTTTAATCCACGTTCGTGTTTCCAGTCTTCTGCAGGCTCGGCTCTGTATTTCGGGGAGGTCTCTGCAGCAGCTCCGCACCGGGACACCCCTGCACTGCTAMGCGGAGCGTTGGCGGTAGCACGGTCCGCACAGCGCCAGCTGCSCTCGCCGGGGCCGGTCTCTCCCCCGCTGCGCGCCGTAGCTGGGGCAGGGATCATTATTGACCGGGGCTGCGTGGCGGCGCCCTCTGGGCCCCTGCCCTGCTCGCACGAGCTGCGGGGCTTTCAGCAGGGAGAGGTGCTGCCTGCCTAGACCCAGGGCGCCTAACACGGAGGAGCAGGAGGAGGAGGAGGAG
>NW_028185872.1:231298-259157 GCF_003343005.1 Rhea americana
GCCGCTCCTGCCGCTCCTGCCGCTCTGCGCCCTGCTGCTGGGCCCGGCGCGCGCCACCCACATCAAGAAGGCGGAGGCGGCGGCGGCGCCGCCCGACGAGCCGCTGCGCTACCTGCACTCGGCCGAGCTGGGCGAGGCGCTGCGGGCGGTGGCGGCCGCGGCCCCGCCGGGCCTGGCGCGGCTCTTCAGCATCGGCGAGTCGGTGGAAGGGCGGCCGCTGTGGGTGCTGCGCCTCACGGCCGGGCTGGAGCCGGCGCGGGCCGGCGAGGAGCCCGGCGGCGCGGCCCTGCCCGGCCGCCCGCAGGTGAAGCTCGTGGGCAACATGCACGGCGACGAGCCGCTGGCGCGGCCGCTGCTGCTGCGCCTGGCGCAGGAGCTGGTGCGGGGCTGGGCCCGCGGCGACGCGCGCGTCGGCCGCCTGCTCAACACCACCGACCTCTACCTGCTGCCCAGCCTCAACCCCGACGGCTTCGAGCGCGCCCGCGAGGGCGACTGCGCCGGCGGCGGCGCGGCGGGCGGCCGCGAGAACAGCCGCGGCCGCGACCTCAACCGCAGCTTCCCGGACCAGTTCGGCGCGGCGCAGCCCGACCTGGAGCCCGTGCCCGAGGTGCGCGCCCTCATCGCCTGGATGGGCCGCAACAAGTGAGTGCGGCCCCCCCTCCCCTCCCCTCCCCTCGGGGCGGCCCGGTTCTGCGCCCCCGGGAAGCGGAGACCGTCGCCGCCCGCTCCCACCGGCCGCCCCGGCCGGCCCTGCGGCCTTGGCTCGCCGCCGGCCGTGCCCGGCGCTGCGCAGCGGGGCTGGGCGCGGGAGAGCCTGTCCTGCGCCAGCTCGAGCCCCGCCAGCGCCCTGGGCGCCCCTTGCCTCCCTGGCTGCTCCCGGGTCTCCCTTCCCCAGGAGTCTGGGAACTTCCCGCCCTCCCTCGTCTGCTTCCTCCTGAGCCTGTCCGTGGGCCTTGCTCTTGGGACCGGTAACGCTTTCATCRTGAGCTGTGCGATGTTTAAGATCAGAGTTAAGAGTATAACTGGTCTGCGTACGCACGTGTCAACAGAGAGGCCTGTTAAGAGTTGCACTGAGCAGGGCTTTCCGTCCCCCCCTTCCCCCCAATTTTGTGTTGCATGGAAAATTCCCTGCGTTTAGCAATACTGCTGCGCGCAGCAGTGTTTCCAAATGCAGGCCCTGCCGCTGCAGCCCCCATCCCTGCCTGTCCTCCTGCTGAGTGCTGAGTGCGTGCGGGACTGAGCCTTAAGTGCCTACACTGCTACATTAGCCTTGTCCCTTCCAGTAAACGAGGACGGGGGTGGATGGTGGCAGTCATCTGTGGTGGAGCAGAGCAGCCTGGGCGGGAAGAGAGTTGCTTGTGAAGTCCAGTTTTGGCTTGCAGCCCTGCAATAAAGGGAGGGGAAGCAAATCTGGAAGAGAATAGTAGCTGGGCTAAGCACCATTTCTTCATTTGCACTGTATTCTCCCTTAGAAAAACTGTGGAACATCCACACTGTTAAGGCAGAGTTATTAAGTTGGTGTAAAACAGGCGTGTGAAGTTGTGTAAAGAAAGCCAGAATGCAGGGTCTGACCAGAGGTGAGCAATGCACTGAAACAAGTTGCTTCCAAAACAGGAGAAAGAAACTGATGGGGCGACTGACTGTGGTACACTGCGGGGCTCTTGGCTCCATCTAAACAAGACGCACAAGCTCAGCATCACATAATGCCTGCTCTGCTTTAAGGCACAAACTTTGAAGAGTTATCTGTATTAAAACTTAGTGGATCAYGGGGCCTTTAGGGTTGATTGCTCTAGAAGAATTCACAACCTGCACCAGTAATTTGCTTGTTTCTAAGAATCTTATAGAGCAGCTCTGAGGCAGCAGTTTGCAGTATGGATCTCTCCAGATTTGATCAAACTCAAAATTAGTTAATAAGGAAAAATCACACATGTTCTTAACATTATTTTGAAAACACATTGCATTTTTAGCAAATGTTTGAGGTGGGATTTCTTTTTGTAAGCCAGACCGAAACAGGAAGAATACAGTGCTTTGTGCATCCCTCTGCCTGGCAGCACCAGTTAATGCTGTTATAATTGTTGTACTAATGTAATCGCTGGTACAAAAATGAATGGGCAAACAGAGCTGTTTGCTCTCAGCGGTGCTAGTGAGCATAATACAACTCCTATTTGAGATAAGGCAAAGGTATTGGTCACRTTGTCTGCTTAGAATCCAAATCACATTTGACTGAAGGAGAAAGTAATTAAGTTCGTTTTCCCTAATACTCTATTTGGTAAAAAGAAGAGTAGAGACATCAGTTTCTGAAGATTTATTGGAAAACTTGCAACTGCCTGTGATTGAATGGAAGTGTGATAGAGGGCATGCTGTGCTGCTGTATGCTCTGACTTGGAATTTTAACAGCTCTTTCACTCATTCAGATTTTATTTATGCAAGTCAGTCCTGCAGTGCATCTCAAGCATTGCTCAAAGCTTCACCAAGAACTTTATGTATGTATTGCTTTATGTGCATGACGCTATTTATCTATGATGGAGTTGAAGGGGTTTGTCTTAAACTGAAGCAAGAAACTTGTTTCATGCCTGGTAATGCCAGATTGGAAAGTGAATAAAGCAGTCCTGAGAGTTAATTTATTGCAAAAAATTTGCTGACTTCCCCAACATGCTCCCACTTGAATGCTGTTCCGATCCTCTAACAATCCTCTCTGCTGTATTAGGGGCTAGTTTTAATAAGAGGAGGGATGTCTCAAAGAACCATTCGTTATCTTTTCGTCAAACAGAAGGCTGCTTAGTGCAGGATGAGTGCCTATGTTAATGTAACCTTGGTGTGGTTAGAACTTAACAGTAGTTATCCCTGCACAGTGCTGATAGAGAAGTGTCTGATTGCTTTTCTTTCAAAATAGTTATACTGTTGAACAAAATAGCGTTACTAAGTGACTGTGTTCTGCCTGATTGATCCCAAATAGACTTTGGAGGTTGCTGGGAATGCTTTGGGTAGGAAAGCAGTGGAGTAGGTGGTTGGGTGGCTGTAGCTGGCTTCCTGATGATGTTGTTCCAGTATGACTCTCTTCTTTCCCCCTTTTCAACCTCAGGTTTCTGCTCTCTGGCAATCTTCATGGTGGCTCAGTGGTTGCAAGCTATCCCTACGATGACTCTCCCACACATAAGCCCACAGGAGTCTACAGTAAATCAGCTGATGATGAAGTGTTCAGATACTTGGCAAAAGCTTATGCATCGAATCACCCCRTAATGAGAACTGGTGTCCCAAATTGTCCGGGTGAGGAGGGAGAAACTTTCCAAGATGGCATCACAAACGGTGCCCAGTGGTATGACGTAGAAGGTAAGATACAGTGATGAATTGCTCTAGTTCTGTTAGTTTGGGTCGTGTGTCTTATAGAAATACTCGCTCTCTCCCGCTGAGAAATGGCATCCACAACAGTGGTGATAAACACAGTGGAAAAGAGATGGTAGGTGAAGTTATATTTTTATTTTATTGAATTGAACTTTCATTGAAGTTGTATTTATATATTTGAATGTGTTCTGACAGCTTGAAATGAAGGAATGTGGCATCATGGGCACACCAGCAAGTGTTTGATGGGAGATATTTAGGTTTATAGGAAACAGATATGCCAGCAAACTGGAGGGTTCTTTCCAACCTTGTTAATGCTTGAGAGTTACCCTGCATGGAATAGGCTTCATTTGCCAAATGCGTTGTCATAGGTCTCAAGACAGTTGCTGAATTTGAATGAAGACACAGAAAAGACAAACTATTGTTAAAGTGTTGGAAATTCAAATTGTATTACACTGAAATGCCAATATTCTGTATTTTTCTTTTTTTTAACCTTCAAACTTGTAGTTTTGTAAAGGATTTTAAAATAACTCACTCTAAAACTATGTAAAATGATATAAATTCAGGGTCTGAACTAACCTAGCTGATTTTACTGGAAGTAGGKTAGGGAGATTTCTATGAACTAGTCTCCTACTAGACTAGTGCAGAGGGTGACAACCAGTAGGGCCTGTTCTGTCCACCAGTGCAGCTGGATCTAGAGGAGATCCACAATTCAGTCTACTGAGGCCTCTAGAGAGCTCCTGTCCTGTCCAGCAGGAAGCTGCGTTACTGAGGTGGTTTGARTATAAGCAAATTATCCCCTGGTACCACCACCGCTGTTCTGTGGGAATGGATAGTCTGGTCCAGCCACACTAGAGGGCTTTTCTGTGTGCTCTGTTTTGCTTAAAACGGGATTTAAGTGGCAGTTTATGTGATGAGATGCTTATGGAGGGAATTCCGTAGGCTAGCAGAAAGGGAAATCTTGGCTGTCTCATTAGAATAAGTTACAGCATTTCCAGTTCCCCTCGCGGATGTCGTACAACCAGAGACTCACCAGACAGTACACTAACTCCTGTGATGAGGGCAAAACAAAAGTCTTGCATAATCGATCCAAGGAAGTTGCATAGCTTTGCTGTGTCTGGACTGCGTTGCTTTTTCTTGTGCCAGAGCTGAAGGGTGATGGCAGAAGTGCTGAGCAAGCGGTGAAACCGAACGTGGTTTATGCTTAATAGCTTACAGCTCAACGAATCCTAAGAMGACGGTGTCTTTCCAAAACATGGGCTTCAGTGCGAGTCGTATGTTAACCCTGACTCCACATCTCTTGGGAAGGAAGGAGAGTGATCCGCTGCTGCAACTGAACACGTCACCTCCATGCCGGAGGAGGAAGTCTTTATTTCAGTGTGGCTGAATCACTCCTGAGGATTTCACTGTTCAAATAAGATGTGGTTTTACCTTTTTCTCTAGCAGCTGTCTCCTTCCCTCCACCCTATTAAGCACACTGGTGCTGGGTTTTTACTGGCTCAAGGTTCACTGCTTCTGTGAAAAGCCCGACGTGAGGGAGGTTTGTGTAATCTTGTGAATCTGCTTACGACTGAACAGGACATCCTGGACGATGTGTGCTGCCTTGCTCTGGTGGCAGCTGCTGCTGGCGGTCGTCTGAATCGATGGTTTGTTAGCTGTAGCGCTCTGTTTTTTTCGCTCTCTTTAACGAACTGGGGTAGTTGTGCTCTGGAGAGTGACTGGCTTAAGAGCTTTTGGCCTGTGTCCTCCTGGGACCGGGGCGAGCGGCACTTTGGCTGCGGCGCGACGTCTCCAGCCTCCCGCCGCGCTGTGGGACGCTTGGAGCCCGCGCGAGCCCTCCCGCGGAGCGCTCGCCGGGGGCTGTTGCGCTGCCCCCCTTTTCGGGCTGCCTGGGCCTCGTGAACCGGCAGAGCAGAGGTTTCGCCTGTCTTCCTCTCGCAGGAAACGACAAGGTGCGAGTCGAGGCTCGTGCTGCTCACGTCTCTGTGCTGCCCTCGTTACGGTTTACGGTCTGTCCAAAACACACCCTGGCGCTCAGCCTCTGTGGAGACAAACCCCTCAGCCGTGCCAAGCCGCAGGCTCGGGCTCACTGCTCTTGGCTGTAGGGGAGTCGTAGATATTGTTGGGAACTGGAAAAAAAAAAACACAATTTGCAGGCTGTCACTAGATAAAACTCTTGACTGCAGCAGTGTATTGACACCAGCTCYTGGAATGAAGCGCTGCTAGAGCTTGGCAGACAGGAGCCTTTAACTACCTGCGCTCTCTCCGCCCGAAGAAGCGATTCCCGTGTGTTTGCTGCGTAAGCTGCACTGCGCGCGCGAGGGGTGAGGGCAGCCCCCGGAGCGCGTCCCGCGGCGAAGAGCTGGGAGTCGAGTGTRACCGCAGGAACTGAGACCTGGAGAAGACACAGGTGAATAACGGATACTTCAAATGCCAGTTTAGACACTGTACGACGTTCCTGTGTCGCTTTGGGGCGTTAGGTGTTGACGATATTTTTAGCAGTGGGTGAGGAGCAGGGAAAGGGGAGCAGCGTGCGACAGAGGTGGCAGAAACGCAGCAGCGGCTGTATTGAGTCATCTGATTTGGTCGGCTCTGTGCCAAGGACTGCTGAGAGCGGTCCTGCTCGTACGCGGACCAGCGGCCCCGTGTCAGTGACTCCAGAATTTAGGTGTATGGTTAAATGAGGCTGGGGAAGTCCCAGCAGCATTGCAGGAGCTCTCTGGGGTGGGCTGAACTCTCGCTGTAACCAGAGCACAAGGTTCTGCGGAAGGTGCAGGGCAAGTGTTTGCGGCCTGCACATCAAGCTGTGCCAGGAAAGACTGCAGGCTCCCAGTGACTTAAAGCCAGGAAAAACAAAAAAAAATGAGAACATAATGTCTCAACAGGTGGGAATTTTCCTGCCACGTTTTATTGTGTGAAATCAAACATACTGGAAAATCAAATGCTGTGGGATTCATTGACCTGGAGTTACCAGTTCGGGTTGATGCTGATGCCAGATCCCATTAACTTTTTCATTGAGTTTGCAAACGATCTCTTGTATGTGTCAAGCTGAGGTGGCAAGTACAAACCATTGGAGTAACTCTTAAGGTTAAGTGTATGCAGAAGAATATGGCTCTCTGCCACACTGCTGAATTTGGCTTCTGCATTCCAGCTGCTATAGATAAGCATGTCTGTGACTGGGATACGTTTTAGAGGCTATCTCTGTGCTACATGCTCTTGCTTTTCCTTCCTTTTTAATCTTCAGGATTTTAACTACTGGGTGGCTGGTTCTGATCAAAGAGGTGGCTGGAGGTCTGGACTGGTGCATGATCCAACTAGTGCTTAATGTAGTGTGGGTCAGTTGAGAAAGGCAGACGGAAGAGTCCATGGGATTTAAAGGCAAACTGCTTAGCTCTTATCTCTTGGGTAGGCATACTTGCCTCCATTTCATAAAGATCACAATTCAGGAACTAAATTCAGTATAACATTCAAGAGAGCGTTTTGTGGACAGCCTTGGAAGGACTTGTCTTCATTTGCAGTCCCTTCTGTAAAGGTATTTTTCTTGTCATATTAAATTTCTGATGCCCAAGTGTTTGAGGTTTTCCTGCTGTCTACTAGCAGGCACTTCTCAGGTGGGGTGTGGAGATGCAGGAATGGTTTGCTTTGAGATTCTGCGTGTACTTGCTGGGCTGTATCATACAACTGCTGGAGCTGGAGACTCAAACCTCACTTCTTCTGAGTTTTAGTGATTGCAGGTTAACGGACTGACATTCTGCTGCCTGTTTGAAGTTGCTACTAATGTCTCGTAGCATGGGAGACCAGTGTGAGCAATCAGTCCTGTCTACAGAACAAGCGACTCGTACTGTCTACTGAATCACATCCTAACTTGCTTTTGCCATCTGCTCTCTGCAGAGCAGACAGGACCATTTCTGTGCTATGACTTAGCTGCAGAAGGTCTCTTATCTCTAGTGTCTGCTCCAGTGAGGTTTAAAATTAGAGAGTTTTATGTGTAGTGCAGTTTGAAAATGAAGTTTTTCCAGGCTGACCTGAAAGGCTGCTTCTGGCATGTGGTGTATTTATGATATCTGGGTCTCTGGGCTTGGCTTTAGAGGGCTGCATTCTCCTGCGTGTCTGCCTAGTGTGGAGCTTGGCAGGGAGCAGAGGCGCGCTGCTCAGCATGAACCATTCAGCCCTTTGGTCTCATAGCTGGATGGAAAATGAGCACTTTTGTGACCTACGGCCAGCTGGTTGGAATTGCCTTGCTGTGGCTGCGAGCTGTTCATTTTACTTTGCTTTCCTCAACAGTGAAATGGGCATGATACTTCACTGGGGGGGCTGAGACTTTGCAAAATGTGAGCTCAAAGACACTTGCTGATAAAAAGGGCTGTATTGAATGCAGCAAACTATCCCAAATAGCACCCGGGCAGATAAGCAGAATATAGGCACTGTAGTTGGGCAGTCCTGATCTCCAGGTGTGCTTTTTCTGCTCTGCTCCGTGAAGGTATTGCTCTACTAATGCTAGGCCATGCACAGATCTCTCTGCTTACCTCCAGATCTTCTGTGTAGCCAAGAGCTGTGCAGGTGGTATTTGGGAAAATATGTAATTCCTTATACTGTAAAAATAACTTTCCTGCTCTGCAGTGGGGCCATATGAAGGCTGAATATGTGCAGCAGATACAATCCAAATTTTCCAGCATGCAATGGACTACTTTCTCGAAGAGGCAGTTTTACCAAAATTGATGTAGCAGGCTCTAATTTAGTCTGTTACTGCTCTATTATGGGTGAGCATCTGTCCTAAATTTACTTGAATGGCAGATGAAGCACTAAATATGCTTCATAATGTGTCTGGTTTTTGTATGGTTGTTTTCAAGTGCCTTAGCTTCCTGCTCTGAACAGATGGTTATAGGCTGGCAAATTGTTTCATTCTGCATGGTGTTTACTGGTGAGAGAGCAGCCTGCTATTGGCCACTCTTCTGAGTTTGGGGCAGGAGCCAAATAATGCTGAATATTGGATTCACAGGCCTTGTCCATCTAACCTATTGGACTGAGCTGTAGAGTTTAAAGTCCTCTAATACTTTCTTTTTTGCTGCTTTTCCTGGATAGGGAAGTCTCTTTTCTGGTTTAGTCCCTGTTCTTGTGCCCACATGCATGCTGCAATGTTCTCTTTCTAGTAGGAAGTGACAATTTGATTTGTTACAACAAAACTTCATGTTCGCTTAGCAGTAGGTTCCCAAAAGAATTGAGAGGAACCGGGACATCTTTGATCTAATGCCATCCCTCCTTTCTTTCCAGGGATCTGTTCTTCTGTATCCTAGTTTATGCTGTAATCTGTTTCTGTTTTACCTGAGTGGGATGGGGTTATTTCAGAGTGGTGGTCTCTGACCTTTTTGGACCAGTGAATGCTAACAACCACCAGACCTGTTGAAAAACTCTGCTGCTTGGTAAAGTGCTGCTGATAGCTTTTCCTGGCTGTGTGTTAAAACAGCCTTTGCAAATACCAGGTAGTGCATTTGCATTCTGGCTATTGATCCATTATGGTCATGAATAATCAGCCAGAGCCCTGGAGGTTCTCTCTGTTGTGAAGCAGCTTGTGAATGGCTAGGAGACTGTTCAGACAAAGCAAATGAACTTTATTAGCATAGCACTAATTTAGCACTTCAGCAGGCAAAACAAAGCATGAGACTACAAGGTATGGATTTCTTACAGACTGGCCTGCTGAGATCCTGCAGGCTGGTCGCATGACACCTTGCAAGTCAGTCTTCTGCTTTCCTTCCTTCTGAAGTTTAGTTGTGGCATCTGGCTCTGGCAGGGAGGTGTAGCTAGGGCAAATTTCATGACAGAGGGGCTTCTGAGAGCTAGCATGGCTTCCTCAGCTGATCCAGAAGAGACCTGGAGAGCTATTCGTTAGGCACTCTAGTTCGACGGTCCTGGACTCTGGGTGTGCTTTTTCTGCTCTGCTCCTACCCATTGCCTGGGCCTCGTTTGTTCAGCTGATACGTGCAGAATTGTACAGTCAGTGTGTGGAGGTTGATGGGCTGAGTGGTCCCAGCGGCTGCTGTGCAGATTGGGATGGAGCCATCTGGGAAATGATGGCCATGGTCTTGGCATGCCTGTCTGCCTGGATTGCAACTCTCTAAGGTGTATAAACCAAAATATATCATCCGTATGCTTAAAACTTAGTGTGATGTGCATTTTCTATATGGACACAACTGTGACCTGGTGGTAGGAAAAGTCCTGTTATATGGCCATGGCATCTGGCCGTGGTCATGCATGATTTCTCAGGGTGACTCTGAAACGTATTTCACAGACTTGTAATGTTTTGGAACATATTTCTTACTCTTAAAAGCACCCACAAATGTTTAGAGGGATGAATATTTGCGGTCTTTAGCAGCTTGCTGAAGTCTGAGCTCCAGATTGTGAGTGTTGATACCTAGAGGAGTGTTCAAGTCCTACTGGTGCATGATTCATACCTGCTTGAGAAACATGTTCACTTGCTGGAGGGTGATTGTAAACTTAAGGAAATGGGATTGGGATACTTGCTGGAACAAGGTGACCTTTCTGATTTGTAGCAGTGCCTGTGATTTCTCTGAAGGGCAAGGATAACCAGATAAACTTAATATCGGGAAATAGCTCTGTGCACCCTCTGTTCTCTGGCTCTCAGGAGGTTTGGCTGGTTTAACATGAAGCTAACAAACTGTCCCCAGATGCTGCAACAACCGGAATTCATCAAGACTGCTACCTTAAACAGGAAGTGTAGTCTGTATGTGGAAGGCTGYTGACTCTGCTGTGGGAGGAGAGTGAGTTTCCAAGTTGGAGTGGGTGGGTAAGCCTGTTCTCTTGCAAGGCCTGGCTGTTGGAGGGTCACAAGAGTCCTAAGAGGTGAGGGAGGTGTCAATGCCCTCCCAGATCAGGAGGAGACTTTTCTAAGGTGTCTTGCAGCCTGCACTGCATGCTGTCAGAAGGACTTCTCYCAGAGCCTCTGCTAGAGCCTCGCTAAAAATCAGTAAATGGATACCCTCAGATAAGGTATTGGTGGAAGAGAACAGGCTGAGGCAGTAGAGAAGGAGATGCATATCTCTCACCTGGTCCTATAGTCTTTGAACTTTGCCTAAGATTTTCTGGGAGCACAGCTATGTGGTTCTTGAATGTGATTCCAGCATGTAGATTTGAGGTGCAAATTCCCAAATTGATAGTCTGCTTTGCTTTTTTGGAGCAGAGGGAGAAGCTTGTTTTGAGTAGAGTAACTTCTCTTGCAGGAGAACCTAAAGGACGCCTGAAGGTGGCTTGGAATGCACAGTAAAGGATTTTGTAGCAGTAATGTTCAAATTTGAGTGTACTTGCCCTGACATCCAGGTTTTGTAGTGTCTGGCAAATGTCTCGACAGTGAAGTGAACCAGTATTTATTGCCAAGAGCTGTGCTGCTCAGTTCAGCTGACAGAGTAGAAAGACTGAAGGAACTGTCATCTTYGAACTGTCAGTAGCTGATCTGAATGGCCCAGTATGCTGGTTACTAGGAGAAAAAGATCTCATTCTCTCCCAGCACCAGCTATCACAGTGATCTGATCTAATTTTTCTCCCTGTTCACACTGGAGCTAGAGCAGCAGCTTGATGAGATGCTGTGGGGGACTGACAGGAAGAGAGAAYGTGCATCCTTTAGAGGGATATCTGTGCATTGCTCCTGTGATGTGTATCTGCCTAATTTTCTCAGGTGGGATGCAGGATTACAACTACGTGTGGGCCAACTGCTTTGAGATCACCTTGGAGCTGTCCTGCTGCAAATACCCACCGACCTCCCAGCTTCAACAAGAGTGGGAGAACAACCGGGAGTCTCTCCTTGCCTTCATTGAGAAGGTAGTGTGGGCTGGAACAGGGCACATGGGCAGCAGCTGTGAAACCTGCATGCCTGTGGTGGGTTGAGAGCTGAACTGTGTTCAGTTGCTCCTGCGGCTGAGTTTGCTGCATGTGATAACATAACTGCTGCAGTTGTGCAAAGGTTGATGTCTAAGAAGCTGCTTTATATCTACCACACCCATGTTTCTACCACAGTTCCCACRTTCTCTAGGATAGCAGAGCTCTTCTGAGAAGGCACTTTGTGTGCAGTGTTGCACAGAGGCACTGAGARATGCAGATCTCACTAAGAAATTCAGAGTACTTGTATGGCCTAAGTGCARTTATTCTCCAACAGTGTTCAAAAGCACCAAGCAACATTGCTGAAGTCTTGGATTGCAGATTGCTGCTGCCAGGCTGTCTCCAGATACCCACGTGTATGTTGAGTGGGTGGCAGTTTAGGCTGGGATGAGAAGCAACCGCGTTTTTGTCCCTGCTGTGGCATGTAACTCTTGTGTGTTCATACTGTTATGTGACCACTGCAGTATCTCTCTCTACTGGTCTCTCCCTCGTCCAGTAGCACAGGTGAACCAGCTTGTGAGCCCATGTGTTAACAAATGAAAGGTTTCTTGGGAAGGATTAATTCTGAGAACTTGCTACCTTCCCAGTGCGTGCTCAAGTTCCTGTCCTTGCAGTCTGGCCAAGCGATGTCTGAATCACAGGTCCTTGTATCCCTTTGCTTGGCAGCTGTCCTGCTCTGCTGCATTTTGGCATGTGGTGGGGGTGCTGGGTAAGGACACAGTTCCCCTGCTGTTACTTCAGCCAGGCYCTTGTGTTGTTTTCCTCAGGTCCACATTGGTGTGAAAGGCTTTGTCAGGGATGTAGTCACCGGGTCTGGCTTGGAGAATGCCACTATCGTTGTTGCTGGTATTGCTCATAACATCACAACGGGCAAATATGGCGACTACCACCGACTGCTTGTGCCTGGGATCTACAATGTGACTGCAGTTGTAATGGGGTAATGTCTCTGTGACAGCCTGGGTCCACACTGCCTACAACTCATGTTACTTTACTTCATTTCTTCCCCTAAGGCATCTTGGTCTGTATTTAAGGGGCTTGGCTGGAAGCTGTGGCAGCTTAGAGCTGTAGCTACGTGGGCTCACCCTATGTGCTGCTGTGGCGTGGGGATGGTGGATGAACAGCATTTCTGTTCCGTTAATTTGATTGCTTCTACCATCCTGCATCTTACTTTCTTGTCAAAGGGGGAAAGGGAAGCACGTCGCCCTGATAAGACATTGTGTTGCCCCCAGTCAGGGTGTAAATGCAGTAATTTGCTGTTAGGCTAGCCTTGTGCTGCTTCCTGAAGAGTCCATAAGCAGGAACTTGTGCCTCTGTGATGCAGCAAGGACAACGGTATAGTTGGTCCCATGGAGTGGGATGAGTCCTGATAGCTTGTTTGCTGGTGAATCTTCCATGTAGGTGTTAGCATCCTGGCTAACGCAGGCTGGGAGGAGGAGGAGGCTAGCGTGGTGGAGAGCCTGCAGGGGGTTCTGGCCCTCTGTTCTGCAGAGCCTCCTGCTGAAACCAGCTCTTTTCTCAGTTACACACCAGTGACCGTGGAGAACATTGAGGTGAAGGAAGGAGATGCAACAAAAGTGGATTTCTCCTTGCAACCAACTGTAATGGCACCAGCTGCTAACCTCACGCAGTTCACAGCAACACCTGCTCCTGTCTCTACAATCACCTCTGCTACTGTGCAGGCAGAGTTCCCAGACCCAACCTCTCTCCATCAGCCAGTCCAACCTGTGGACTTCCGCCACCATCACTTCCCAGACATGGAGATCTTTCTACGGCGATATGCTAACGAGTACCCCAACATAACCCGCCTCTACTCTGCGGGCAAATCAGTGGAACTTCGGGAGCTCTATGTAATGGAGATATCGGACAACCCTGGCATCCATGAAGCAGGTAACCTGGGAAATCCGTTCTTGTGAGGCCCAAATGCAAATGACAGAACCTTTGTTTTGGGAGACYGAAGGGGGAGAGATGAAAGGGGTGGAGATCTGGCACCTGTCTGAAAAGATACTACCTGCTCCTTTCTTTTTGAAAGACTCAGGTGCAGTAGTGGTACTCGTGAATTTTAAAGGTATTGCTAGGGACACCCAGGTTAGTGTTTGGGTTCGGGGAGCTGAAGAAACAAAGGGCCCCCTGCAGCAGTGTCCTACCTTTTTTTTGATGTTGTGGGAATGGAAGGGTCCCTGCCTGCAGGGAACAGACCAAGCAGAGCTTGTCAGCATGCTGGTGTCACTCCCTACCACTAACAGATCAGACTTYGCTGGTCATGAGAATGTCCTGTTTAGAGTCTCTGGGTCTGCACCTGTCACGATCCCTGGAATTTACCCACTGTGTGCAGTTCAGTTCTCACTTCTGCCCAAATTACTGTTCTTCCTGTAAGAAAGGAAAGAACAGTAGCTCACCTGCGATGTGGCACAGCTGCCTCTGTCATGCTCCAAAACTTTGAAGGGTGTATTCCGTCTCCATATTGCTGGGTAAGTGTCCTCCAGCCCTGTAGAAAGGCCTGAGAGGAAAAGGCTCAGGGAAGTGAGATGTCTCCGGGCTTTAACATAGCGGTTATATTTGGCTCTTTGGTGTGGCTCTCTGCAGGTGAGCCAGAGTTCAAGTACATTGGTAACATGCATGGGAATGAAGTCGTGGGACGAGAGCTGCTCCTGAACCTCATTGAGTACCTCTGCAAGAACTTCGGCACAGATCCTGAAGTGACTGACTTGGTCCGGAGCACACGCATCCACATCATGCCATCTATGAATCCTGATGGCTATGAGAAATCCCAGGAAGGTATGCTGTTTGTTCTGAAACACTTGTGGGGTTTCCAGCTCTGAGAAACGGGACTTTGTGTTCATGGTGCCTCTTTGAGAAAAGCTGGAAGTCTTACTGGAGCAGGAGCGCTCTCTGCACGAGGAGGCTGGGGAGAGACTGTTTTCTGGGATGAGTGGGTGGACTGCAGGAAATGGGTGGTCGAGTGATGCTCAGGACGGCTGCAGAGAGCTCTTATGCTTCAGCAGTGCTATATGCTGCCCCTCTTTGGGTCCCCTTATGGTCTGTGGCTTTCCAAAGCTTATTTTAAAAAAGGCATTCCTTTGACATAGCTCATACTTGCTCTGCTTTGGTCCACGTTCTTTGTAACATGTGTTGTGGGAGCCAGGCTGTCTGCTGAGCACTTGTCCAAGGATAATACTGACTTTTATCATAGTGTTGAAATTGGCAAAAAAGTCCTTCGGGGAAGTCTTAAATCTGCGTGGCTATYGCAGATTGGCAGGACAAATCCTGCTCAGAACAATTTTCTAGAAGTAGAGCTCTGCTTGGGTTTGACAAAGAACTTGTCCAGCTGGTTTGAAAAGGTGAGATTTCTGTGGTCGTGACACTTGACTGCTTGGAATGTTCCACAGAGCCTTTCCTCTAGCAGCAGCTGGGCTGACACTGACAGCCTGATCAGGCGCCCCCAGAAACCTCCATGCATGGAGCAGGTGAAGTAGAGCAGGGTTGTTCCAAGCTCTAGCGTATGCAAAGTGAACACTATTATGCTCTCTGCAGTATTTCATTTACCGAAGGTCTCTGGGTCTTCTGTGRCAAGAGGACACAGCCTCCACACTGAAGTGGGAACTTTCATAAGGCACTAATTTGAACATGTGCTTAACTTTCAGGAGACAGAGGAGGCACCGTTGGCAGGAACAACAGCAACAATTATGACTTGAACCGGAACTTCCCAGATCAGTTCTTCCAGGTGACAGACCCTCCTCAGCCAGAAACTCTTGCTGTCATGAACTGGTTAAAGACTTACCCATTTGTACTGTCAGCAAACCTGCATGGAGGTATGCCAGTCAAACCAGGCTCCTTGCCGTGGGCTGAGGTCTGAGGGATGAGATTTGCAGGGATGTCTGCACTCTGCTTTAGGATTGAATTGAGGAGCTCTGGCAGAGAGCTCTCCGTGCTTGGCACTGCTGTGAAATGGCAGGAGCAAATTCAGCCAGGTTCCTGCCCCAGGATGAGACYATCTCTGAAAGGTCTACACAAAAAAATGTCAGTATGGATCAGTAGGCTGGGGTTTGTGCTGCTGGAAGGAAGATCAGAAGGTGCAAACATGGTGAAAACTATGTCTCCAAACACAATTTATAGGGTGTTGAAGAGGCTGCTAGGACGGTCTTGGCTATTCCTCTGAAGGGGACGTGTGCATTGGGGGGTAGCTGGTACCTTGTCTGTTGAGAGATGGGGCAGGTGGAGTGGATTCTCTGGTCAGCTGCTGTTGAGCAGTTGGTTCTGTGTATGTGAAAGTGCTGTGGCTGTTGGGGGTTTCATAATATTTATGAAGTGAAGGGAACGAGATATAATCCTGAGGGTTCCTGTCTTGAATTGCCTGGCGGAACTACGAAATTTGCTGTAATTTAATTATCTTTAATTTAGAGTGATCTAAATTAAGTCTCTGCATTGCATCTTATTCCCTAGATGGTTTGTCTGCTGGCTTGTAGCTGTAGTAACTTGCAGGTGGTTGCTTTGTACCAGTATGTTAAATTCTGTAGCACAGAAATACCTTGCATGCATAAGAGGCAGCTGGCAGGTCTCCAGCACCAGAGAGGTCCCACAATACTATTAGTACAACTTACTGAGGGAAAACCTGAATAAGCCAAAGATGTTAAAACCTACCAGTGCTTACAATAAACTCTAGAAGGCTAGAAAGATGCAGTAATTGGGCCAAGAGTTCCATGTATGTTCTGGGAAATTCCTTCCCTTGCTTTTTCTCCTTCAAGAAAGTGATAACTACAAGTTTGTCCTCATCTCTCCTGCATGTAAAAGCCAAACCTTTAATGCGTTGTGGCTTGGGTTCACTTTCCCAACTGCGTGCGGTCTTATCTCTTCCTGTGCTTTTGTTGTCTCTTCTATCCATTGGGTTTAGTGCTATATTTAATGCCAAATCTTAAACACAAGACCTAGTTCCTGTCAGTCTTTGAAGGGGGGGGGGAAACTTCCCCTATTAGGTTGAGAGATCACTTGGAAAGTGCACAGATATGAGTCAAATCTTGTTCCCCCTGCAGGTTCTTTGGTGGTTAATTACCCCTTTGATGATGATGAACAAGGAATAGCAATATACAGTAAATCCCCAGATGATGCTGTGTTTCAACAGCTGGCACTGTCCTACTCCAAGGTAAAACTCTGATGTGAAAACAAGCACCTCCTGCTGCATTAGCTCCTGATTCTGTCACAACCCTTCTAAGCTGCTRTTAGAAAAGAGGTGCAGGTACTGTTTCCATGTGGGTCCTCAGTGTAGCAGGCCCCTTGAGTTACAGCAGAAAGGTCCTGCAGGAGGCTCTTGTTGCCTGAACAGATGCCTGCATGCTCTGTTTGCGGGCACTGCAGGAAGAGCGCTCTGTGCAGGTATGGGGTCTGTAACTGTGGGTTACTCTCATGCATGCACTGAAGAGTGGTAGAAAATGCTGTGCATGGGTCAGGAGTAAAGCAAGTATGTCAGTGACTTGTGTTTGGATGCGGGCGAGGTCTGCTTGGGCTGCAGCTGTACAAATGCACACCTGCRTGAACCTCTTGTGTTTGGTAGCCCCCAGTCTGTGACTAATGTTAGAACAAAAKCACCAGCAGCGGTGGAATGCAGATGCTCAGCTTCACATATTGCATTTTGTTTTTCAGGAAAATACACAGATGTATCAGGGAAGCCCATGTAAGGACATGTACCCCACTGAGTACTTCCCACATGGCATCACTAATGGGGCTCAGTGGTACAACGTTCCAGGTAAAGTGGATGTGGAATATGTATGTCTGCAACTTTAACAGTGCTGGACCTTAAGTCTCTCAGGTTGTTCATGTCCAAGCTAATGCATGTGCAGCTTTTAAAGCTCAGACTGATCAATCACAAGATCTGCACTGGTCTGCCCAAATTATGGGAACCTCGGTTTCTTTTATAACTTCTTAAATAATGTAGTCAGATTAAGTTATTCCTGAGGGAAATAATTTATACTCTAGTTTATTTTCTAGCTACCAGCAAAGTGGTTTCATAAAACTTTATGGCACTATATTAGCATGAAAGGCATTTACAAGAAGGATGGTTATTTGTCTGCTATTTTGGCATCCTTTTGAAGCTTGAATCTTGCCTTGTGTAAAAACCTTCTCTCTGTAGCTATAAAATGCATGCTGTAGTCAATATTTCATCTTTCACTATTCTCTGATTTTTTTTTTTTTTTGAGCTATACTACTGTTGCCTTCAGGAGATCTTGTCAAAACTTTTTCTGCGTTCCTGTTGTAGGTGGGATGCAAGACTGGAATTACTTAAATACAAACTGCTTTGAAGTGACCATTGAGTTGGGCTGTGTGAAATATCCAAAAGCAGAGGAGCTGCCAAAGTACTGGGAGCAGAACCGCAGGTCTCTTCTGCAGTTCATGAAACAGGTGAGATGCTTTGACCCCAAGCAATTGTGAGTTGCCCCTTGGGATCTGCATTAGACATGCCAGGATGAATAGGCCAATCTGCGGGCTGAAGTGAGTGCTGCTTCCTGGCCAGATCAGTACCTGCTGAACAGAAATCAGAACGTGTCTTGGCTCCCTCTCTCCCCTCCTCCTCAACTTATCAAAAATGCATATTGAAACAGCAGCCAGCAGATGCAGAGGTAGGCTTTTTATTTACAGATATTGTGGCTTTCCTAAGACTGGAGTGGCCTTTATGTGCTGTTCCCCGGGGATCTGAGATGGACCTGGCAGTAGTGCTGTGCACCTGGGGCATGCAAATAAAGGTGTGGAGCAGAGTGCTGTGGTGGCACTGCAAGGCAAACAATTGCTCATTGTGCTCATCAAGTGACCTCTGTCCATGCTGGCTGCTAGCAGGTTTAACCTGAACTCTTTTGGAACATGTTGCTCCACCAGGATTGCTGTGCCTCGCAGCCTGGGAGCTGACGGTGTCTCCGTATCAGTGCTCCCCCAGGGGTGTGTGCAGTGGGAGGCAGTGGGCCATCTCATCCCTGCATGGGCTGGCACTGACCAGTGCTCCGGGTCTGTGCTCAGGTTCACCGCGGCATCTGGGGATTTGTGCTGGACGCCACGGACGGAAGCGGCATTCTCAATGCCACCATCAGCGTTGCCGACATCAACCACCCAGTCACCACCTATAAGGATGGAGACTWTTGGCGCCTGTTGGTCCAAGGGATGTACAAAATCACGGCATCTGCTCGAGGGTGAGACAGCTGCGGCACAAGGAACAAACAGTTACAATGTTGAACCTTCCCAATCAGGAGTAGGCCAGTTCCCTCTGCCTTCAGCAACCGTAGGCATGGATGTTTCCCCTGCTTTTTGGCCTATGCAGAGTTAATAAAGTGATGGTACCCTGATATCAAAGGCTGCTTGGCTGGTRACAGTGTAGAATCCAAATCTTCCTATGTTTGGAGGTGGTGAGAGGCTTTCCGTAGGGAAAGAGTTGTTAACCTAGTGTCCTTAGGGGAAGTCCTCTTGCAGGCAGCTGCCCACACTAATAAGTTCACTTTTGCAGCTGGCAGGACCATGTTGTTCTTTGAACCCACAGGGTTCAGCTGCCTGACTTGTTCCCCTGCTTGTTTGCCATGTAACTCTGCAAAGCCAAAGCCAAAAGCAGCCCAGCACCATGCTGATCCCTGATTTGCTTCCTGTCCTCCCAGTATTCCTGTGTCCCTTTGGAGTGTCTTTGATTGCTCTCATGCTTCTCAGTCTTTTGGCTGGGGAGCAGTAGCAGTCCCATATGGGTGTCTGTCTGGGAAAGGGAGTGGCTTCATGAGTGGGGCCTTGAACCCCTGACGTTTCCTCTTGCCTTCTCTTCCCTGGGCAGGTATGATCCAGTAACTAAGATGGTGGAGGTTGACAGCAAAGGTGGGGTGCAGGTAAACTTCACTCTTTCACGGACAGACTCCAAAGTGGAGGAGGGGAAAGTGCTGGTCCCGAACACTCCAGACACCAGCGATCCCAACGAGAAGGAGTTTGAGACACTAATCAAAGATCTCTCTGCTGAGAATGGCCTGGAGCACCTCCTGCTTACTTCATCGGGAGATATCTCTCCGTATCGATACCGTCCTTACAAGGACCTCTCGGAGTTCCTCCGAGGCCTCAATCTGAACTACCCTCACATCACAAATCTCACCAGGTAGGAACTCAAAGCAGCAGCACTCAGCTCCTACCTGAGCAGCAACCTGTAGCAGGGCAGCAGTGAAACGACGTGAGCCAAGAACACGTAGCACGGAGACAGGGAGCATGTCCCCTTCCTCCGCTGTGGTGCCTGAGTTCAAGAGAGCCCCAAGTGTAAGGGCATGATGTCAGAGCCTTAGATGCAGAGACTTAGGGATGCGTCCACATGCTTTTCCCTGAGACATCGTTTCATTGCCTTAAATCTGGGGCACTGTCAGTTCTCCAGGGATGCTTGAAACTGATGGTATTCCTGACATYGATATCCCAAGTTTCTTCAGATATCTCAGTCCATGCTGTCATATCTCGATTTCCTCTTTTCCAAGTTCTTTCTGATATCTACCCTGCTAAACAGTCCCCAACAAAAGCGATTAAGTTTGTATTACAAATCTCAAATGGCCTTTCTTTATCTACCTTCAGATCTTAATTTCATAGTGTTCAAGCTGACTTGCCTTGAGTCAAGGTCTCTGCCCTCCTGCAGAGACCAGCTGTCTGTAATCCTCTGCTCTTCCTTGTGACCTGCAGCACTGTTGCACGCTCTCAGCTTCAGAAGGCACAAATCTGGCCTCTGTGTCCCAGGACCTTGTTTGCTTGCTGTTACAGGCACAATGTGCTCATTTGCTGGCCCTGCTGGTGCCAAGGCTGTTTCCCTGATCTGTAGCTTCTATTGTCTTTCCAGTTGCATCAGCCCTGATTCTATTCCTTGCTTTGCTTGCATTCGGTTTGCTCACTTAGTGGCACAACTGTAGTAACAATCTCTGCGTTACTGGAAGTAGGCCTGCTTTTGTCCTCTGAAGTGGATGCTTTTATAAATTTGTTTGATATCTAGATGTATCCCACTCTRGAAAAAAAAAATTGGAAGCGCAGAGCCAGTTAGGAGTTCCCACATAYACAGTAACATTATAGGCTATACACAGATGTCCAGAGCATTGGGTGTCCTCCCACATCTGGGCCTGAATACATTCTCGTGCGGATGCTTCTGTTCAGACCACATTCATCATGAATGTGGTTCAGTGCTGCTGCTAATCTTCATTTATGATGCAGTTGATTTTTGTGTGTCATTTGCCTTTGCTGTCTCCTCAGAGAGGTGGGCAGTAGTTCTTTTCTACGCCAGGATTTTTCCCTAAGGCCAGGCTAGGGGTTCGGCTCTGTTCCTGGGCTGATGCTCCAGTTTCTCATTTCTTGGCAGTTTGGGTCAGAGYGTCGAGTTCCGTCAGCTCTGGTCCCTTGAAATCTCCAATAAGCCCAACCAGACTGAGCCCGAGGAACCGAAGATCCGCTTTGTCGCTGGTATTCATGGAAACGCTCCTGTTGGTACAGAGCTGCTCCTGGCACTGGCAGAATTTCTCTGCATGAACTACAAGAAGAACGCTGCTGTTACAAAGGTGAGGAGCTAGTGCAGGAGGCCGTATGGGAGCCCTACAGTTAAATCCTGTGAAGAGGGTGCTTTTTGGGAGAGACTTGCCTTGTTAATGCTGACTTGGGGGTTGCAGCGGTCCCATGAACAGCGGGGARGTGTGAAATCTGGGGGGGCCAGTGGGAACCCCTCTCAACAGCTACCTGCTCTGACTGCCAGAAGGGAGTCCTTGTGGGACTGCAGCTGGTGGGTAGTATCTGTCTGTTCCTCRCTTGCTGACTGAGGAACACCATTCTTTCTGAAAACAACACTCAAGACTGATGAAATAAATATAAGCAGTGGTTCCTAGGATGAGATCCAGGCAAATGAGATGTACAGAGAATTAATCCTACTAATTATACTTCATTTATTTTTGCCCAGCTAATTGACCGAACCCGGATTGTGATTGTGCCTTCCCTGAATCCAGATGGACGTGAGATAGCACAGGAGAAAGACTGCACATCAAAGATGGGCCAGACCAATGCTCATGACAGAGATCTGGACACAGACTTCACAAGTAAAGTGAATTGATGCATAGTGTCTCTGTAGAAATGTCAGTTGTTGTAGAAGTTTTCTGCTCTATCTATTGTAGGCTTGGGCATAGTCATTTGGTTGCAGGGTCTAGCTGTAAAGAGAGCAATRTTCTCACCATAGAGCCTGGGCAGCACAGCTGCTGGGAAATTTCCAAAGCTTGAATCTGCCTTAGGGGTGGTAACATGCTGTTCCTTGTTTGCAAAGGAGAAAAGGAAGCAAAGTTCTTTAGGGATAGTCTAGAGATCAGACAACAACTAATGTTTTTACTGTTAATTGATTTCTTCCAACTCCCAGTTTCTGAAAAATGCCCTCCATTCATACTTCCTGGAAACGGTCTCCTTTTTCATGCCTTTCTGGTTCCTGTGTAATTGCTTTGTGTATCCAGAGCTCTATACTAGAGTACCATGCCCACCTCTCCTGGAGTGGAGGTGTTCTCTCTAACTGTTTTTTGTTGGGATCATCCCAAATGCCTTCTCTGGAAAATGTATTCAGTGACATTGAGGAGGACAAGCACACAAGGCACACTTTGTGTTGTCACAATAAATAGCTTGGGGAAATAGCATTGCTGTCAGATTTATTTAGCTTTGCAGACAAACACTGCCACTGGGTAGTATGGACTAGGTGCAGTCTGCTGGGAGCTAACAAAAACCTTGCAATACATGCAGCAGGCTTAATTTCAGGCATTAACAAAGAACATACTTTTGCTGGCTTCTCAAATAGCAGAAGAAGCTGTTGTCAATTCCCTTTTCTGTTTCTTGTTCTGGTTTACAGGCAATTATTCCCGATACTCAGGAACACGAGAGCCTGAGACCAGAGCCATCATAGAGAATTTGATACTGAAGCAGGATTTCAGCCTGTCTGTTGCGCTGGATGGTGGATCTCTGCTTGTCACTTACCCATATGATAAGCCAGTGCAGACAGGTATGATTAACTTCTCTAAGGCCTTGCATGCACATTATACTCTCACCTCCTTTTGTGTTCAGCCCTTTGTGTCTGGATGGTGGGTGGCAGTCTGTTTTAGGGGATTTTAGGTTTTCTCTAATAGTGAAGGAATGTGTCAAAAACAAACTGTATACTGGCTTTGGCAGGGGAAAAGGTGAAATGCTGTGGAAATGGGAAAGGTGAAATGCTGTGGAAATGGGAAAGGTGAAATGCTTTGTTTCCTAGCTTTATCCTGTGAGGTTTGTCAGCTTTACTAAATAATGTGTGACCGTTCAACATAGGATCATAGGGGATGGTAGGATCCACTCCCCTCGTGAGCAAGAGCTATATTCTCAATGTCACACCCTTCTCTTTATAGTGGAGAACAAAGAAACACTGAAGCATTTGGCATCTGTATATGCAAACAACCATCCATTGATGCATTTAGGCCAGCCGGGCTGTCCAAATAAGTCAGGTATGTTTGGTCCAATACTTTAACTGCTGGCCAGCTCGTGATAGACTCTACTAGGAGCAGATCTGTTTGATAACTGTGTTCTTGCTGTTGCAGATGAAAATATTCCTGGGGGTGTGATCCGTGGYGCTGAATGGCACAGTCACCAGGGAAGTATGAAGGTACTTCATGACAACACAGGCTTTCCACCTCTGTAGACTTGGCTTTAAATGAGCATTAAAAAACATACTTTTGATGTCTGCGCAAAACTCTGCCCCTCCTTTAGTTGCATCTTTGCAAAGCTTAGTAGATACCASCTCTCATGTCGTAACTGTGGTTTTATTTTTTGCAGGATTTCAGCATTATGTTTGGTCATTGTCCTGAGATCACTGTTTATACCAGCTGCTGTTATTTCCCAAGTGCAGGACAGCTCCCCAGCCTGTGGGCAGACCACAGGAAGTCTCTCCTTAGCATGCTTGTGGAGGTGAGCAGCAGTTTGTGCGAAGAAATTCTGGCAAGGAATAAAGGYAGTGGGCTAGGTAGAGGGGAGGAAGGAGTTGAGCATAGTGATCCAGTGTGTTTTTATTGGCGTTTTATAGCTGCAGGTGGTCCTGATCTAGACTGCATGAGGCATGGATTGAACAGAGGCACTAAATGACTGGGAAGTTTATTGATTTGGGAGTTTAACTTCCATGCTGTTTTGTCCCAGAGTGGGCTGAACAGTCATTGGCAGTGTTGTGCATTCTTGTTTCTTGCAGGAGGTTAGGAATGGAGGATGGGCTSTATTTTAGGGGATGGAGTTTAGATCTTATTTTACTTAAAAATGTACCAGACTCTTCAAGTTGAACATGAAGTGTTTGAACTGCTTTATTTCAGGTTCATAAAGGAGTCCATGGATTTGTACAAGACAAGAGTGGCAAGCCGATTTCTAAAGCCACTGTTGTTTTTAATGAAGGTTTGAAGGTCTATACTAAAGAAGGTGGCTATTTTCATGTGCTGTTGGCTCCAGGTTTACATAACATCAATGCTATAGCTGATGGGTACCAGCAGAAGCATGTCAAGGTATGTGAATATCAGTGTCAGATTTTCTTTGCCCTGTTATGCAGAGGCATCCTTAGATGCTCACACCTGGGCTCTGCCTTGTTGGCTGTGTTTTAAGTGCTGGCTGTGTGCCCAGAGTAGCTGTCTTCTGTCTTGACAGAATGGATGGAGGAGAATTTCTCAGCACAGCAGGGTTGTTCTGAGCAATAGCTTTTCTCTGCATTATACTCATTTTTCGGCACCTGCCTGGTCTTGCTCTGGTTACCAAATGCTTCTCTTCTCTGGAATCTAACAGAGGTGTAAGCCTTGAGATAGTCTGAGCTCTCACRTATGTCTTTGCAGGTCTTGGTTCGCCATGATGCACCTAGCTCTGTATTCATAGTGTTTGACATGGATAACAAGATATTTGGCCTGCGAAGGGAGCTGGTTGTAACTGTTGCAGGTACTGTGAGACTTACTTGATCCAATCTTTGAGCCTTGCTTCCTATGACTATTTGTCCTGACAAGGACTCCTGTCTTGGAACTGGAAAAGTAGCTAAAGGACATGGACCACCTCCTGCTTTCCCTTGTGAACATGTGCTTGTCCTTGAAAACGGGTCCAGTAGCCCTTGGATCTGGTAGTGCTGGGCTGACGAATGGGAAGGAGGAGGGGAAGAAATTGAAACCACTACGGGGATCTAAAACGAACCAAAATGGACTTTGAGGTGGTTGGAATGGACACAGCCTGTTTGGGTGTGGAGCTGGGAGTTGGAGGCCTTGCACCTTTCCCAAGGTTTCTCTGGGTGGTATGATACTGGGTGAGCATGAAGAGATTTTCTGTCAAGGTGGCAGTTGCTGGAGTGACCAGAGTATAATCCCAGTGGTCTGCAGAGGAGCTCAGGACATGAGCCCAGAAGGTAAAGCTAGTCCAGTCCTGTTCTGGAAGCAACTCTCGTGTGGTATTTTTTCTGTCACCAAAGAGGAAGGAGCCAGGGTCACAGTGGAGTGAGGAAAAGTGGCTGTGATTGTAGAAGGGAAGAGATACAGTGGGAATATAGGAACTTCCACGGTGGAGGAACATGGCATTAATTTCAGTGTCTTCTACTTGGCAGGTGCCAGTATGTCTGCTCTGGTACTTACCGCCTGTATCATCTGGTGCGTCTGCTCAATTAAGTCCAACAGACACAAGGATGGCTTCCACCGCCTCCGCCAGCACCACGACGATTATGAGGATGAAATCCGCATGATGTCCACTGGCTCAAAAAAGTCTCTCCTGAGCCATGAATTCCAGGATGAAACAGACACTGAAGAAGAAACACTATACTCCAGCAAGCACTGACACCTCCCAGGCAGAAAAGGAGGTTCCCCATGGACCAGCCCTGGTGGGAGGGAGGCAATTCCTGTGGTTCAATTTTGGAACATTAGCTTGCAGGACRTGTCCTCCAGCAGTGTGAGTGACAGCTCCTGACTTCCCCTCTGCTATTGCTATGTTCCTACTTAYGTGCAAGTCAGGGAGTGCTGGAGGCTGTGTTCAGGCTAAGGACATGGCTTGTTACACTTCTAGGTCAACATCTGGAGGTACATGTACAGAGTTGAAAGGTAATGTAATAGGATGGCTAGCAGAGTTTCTAGGACTTTCCCAGCATCTCAACACACTGATCAGATGGTGGGGAAGTGCCCCAAGACCTGCGTAGGGTCACAGTTCCAAAACTCCAAAGCGGTTTCTCTACTTGTTTTGAATTCTTTTTTTCACTCTGTACCTGGGTAAGCCTCATCCTACATGGACACAAAGTTCTGCAGAGCAGCCCTAGGAAACAGACTGCACTTTGTTCTCAGCTGCTCCTTCAGAGCTTTTTTCCACCTTCGATGCAGTGGCCTACTGTGCTCTGTAGTGGGTGCTGAGCACCTCTAATATGTTGCTAGTTCTCATGCAGTGACCTGGAGGAAATCACATTGTTTCTTGATGTGAGCTGGAGAAAGAAGCACATGTCAGAGCTTCAGTGAACTCTGACAAAGTCCAGGCATTTGCCAGCTCTGCAGTACTGCTGTTCCTTCTTTCTGAGGAAGAAAGAATCCCTGTCTCCATCACCCCTGGTTGGTTCTCATTTATGTAGACGTGGCCTTTGTGGTCTTGTGTTGGCATTATAGCAGCACACTGTCCAAAAGAGCAACTGGAGGTTGTTCCAAGCAGAGAGAGAGAACTGATTAGGGTGGATACTGTAGAAAGCAACTAGTTACTGACTCTACCTGATGAGTTTTTGCTAGTCTGCCATGATTCATGGAGAAACTCACTTAAATCTGGCTACTGCTTCTTGAATGTTATTGGAGTAGCTGAGAGAGGTTGTGGAGCCTCCATGGCSCAGCCTGAGTCTTAAATTTTGAAGAAAAGCTGCACCTTTTGCCTCTGTCTACCTAATACCATTTAGTGATCCAGGTATTTTGAAATCACCCTCTGATCAAGCCCTGGTGGTGGTAGCTCTACCCAGCATACAGTCTACCACCAGCAGTGTACTGAAGTACGTAGCAAGAGCTCCACCTGCCTGTATCTCTGCAGCATGTCTGCTGCTTCAGGGCCTGAGGCAAGGAAGGGTGTGCTGAAAAGGGGGAGGAAGGGGGAAGCAGCCAAATTTGTTCTGTAGCACTTGGCAGGAATTTTGAATGAAGAGCTGCAGCATGCATCTCCCAAATCCATTAGCAACACAGAGTCCAGGAACCTGTGACTCCTTAAACGTTTGATTTCCAAAGCCTTTATATATTGCTAAAGCTCCTGTGCTTTCTGGGCAGAAAGCTAGCACTGGAGCACAGGCACTTTTTTTTTATTTGCCTGGCTGCTCATTCTCTCTTTTAATACTTGCCCCACTGACCCAAGCTCCCTGGTGCAAGAGCCYGGTGTGCTACAGTTGTAGGCGTCCCGTTTGGTTCTCTGCTGGCCTCGCAAGGTCCRTTAGTGACACGTGCTGCTGGGCCGTATCTCCTGGGGTGGGAGCTGTTCAGGGGCCTCCCAGCCCGTGGGTGTGTGGTGTCATGCTGATGGTTTCATCAGCTGCATGCTGATCTCGTGCAGCTCAGCAGAGGGACTGAGACAACCCCTAGACACCACTATAACTTTCTCCCTATTTAATGGGAATTACAGTGCAAGAAGCACTCGATGAAAGCTGGCTGGGGCAGTCGGCTAGGAGTGGGAAGATGGAGCCGAGCGTTCCCTGCGCTCCCGCGGCCCYGTGTCGCTGCGGTGCACAAGAGCTGTTCTCGCCGCCCTGCGTTTCTGCAGGAGC
Organism: Rhea americana; assembly: GCF_003343005.1. Taxonomy (NCBI): domain Eukaryota; kingdom Metazoa; phylum Chordata; class Aves; order Rheiformes; family Rheidae; genus Rhea; species Rhea americana. Next base: position 258,264 of record NW_028185872.1, read on the forward strand.
CGTAAGTGTCCCGTGTGCCTGGTCCCGGCTCACCCCGCTGGATGTGGCTTGGTGCTGCGCTGCGACCCTGTCCTGCGGGTAAAGGGGCTGCAGCGGGCCAGCGCTCGGCAGTGCTAAACCTTCCTCATCTTTGAACTCTCCCTCTTTCTAAGGCCTTTAACAAGGGATGCAGCTGAGGTTTTCTAATAAAGCTGGTTTTGCAAACTGCTCTCAGGTCTCTGGCCTCTTTGCCCTTGCAGCAGGTAGCGAGCGGAGCTGGCCGGGCGACGGCAGCTCCGTCGCGCTAGCAATAAGTCCCACCAGGAATCCCGTGTGCAAGAGCACTGGATCGGCCCTCCCTCCCCCCCCAAGGATACAGTGTGAAATTAGCTGCAGCAGCTGCGTATTTTTTAAGGTGTGTGGGTTTGGATTATCTCGCAAACGCGCGCAGGCTTCTCTGCCCGGGCGCTGCCTGGTCCCTGCCGCGAGGTCGGCCCGGCAGCAGCGGGCTTTCCGTCGGCGGCCCCGGAGGAGCTTGCTCGGCCTCCCGTCCCCGTCGCTCTGCCCGTGGCTAGCGGAGGTGCCCGCGCCGCTCCTGGCCGGGCCGCTCTCCCCGCGCGCCTGTCTYGGGGCGCGTAGGTCTGCGCGCTCTGCCTTCGAATTACGTTTCTCCGAGGACTCGAGCCGGCGGAARTCCAGCGTCTGCGATGTGCGAGCCGCCTTTCTGGGCCGGCGGGAGCGTCCTCTGGTTTTTTACCTGTGTACCGAGATCTAATAATCTGTATAAAACTATTTTGATGTCTGGGTGCGTCTCGTGCTTCCTGATTTCCAAGCTGGGGCAGCGCGGCCGGTGCCCGTGCTGGGCAGGCTTGTCTGTGCCGCCCCCCGGGCTGGAGCCCCCCTCCCCTCCCCTCC
>NW_028185872.1:259727-279387 GCF_003343005.1 Rhea americana
GCCGCCGTGCCGGGAGCTGCGGCCGGGGCTCGGCCCCCTGACCCCTTGGCCGCTCTCGGCTGCTTTGTTCAGACCTCAGGAAGCAGGCGAGGCAGCTGGAGAACGAGCTGGACCTCAAGCTGGTCTCCTTCAGCAAGCTGTGCACCAGCTACAGCRGCACCCGAGACGGAAGGCGCGACAGGTATAGGTACTAACCCGTTTCTTTATGTTTCAACGCTGCTTTGAGTGCTTGGTTCCCTCTGTAGTTTGCTTCGTACTTGCCACCCCACTGCCACCCGTGGCTTTTATGCCTAATTTCTTAAGAAGCTCACTTCAATGCTTATTAGTTACACAATACTGGTAATGGTCTAAGTGCAATATTCAGGGGGACTGACACACGAGTGAGCAAGATACACGGTCTGTAGTGGTGCATGTGTGTTGCTAGGGCAAACTGTACTTAACCTGTGGTTTGTAATTGCGGGGACAGCATACGAACGAATGATGGCTCTGTATGTGCAGTTCAGCTGGCTGCATCAGCTTGTTTTCTAGTTTTTCATGTATTAACGCACCAGAGGTTTTCACATCATTTACTGAAGCTCCTGTACTCTGTGAATTCAGCCTCATACATCTTGGGTGGAAAGGCATCATATTTGTAATTCCCATTTTAATGAGGGGCACAGAACTGCTGTGACTGGTCCAAGGAAGTAACCAGCAAAGCAGGGAATACAAGTAGGTAGTTCTCTCCTCCTTGTGGAAGAGGTAGCTACTAGTTCCTGGTTTTCCTCTGAGATAAGTAGTGAGAGCTACATAGAATATATATATATATATTCTCTCTATGTGTGTGTGTGTGTGTGTGTATATATATATATATATATATATATACACACACACACGCACGTGAAGTATATATATGTATATTTGCTGTAGGCAGATTAATGTTTGACTGGAGAGTTAGTACAATAAAACTTTTCAAGTCTTTTCAGTTTACGGGCCAGGGTTGAGGTCTTCCTGCAGTTCCACAGCACTCATAATCAACTTCTCTTCCCTTGTGTTCAGCCTTTTAAAAAAGTAACGTTCTTGGAGTATTGATTATGAGTTCTGGTATTGCACATCGGTTGTGAGTATGACTGCTGTGTGCATGTATGTGTTGATTTTTTGGTTAAAATTTATTTTTACTTCCTATCCTTCTTAATCCTGTGAGGTATATCTTGATAGATGCAAACCTGCATCTATCTATACACTTTAGCCTCATGTTCTTCATGTCTTTTTGAGTAAATATTACTTTGATTAGTGAACTTGATCCTGTTCTTTGAATCATCGGAGCATTTCTTGTTTTCAAGGAGCAGATACCTCAGTGGATTGGATGTAAATCCTCCTCCCACTAGAGGATTGAATCATTTCTTGAGTCTTTCCCTGAATTTCTTGTTCTGTAAGCCTGAGAGAGTACCTCGAGATGGTCRTGCTGCTCCTGTATTAATGTCCAAGTCTCTGTCTCATGTTTCTTTTCTGTGCATTACTTGTTGTATAATCTAATTGTTTTACTTACTTTCACTTTCCTGTGTAAAACTTCTTCCTTCTTTTTCTTCCTGTAATTATGATAGACTGCTAAAGCAGAGAGTAGCCAGCATCTTTGAAAGATGTTAGCTGTCATATTTCTGCAGGTTGGCATACTATGTGGTATGCTTCTGTTGAGTAGATGTGATTTCTCATGTTCTTGATTTTTCTTTAAAAGCATGGAGAAGGTGAACTGTATGAAATAGAAATTGTGATAAATTTTACAGTTTGTATTGCTCTGTGGAACATTATCTGCATAAAATGTGAGTGGGAAGTCCTAGCACTGTGTTTATGATGGATGTTTATGTAACTGTTGTAACATACTAATACTGCAGTGTTCTTTCCTTAACCCTAAAGGTCAAGCTCAAAACCTGGGGGGAGAGGGACATAGGTGCTAGACAAGTACTGCTGTGTGCTGGTGCTAGACAAATGTTTAACGTCAGGCATATCTTCCAAAGAGAGGTTTTATTTTCCCCAAGTGATATATACTTTTAGCTATTATCTGAACTAACAACACGGTATAAGAGAGAAATGTTATTATATGAACTTACATTTTTTACCTTAGGAGACTTAGATAATGAAGTCTACTAACACCTACCACTAGTGTTTCTGTATTTCCTACATTCATGAAAATATGTACTTTACAGTAACTGTTCTTTTCCCTTAGTTCTGACACAACTCCTCTCTTAAATGGATCGAGCCAGGACAGAATGTTTGAGACCATGGCTGTGGAGATTGAACAGCTTCTGGGAAAGGTAAAGCAAGTTAACTGTATTTTGACTTCAGCCTCTAGTAGATACTGGTACACAGTATCCTGTCCTGTGACAAAAATGACTGTATACTACTAGTGTGGGTGGTAAGTATTTCTGGAGGAGTGTATCTCTTATTATAGCTAGCTCCTTCAACTTAGCTGTCTTATAACTTTACAAGCTAGTTTACAGCTTTACTACAGCTTTTAATAATTTACAAAAATAACTTATTTCTTGTTCTTCTCCTCCAGCTTACTGGAATAAATGACAAAATGGCAGAATATACAAATAGTGCAGGAGTTCCATCCCTGAATGCTGCACTGATGCATACGTTACAGCGTCACAGAGATATATTACAGGTAACAAATACATGCTTCTTGCTTTTCTTCTGTTGCTTTGTTGGAATAATTATTGATATTGTTGATGTTATAACATATTTGTTCATTTTGTGTATGTACGAGCATACTGTGTACATGATTACACTCACGTATATACACACATACACAGTCACTTATATGTGTACATATATACATGCATATACAAAAAAATATATGTATATATGCACGCACACTGATTGTCCAGGAGATATCTCAGGGACGCAGTGTTACTGAAAAATGCATGCGGTATTGTTTGTGATTAAAGTGCAACAAGAGAAGACTCTAATTAACTGAAAAATCTTTTTTTTATATGTATTGTGAGTGCAGGATTCAAAAACATTCTTATAACTAAAATTAAATACTTATCTTGGAGAAGTTTGTTTCTAAGTAGTCTATGAGTATGACCATTTATTCATAGATCTATAAGAAAATACCATCTTCTGTAAAGCATTTTTTTGCCCTTATTTTTTTTGGTTAAATTGTGTTCTACTGTCTTTAATATTTAGTTACCTAAAATTAATTGCCACTGGAGATCTCTGATAAAGGAAAAAGCTGCACTAAGGAGGCTACATGAAAAAAAGCAATTCAAAGTCTTGACTATGGAAGTGACATTTGGAAGGACATTTGGAAGTTTCTAATGAAGATAGATCTGGGCTGTTCTCAGGGCCTGTGCAGGTTTCTGCTTGGGTTGCTGCCCAGTTCTTATGTGAGAGTATTTGGAATGTTTTGCGGTCTGCGCAAATGAATACAACTTGCTTCTAAAACATGTCGTGTGGATTATTCTGCACAAACTTGATTCTGGGTTCAGGTTCCTTTCTAAAGAGTCTTTCACTGAATTRTATGTCTTATATGGTAATATTTAATGTCTCTCTTTCATCTGAGTAGAAAAGTTAAACTAGACCAAAAATAACTAACAATTTGAGCRGAAGCCTATCTGGTACTGGTGTGCTTTCATCTCTCTACAGGCAAAAGCATTTTGTGTAATCTCATCCTTTAYAAAGTCTTGTATTTGAATGTTTTGCTAAAAGATGTAAGTGCTTCCAGTCCCAACTCACTTTTTTGCTCCCCAGACCCCCCAAAACTAACTCTGGGTTGAAAAAATAGCATTTTTTATGTTATCTCATCAAATCRTTTAAAATTTCATACCATTTGAGTTGTAGAAAGCCATCATTTAAAGGGCAAAGTCTAGCTAAGAAAGAACACTATAACATGCCATCATGTCAATGCCTTTAATACAGCAAAAGGGGAAAAGTGCTATAATGAATTAATGTTATTGTTTGTGTGGTCTGTCACAGCAATATTAGAGGTGCATAACATTTAAAATAGGAAAATGTGGTTGTAAAACCACATAAAATAAAGGGACTTGAAGGAAATAAGCTATGTTTCAGATTAATTACATTTTCACAGAAGTAATATTAAAAATGAAGGTTTTATTAGGCTAGATATATGAAGTATGTGTTTTTTGGTTTTTTTTCCCTCTAGTGTCTGTTCAGTGCACAGAATAAAAGGTGTAACATTTTGTAAAAGCTATAGCATTCATATGAAAAACACCCGTTGCCAGTTAGGTTGTCTTTCAAGAAACATTAGCTGCCTGAAAAGTTGTTAACGTAAAATTACAACTTGAAAATCATTAAAAACTAATTGTCTTTTACTCTTGAGAATTTTTTTTCATCCAGTATAGCTTAACRAAATAAATGCAAAGATGCCTTCACCACGTCAAATGAGTAAGTTTTACCAGTACTTCAGGTTCAATCCATTTATGGGAAATTCCAACACAAAATGATTCTTCCTCAGAAAGTTGAAGATACATGAAAAAGGGAGAAGGAATTTCTGTGAATCTTCCACTATGAGCTTAACTGTAGCTAACAAAAGTAAATCTCACTGCTCTTAGAGTATTTGCTAACATATACTTTGTATTGCCTTCCCAGCAGTTTCAATGTTAACTTAAGCTGTCTTTGTACTTYTTAATCAAAGGACAGCTAATATTTTAAAAGATGGTCAGATCTTACTCAAGTATTATTGTTTTTTAAATTGAACTAATTTTGTAGTCATTGTTTTATTACAGGATTATACTCATGAATTCCACAAAACCAAAGCAAACTTTCTGGCAATAAGAGAAAGGGAGAATCTGTTGGGATCAGTACGAAAAGATATCGAGTAAGTCATATTGTTTATTGTAAATTGTACTGTGTGTTACAGCAGCTCCTTCTCYATGAAGGAGAAGATGCAGTCCTCCTGTAGGAGGAGAATAATTGACATAGCTGATTCATCTGTCTCTTAACAAAACAAGAAAAGTTACTTGAATTCATGAATCTTAGTAAAGCTATAATGAGTGATAATAAGATTGTTTTGTTTCATTTTACTGTGATGAGGAACTCATGTYTTTAAAACTATTAAGTTATGTCAAATCAGTTTTAAAATATCTTAACATGACTGAAACTTCTCTGTTTAGTCACTTAGGGGTAATAAAGCATGATAGTATGTAGATCTGTAAATACCGTCTGCCAAAAAACTTTTGGAAAAAAGTTTTTCGAATTTTCTTACATTTTAGATCATATAAAAGTGGGTCTGGTGTGAATAACAGAAGAACAGAGCTATTCCTTAAGGAACATGAACACCTTCGAAAGTAAGCCTTATTTATTTCTGTTTAACATGCACATTTACTTATGTTGAGGGTGCCTAACTCTTTTTTTTTTTTTTTTTTTTTTTTCTTCACCTCTCAGGTGAAACATTCTTAATTTGAAGTATGGATGAAAGCATGAAAGCTTTGTCCCTTGGTAGACAATATCCATAATGAACGGTTTACACTTTGTATTCTGCAAGAGCACTGGTACTTGTGCAGCTGGAAAAACGCTTGTGGCTCGTGCTGTGAAATGCATGTAGTGGGTGTGCTAGTTTTCAGCGATTTCTACTTTAGGAGCTTGTYAACACTAAGGGATGTTTTTATGTTGTCTTCAGCGGGCTTTTTCRAGTCACTTCTGACTTAGACTTCATGCTTGGCCTCTTTTGATCTTAAGAAAGTATATACCTTTGCAGTATAACAACTAGGATAAGGGTTAAAAACCAAAATGGAAAGTCCCCATGACTTAGCCATTGTACTGTTTCCCCTCTTTTATTTATCAGTGTTAGGCTCAGAACATTTCTTTCTTTCTTTTTTTTCCTCTTGTCTCTACTGAGGATGTGGGGAAAGACTAAATCCTAAATTAACTATGTGTTTAAATACTTTGAGTTTGACTCCTAACTTATTAGCTAATATATAAGAAAAATAGAAAATRCTTTTTTCTTTTTTTTTTCTTTTTCAATTCTTACTGCAGAGGGCTTTAGAGTATGAGTAGCTCATTTGTGYGTTACCCTCTCATCAGTTATTTTACTTCTGATGTTTTGCTTTGAAGGGCAAATATGGCTTTACATTTGTGGGAATTTGTTGGTGTAATTTTGTATTAGAGGACTTTGGAACAAGTCTGTCAGTTTGCTCTTTTGGGTGAACTCTAATTTGCATGCGTGGCCTATTTATTACATGTATACAGTGACTACTTTTCTGTACAAGTTGGTGGTTATCCCCTGTTAGCAGTAAGTAAAAAGCACTTGAAGAGGAAAAGGAACGCCAGTGGAACATTACTGGAAAGGTGCATGTCTTTTAGGCCTTCTATATGGCCAGGATTTACAGTAGCATCAATCTTTGCCTCTGTATTCTTCTAAACCTTAGTCATGTTAAACTCCAATCTTACACAAGAGGGCAGGCTTCCATTTAAAAAAAAAAAAAAAAAAAAAAGGTGGCCTTAACAGATATGCTTTCTTAACGATGATAAATTAAAACTTCTAGCCAGAACTGTACAAAAAGCTTTTATGGAAAATTAAAACTAAAGTTTCTTACTATTTTTATAACTTAGAAATTAATTGGTCTGGAGCTAGAATTATGACTTTTGTTAGGTTGTATTTATATTATGCCTAGATAATCAGGAAGTGTAAAGTTTCCAGGATAAAATAGGCTTAATGTTTGGGAGGAGAATSTTAATTGAAATACTCTATGTTGAAGAATGGAAGAATGAATATCTTTTTTTCTGGGTAAACCTTTTTCTTTCTAAATTTTATGATTTCTTTTTTGTGATGAGCAATAAATATTTTTATATATTTGGCACTTTCTTAAGGAAAGATAAGTGGATTATTTCTGAAGTTATTGTAAAATACACTTCTAAGAAACTGACTTAGTCCCTCTAAACACGATGTTTTGAAAAGTTAAAACAATGAAGAGAGGAAACTTTCAAACATTTTATAAACATCGCCTGGCAGATGTTTTCAGAAATTTAGTCTAGCGCTCTTTCAGGTATTGATTACTTTGATCTCTTTAAACATACTAAGCTCTTCAGTATGTTTATAGAATAAAAATACAGTCTCAGAAAAAGGYAAATCATCTTCTAGGTGATCACTTGAAAATATCAAGATTTTWAAAATTGCAACATTAAGAAAAACAAAACAAGCAACTAATGTGAGTTGGGAATTTTTAAGAAACAGGGCCAGAATTAAACATGGAATAGTGCTGCRAGGTGGCGATAACTTTAAAGTATATGAAGGAATCTGGTGTAGAAACAGAAGAAAACCTTGGCAAGAAATCAGAAGCTMACAAGATGTTCAAAACCTTTGAATTGAGGACCCACAAGTTCGGAAACAGATACTGGCCAGGGAAACTATTAAAAGGTTTCAACRTATTTGTCCTCGGGAAAAGCAGTTAATGAGCTATTACTGCCAAAAAATGTTAAAGTTAGCAGAAGGTCCCAAGAAATCACCAGAGCTGGCAAATTTTTATCAAACATGCTCCTAGAATAAACTGGCAAGCCTTTTGAGATGCTGCATATTTGCAGTGCAGTAAGTCATGATGCTGGCTTACTTGGTAGAACTAGGTGATGTGTATAAATCGGTCACAAAGGTGCCGCAGTAAGAATTCAGATACGTTTTTTGTGAAGTTGTGAAACCTATGAAAAGAGCTTGAGAAATTGAGGCGGAAACATAAACTTTGCAAGTACCTTACATCCTGCCAAGCAATGAAATAAAGCCACAGTAATTACRTATTAGTATAGAGTATCAAAGCATTCACTTTATGACTCTGCTTAATTTGTATATTAAGTGCTTTAGCCTTTTACATATTTCTTTCCTAATTTGCTAATGGACATCGAGCATGGAATCTTAGGAATCTGTAATGTGGAAAAGACTGTTAAAATGGTGCAGAAACAGGATCATGACAGCGTGTCTGAAATGCTGTGAACTAAACCTTGCAGATTAGCAAGGGTTTCTCTGCAAGCACGTACAATTACTGATGCCCGGGCTCTTACCCGGTGCGGCGTACCAGGGTTGTCTGTCAGCCTTTCTTTTTCTGCACTACCGTGTGAGACAGGACAAAAGGAAACTTGACGCTTACTCTCGGCGCGTTCTCCGTGAATGCTCTTTAAAAAGCACGCTGGTGGTCAGTTAAAATGAGGTTGGAAAAATGATAAATTAAATGGGATAATGATGCCCTGTTAATGTTTTTACCTAGTGCTTTAGATTTTTGACATGTCGGTTGCTAAAAGAATTATCGTCAAATCTACTGCAGAAATATTTTCAGCTGATTTTTGAATGTTTGCTTCCTTGGGTCTTTGCAATTCAGTAAATGTCTCATCTTTTCTGTTTGTGTGCTTTTTGCCAGGAAARTAAATAAGTCATCCCTTTTCTTGTAATGCTCTTTTCCATCTAAAGAAAATAAAAATTTTAATGAATAGATCTAGCTTAGCAGTTTAAAAACTGCCCTGAAAAGTGCTGCCTAAGAGGAAAGAATCCTGTCAGCTTATTGTTTACTTWGAGAAGTTCTGCTGTTATTGATGAATTGTATTTTAAGTCAGTGATAGAGGAACTAATGTGTTTGATACATATGCACACACACTATTGCAAATTTATTGCGACTAAAAATATTTCCCTCACGTTAGTGAGGTAATCATTTCAGGTGATACTGATGAATATGTGAAAATTGATGCMTAAGACTCCCCAGACTTATGTAGAAACTACATGCTTTTATTACCCAGGTTGAATTCCTTGAAAACCTAAATGAAGCAGTTTGTGGTCATCTGTGTTTGCTGTAGCACATTTGTTCTGTCATTTTGGGGCCGCTACGTGACTATCACGATACTACTCAGCTCCAGTTCACAAAAGTAAGATCCCGTCCTTTCTAAGAGGAGTGGCTCGTGGTGCAGCAGGGGCCCGTGCCGCCGCAGGTCTCACGAGCTGTGTTCCTTCGGTCCTACGCCTGCCCCATCGTTCAGAATCCCTGAAGAGATGATGCTCCCCTGTGTTTCTTGTAACCTCTAGCTTTGGGAACAGAGAGGGTAGAGATGCCTGAGGAGGTGGATGGGAAACTTTACAGAAGGAGAGAGAACAAATTGAAGCGGGATGCGTTCTGCATGCAGAAGAGGAAAGAGGAATCAGAGAGGCGAGCGAAAGAAAAGCAGGAATCTGCAGCAGTTGCGTAGTGGTGGTAAATTAGACACAACTGATTCGTGGAGAAGTGTAGGAAAAATTAATGTTTGTGCAACATTTCATATATTTAAAGCACTCTGAAGTGCTTAATGTCATTATTACTGTTATTATTGCATTTCATTCTTCCACAGAACTATTTCAAATTTCCTGTTGTTTGGGCAGAAATGGCCACGTTCAGTAGAGAATGATCACTGGAAACTGTTTTCAACTGTTCTCATTCGTAATTCAGTCCAAATCTTAATAGGGGGAGTGACTTGCTGACCATTTTTCCTCTAAATATTGATGTTGCTAGCAAATGTTAACTTCAGTAATGGAGAAGTCAGCTTAATGAAATGCTGAGGCGCCTTATAAGATTCTTGATTATAGGTGTGTTGTCCTTTGGGGAAAAAGCTACCATTTTCTACTTTCATTTAATTCCATTTAATTCATTTTTCTTTGTTATCACAGTTCTCTGCTCCTCCCTCCACCATGTGATTTCCATTTAGCAYGCTCTTGCTGGTCGGTCTCCTTTGCCACCCTTTGGGCTTCAGTAGCCCTTCAGTGCCGGATTAAAACCTGACAGTTACTGTTGTCTCSCTTCCCGTCCCGTCCCTCACCCCTGATTGCTGGGGAGACTCAGACGCCTGCACAGTAACTTCTTCAGCTGACAGATAATATGCCTCTGCCTCTCCTTCATTTTGCTTGGAAAGAGAGAGGCAATAGGAAAAACAGCAGTTACACCAATTACTTTGTTTTCTGCTCAAGGTGGTTAGGGAAGCAGCRGGGGAGGAGGAGTGTGATGAGCCTCTTCCCTGGGTGCCCTGCTGGCTGCCTGCTCTGCAGCCTCAAACTGCTGAGCTCTACATTAGATAGACCCAAATAAGGGTGGTTTTATTGCAAAAGTTATCTCCAAATTAAACTTTTTTTTTGCTCTTCTCAAAGCAGAGTATGTTGTTCTTGTTACCATGTTATCTTAATACAGATTTTAACTGAAGGAAAGCTTGATATTGAATAATTTGCTTTATAACAGTTATGAAGAAAACAATAGATCTATTATAAAAGGACAGTCTGCATTAGGCATGTCCTTAGTTGGAGTGGTTGCAAAGAAACCCTGAGTATGGTGTAATTTGGTTGTAGACATGCTGTACAATAGTAATAGAAGACTTCAGTACTTTGTTGAACTGGAAGAGATTGAGGAATTTCTTGGTTAAATATTTCTCTGCTGACCATTTACTGCAAGAGGTCTAGCAATGTTGTCAGTTTTCCCAATTGCAATTAAACACCATTAACTTATTTTCTTTGCTCCCTTGAATGAGGAAAGCTGAGGAACTATTGCGTTAAGAGTGCAGCCTAGTGTTGCAGTTAGCCAACGTGAATGATGACAGCGGTCACCTTAGCTTACTTAATGCCTTGCATAAGCGTAGATTGGAATATCTGTAACTGATTTCTTTTGATAGGGTAGTGTGCTCTCTCTGAAGACAGGCAACGCAAATGAGAGGGTTTTCAAAAGACAGATTGGAACAAAGAAGACTTTATTATTGCAGAAGCATATTTAAAGGTGCATACAATTTGTATTCTATTTCTGTTTCTAAATAAGATTCTGTTCTTTCTCCTGCCTCCTCTTCCTACAGAGTTTTCTTGATTGTAGTTATCCAGTCAGTGATTCCTTTCTTTAGCCTGGTTTCTGTGTGGAGTTGAATGAGCTTTATTTCCAAGCCTGCCGGCATCTCTTCAAGATCCGTAGCAGAATGACACAGGACRCTTTAAAAGTGGCTGGGGAGGCTTCCTGTGTCGCAGTCCCAGGCTGAACACCAGACGTGGGCATATCGTGTGATACTTGCCCGCAAAACTAGCCTGAACATAATTTATCTGTTTTTTTTCGTTTTGATAGTAAACATTGCATAATGAGGGAGATGGTTCATGTCTTCAGGAGGAGAGAAACTTTGCTTATTATGGGATTGCAATTATATAACTATATGAGCAAGTTGTTAAAGTAGCTTAATGAGAATTTGGGGAGGTTCAAAGCTTGCAGGCAGTGAAGAAAGATGGTCTCYTGGGCATCATTATTATTTATAAATAACTTAATAAAAGCACATGAASATCAGCCAAATGTTTCAGCATTTTAAAAAAGTTTTCTCTTTAAAAATAGTTTGAGTTTCATTAGAATAAAATCAACTAGTGCTTTTCATCTCAGTGTGCAATATTTAGGACTCATAAAAAAGAAAAACAACCCAAAGACACTATAAAAATATTTTATTAGTCTCACAAGGTTTATTTGTATACTTTCCTAATAGCTTGGTTGCTTTTTTAAAAAGAAATATTCTAATCAATAGATTTCCTGACATTTGTGACTTTGTGATACCTTTATAACTCAGTATGTCTAAAATGAATTGTATTTGATTAAAAAAAAAAACACATGCACACAGAAAACCCAGTTTGGGGACTTGGTTTATAGCCTCCATTATGGGCTTAAATGAGCTGTAAAGCTGAAATACGGGGGTGAAATACAATGCAGACAAACAGACTTTAGCCTTAAGAACGTCAAAACTCATTGCTTGCTTTTCATCTCTATAAAATAGGAAAGTTCTTGCATGAACTTCCATTCATTAACAGGTAAAAAAACTGTTAACTATCCTAGGTCTTTATGAATGCCTGCAGAAATCAAAGAGCACAAACTCAGAGCAGGGTTGTGAGATTCCCAGAATACCTCACCAAGCAGAAGGCTAGCTAGGATTACAACATTGCTCCGGTTCTGGGTTCTTGGCTGTACCTTAGAAATGTGCCCTTGATTCGAGGAGAGGGAGAGATGGAAAAAAAACATTTCAAACTTGAGCTCTGTGATTGCCACTGAAGCTAGTTGCTCATTTCAGAAATAAACAAGTCAGTGATGCATGTTTTATTTGCTTTTAGCTTTCCTTTAAACACTGATTCTTAACTAGGACAGCTTCTCCCTCCAAGGTCTGTATTGAAATTAGGATTTTGACAAGTACTGAAATACATTTTACATGGGTTGATTCTGATAAGTACGTGCATCTTTTAAACAGAACCAATAGTTGTTGAGTTTTAGGAAATTTCTTTTGCATAGCTTTTTAAAAATTAGGAAATAGATTGATGTTTCAGAGGAGCTACCATCAGTATTTGTAGTTTTCTTTATTTACCCTTGGTAGATGCTGTATGGTTTTCATGCATTGTCACAATAATAATGTGTATAGTATAAATAACTTTCCAGCTAGAGAACATGCTAATAATATTCACAGTTAAGAATTGAAAAACATTTTAGAATTAAGAGAAGTATCAGCCATTCAGATACTTATAGAATKATAGAAAGCACTTACAATGCAGAAATTCTCTGTAGAAATGTTTTCATGAAGAGGTCATCTTCAGGAAAAAACGGTGGCTTCCAAAGGGTCTCTTCATGCCATTATAATTACGGTATTGTGGCCTTCCTCCTTAGGAATGCTCATGTTAAACAGCAGAAAACATTGCTTTTGATGCACTAAATTATTCCTAAGGTGTAGACTGATTAGATAGACACTTAACAGAGCTAGCTGTATTTGGAAGATAAGATTTCTCAAAGCAGAATCTGAGAATCCCTTCTTAGTTTAATATGTCTTTTTGTGTGTGTGTGTGTGTGTGTGAGCAAACTGTATACTTGCTTACTTCTTTAAGACTAGAAGTGTTTGGTCATTATTTGCTATTGGAACCTCCAGTGTAAACCACTGAATATCATGTGATGGGTATGGAGCTGTTAAATAGTAATTATTTCAATTTGTCATGAATATGTATGTTATCTCTGGAAAGTTATCATATTCCTATATAAATAAATGTCATTCTTGAATTTACTTAAATTGAGCTTTTGTACCAATGCAATTAGATTTTCCTCATTCTTGGCTGCTGTATGGTAGGCTACACCAATCTTAGTCTGATGCTTTTCTGGGGGCTTGATGTAAAACATTGACCCTTGTTTTTTGAGGATGTTTTCTCTCAAACCCATGTTGGTGATCTAGATCCAAATTCCCACTAAAACGCATCCATTTTAGCCTGAGAGTATGGTTTTACTTAGAACTTTTTAAGCTTCTTAGTTGAGTTGTCAAGCAAAAGATGCAGGCTGCTTTCCTCTCACTTAAGAGACTTATTTATATTGACTGTTGTCTCACTTTTGGAAGAATGCTGTCTTTTTCAGTGTTAGATAGAAAGACAAGCCTGAGGATGCAGTGAAATTGGGTTGGTGGAACACTTTTAGAGATCTTTGTTATTGAGTTGCGTCTTGAATTGGAGTCGAATGCATTGTGCAGTTTATATTTTAAAACATGTTCAATATATTGTTAACTAGGTAATTATAAGAATTACATTTTGAAACACAATAAACAGGTGGTTGTAACATTAAGTAATTTGACTAAATCCTAGTTGAAAGCCATGTAGCTTTCTGCAGCTGCCAAAAATACCCCCCAAACCACAGCAGCTGAAATGCAGAGTTTGGAAGCAGAAGAGTTTCCACCAGTATGTATTTCGGAGCTTTGTAGCAAAATAAAATTGGGTAGTCAAACGTGGAGTAACTCACACTTCATTTGTATGTTAGCTTTGCTAGCATTTGTATTTAATATCTTGGATAGCCTTTTGAGTTGGTTTGTATCACAGGGCTCTTCTGCAAGACAAAGATTGCATTCTGTATGAGACTAGTGGAATGATTTCTTCTGAGTTTGCACACCAAGTCAAAAGCAGCAGAGTCGGGAAGTGGTACAGCCTTTTTTCTTACGGTGCAGATGCTGGGTGGCTTTTCTTTTGGTAATTTGTGCACCTATTGTATTCAGATGTGTGCACAACAGACCAGTAATGGCAGGTTGTCGTGATAGGGCTGCTCTTCTGTCAATTGATGTTGTTGGATATTGAAGGCTGTTCCTACATGTATGCACTTAGAAATGTTCTTTGGTATGTGTGTGATTTTTTATTTTGTTTTGTGTTTTGGGGGTTTTCCCCCTTTCTGGTCAAAGCAGCCCCCTTTCTGGTCAAAGGTATAATCTAAATTATTTTTTCTAGTTTAAAATGTATAATGAAAACATCACTCCTACTGAATATTAGCTCAGCATACAGTATGTAAAATTTGAGGAAATGCCGATGTAGTCCATTAGTAGGTTACTGGAATTGTTCTGACAGTTGTGGTTGCTTGATAATGACTTACAGTAAAGCCTTTCCTTTTCAGTTCATTTAACTTTGTTCCTATGGGTAATATGGAGCAATTATGGGAGGGTCAGTCTATCCAGGAACTTTCACAACCATGAATGCAGAGCCTTTAGAAACTTTATTGTGTAGCTACTGGTGCCATCCTGTCATTGGTTTAATGTTCTTCCTAATACGCAACTAGCTGCTGCACTTCATTAGATGATAGGAACTGTTTTCCTTTTAAGTTTTTAGCTGTGTTTTTTTTGATAACCTGTGCTGCAGATTATCAACAAACCTCTTATTTCCTTATAGATTCACTTGAAAGGAAAAAGTATGGCTGTTACTCACTCTCATGGGACTCTTGAACATCAAGCAGTCCCTCTGTAGTCTTTCTATGCACTGAAGAGCTTTCTTGGCGAACAGCTCTTTTTGCAGACACACTTACTTGACTCTGTTGCTAGCAGTAAGTCCTAATAAGTCCATGCAGTTCGGAGGTGCAGAAAAGCATGCCTCTGTCTTGCATGTTTCTTGTACACAAAGTACGTGTGCACCATCTGGAAAGAAATTCAGCACCAAATGATGCTGCTTAAGTGCCTTTTATTCTAGATTTTAAAAATTGCTTGTACTGATTAAAAACAAGGTGATTTAGTGCTATTGTGCTATTTTTTCTTTACTGATTTTGCAGCTACTTCTCATTCTTCTTGGAAGTGATTGCTGAGTKTCAGACTCCACAGTACTGCAGAAATAAGCTTGCTTGCATGTTTGGGATTTGTAAGCGCGATGTCGCTAAAAATTTGTTCATTCGGAACAAATCTATACATAGGCTTAATTTTCATGTTTATGCTGTTTCTAATGTTTGATTGTTGCACACATTCTGTCTTATTTCATTTTATCTACTGGAACAGAAAGTGTGAAAACATTGCCTCTCCTCAGCTTCCAGACTTACACTTTAGTTAACATGGAAGGGAACCTGCACAGGACAGCAGTTTGTATGGGTATTTGAAGCTTTCTCTATCTGCTATCAGAATGGTTTCTACAAGCAAGCTGTTCATCCCTGAAAATGCCCATTTTACCTCAAGTACATGTGGTTGACWAGTTCTTTTCAGGTCTTGCAAGTCATGCTGAAAGTTTAAGATGCATACTTTGTAGTTAAAAATACTATTTTTCCTTCCCATGCTGTTACATATAGTTCATTCACAATAGATGCTACTTCTGCTTTTTGCTAAAATCATAGGAGTAAATTCTGTTTGCACAGGACTATTAAAAGTTTTCTCTCTCTAGATGTCATATACTTAGACGTATTTGTCTTGCCATGCTCTCAGGTTGGATCCCCGTCCATGATTAGGCTTCTACACCAGTTTTGGTCTTCRTTAGCAACTGTGGGAGACTGTTGCTAAACCAGCTAAGCAGCTCTGGTGGAATTTATTGTTTCTTTCATGCTCAAGTCAATCAACCTTGAGACAAGTCTTGTTAAATCCGGAAAAAATATCTTGTTTACTGTCATAGGAGAATGTATTCTGCTTTACATTTTTCTAGTTAAGTTTTAAAGAGTTTTAATGATCTGTGAGATTTTTTTAGATGATGAGGAAACTCAATGGCAAGAAGAAAACAGCTGGAGCTGGATTTGTGTGTGTGTGCACAGAATTTCACTTGTGATTTAGGAATGATTATGAAGATGAAAATAATTGACTGTATTAGTCTGATTTGCTTTGTCATAGTCTGTGTGTTTGTATTATAGTATGAAATATGTTTTGTAATGTTGGCATTCCTTGAAGTTCTACATTGCCTGGTGATTCAGGATTGTGAAAATGATCTAATGCAAACAATTTCAGAGCACTGAAACTCATTTAATTTTGCAGTCAGGGAAAGAATGAAATGAAATAATTAGTTTTGTAATTATTCTTTAGGATGTGGAAGAAGCCCAGTCTTGACTTAAGTAATGATCAATATTACGGAATTTAAATTAATGACTTAGAGATTTGCTTTAAAAAACAAAGAAAACAGAACACTTACTTTCATTTTAGAAGTGTGATGTGGTGGACAGGATTCTTTTCTGTCCTATAAGCATATTTCACTTAGTTTTTCTTTTGGATTARCTAACCTGTCTGCATATTTAAATGACAAATTGCACAATCTTTTCTGAAGTTACAGCATTTGCACAGAAGCCTGCTTATTTCATCCACATGACTGCTATTGCTGGATTTCTGCCATTCATTTTAGCAGGTGATGGCCTCAGCATCTTTCAGCATTCTTTTCGTATCGTATTTTTAAAYGACTTTGTCAAAGTGCCATCTGTCTCGACAGGTGAAAATACATAGCTTATTGAAAAAGATGATGAATCAGATTAATATTGCCCAGAGTAATCGTTTGCTTGCTKAGATGCTCATAAGGTAATCGCCATTGGATCTGTTATCCTTGCTTGGAAAGCAGAAGAACAAAGTTACACTATTTTATAAAAATCCACCTTTTTATGTTTTGAATGTACAGCTTGAGCAAGAGAGCCGCAAGCTTCCCCTCTACCTGCCTCACCTTGGTAAAACTTTGGGTTTCTGGGTGCCCTTGTGCTTTGTGTTCCTGGTCTGCCTTAAATCCATCTGTTATTTCCTATGACTACAAATGGTAAAATGATGAAGCAAGTGTCTGCTTCTCTCTGGCTGCCACTGTAAGTGAATGTTACAGTCTGCATTTGCCAACTACTTTGAAAGACCTAAGTAAGAGGAGCTTTGTGAATRCACATACTGCCTTTACAAGAGCATCTAGTATCTGCTTAAACTCAAATTTTTCAAGAGGTACTGAACAAAATTCTAAGGAATTCCAATGCACAGATTTCTTTTTWTTTTTTAACCTTAAAATATTCTTACTCACACTGCTGATGTGAAAATTTCAGTAAACAAAATGCCTCTAAATTGCTCAGCAGCATGGGAGCAGGGAAATGCATGATTTCATGTCATAGTCCTTTTCTGCTAGAGTTTGTACACACTTGGAAATATGGTTGGGGCACTCATAAGATGATGATCCTTGAGATAAGAAAAATATTCTGAAAGTTGTATGCTGTAAGTACATATGGTTGCAACTTCATGGATGTTTACTTAAAGAGAGTATAGCAGTCACTCTGCCCTTACTTGCACGTTGTTCATTCTGAAGAAAATTTGTATGCATCTCATTCTTTTAAATAGTTGGAGTGACTGCCGTTTAAGCTGAGAAACATCAATCTTGTGGCTTCAAATAAGTGTCTTGTGCTGGCATTTGCCTCTAGTGTGCGTGCTTATTGGTACTGAAAACTCTGTATTACTGTGTTTAAACATATTATTAACTTCTACCTGTCATCATTTCGCAGGTAGCTACATTTCAAGGGTTTTTATAGACGCGCACACACATACACAAATGCTGTATAATATAATTGAGACTGAACATGATATTTTAAACCTTTTAAACATGATATCCTGGTATTTAGTTATCCAGTTAAGTAACAAAACTGTCCAACTGCTACTTTCTCTAATGTGCAAAGCAATTTGAGTCTCCACTGCGGAGTGGTGAGGCTGACTTTCGTGCACTGAAAACCTGAGAGAACAGATTAGTTCACTTAAGGTCTCTGAATTTATTCAACTTGCCTGTCTCCTCCAGTAAAATAGGACTGCTCTGGGAATGTTTTGATCCACAGAATGTTAATAAGTGTAGCTTATTTCCAGCTAGGCACGTGGTATCTTTTTTTTTCTTGTGAATATGTAAAAAGCTTTGTTTTAAATGGTCCATCCTCACCCTTTTCAGTCTGTTTTTGCAGCTTATTCTTACTACYGACCACATAATGCACCAGCTTGTTRGAGACTGTATCTGTGTACGAAAGGCATGACCTGAGCTGAATTTTGTACTTTGCAGGATTGATGATTCTGGAAATCTTCAATACTTTGCTTTTCTGTTCCACTTGGCTTGGGGATGTATTTTTACTATTAAACTTGAGACTTACTACACTCATTTTGAATACATAACTATGACGTTTTGTAGTTTCTTGTGCCTGTGGTAATAAGTACCATAGAGTGAGTAAAAACCAATTTGCTTGTAACTGTTTTGAACATTTGGAGCTCGCCTTTGTTTTGGGCGTGAAAAGAAGTGCTCCAGTTTTACTAATGTTTTCAGTCTTTGCTGCCCCAGTTGAATCCCTCTCAACTTAAATTTGGGCAAAATATTTTTAGTGCTCTGTATGCTGTCTTCGTATTTCAAGCCATGGACTGCACTGAAATAGCAGCTTTTATGTTTGCACTCCTCTCGGCAGGCAAATAGGGGCACCCTGTCAGCATCTTCTCCCTGAGCAGCGCGCACAGCACAACTTGCTACTCTGTTGTGCCTCCAGTTTGAGATCTGGGGGGGTTCTCCAGAATATATGTGGGCAGAAGAGATGTTCCAAATCAGGCAGTGACTTTGGAGTCGGGCAGACTTCTGCTCTGCGCTGGGGCTGCTGCTGCTTCTTTCCACAAGATGCTGAAACACTTGGAGCAAAGAGAGTGGAAGACGAAGATGGCCGTGCTCTTTTAATGTCTTTTAATCCTTTCGTTCTGGCAGCAATCAATAGCAGTATGCAGTAGCGCGCAAGGCTTTGTTCTGTCAGATTGATTTGCTCGTTAAACTAGCACACTCACGTTTTCCAGTTGCTCTGCAAGAGTTTTTAGTTCTGGGGGATGAACAGAGCRATTGCAGAGATGCATCGTTGTTCCTGCACACGGGAAGTACGGATGCGGTCACCTATTCCGTCTGTTAGTGTAACAGCTGCGATTTTGCTTGTTTTATCAAGACGATTTCTGGGATTTCATAACTGGCTGTAAAAGATTGCTTTAAAACCTCTGTATAACAAGTTGAGTGCAGAAAAAAAAGAAAAATTGCTCAAATATTTTGAGGGGTTTGTTTGTCTTCTAATCTCGCATGTCTGTTTTTCAAAATGAAATGTTCTCTCTGTGGTGCTGTGTATTTTAGCCTGTCTTTTCCCAGGATGCTGCACAGAAACTTGATTAATGTCTGGCAGCAGGGGGGAAGGATGTGCATATTATCAAGATTTCTATAACAGATAACGTGTATTCTGTTTTTTAACCATCACCTAATTCTTTCAACTGATGTTGTTGTAGAAAGAGTTTGTTTTGTTAGCCATCATCAAATGGTATTTGGTAAACTAGCTCCAAAGCAATGTTTTCGGATATTGTTATATAAAACTAAGCTCCAGCTTTTATTTTTACCCTCTTTTGAGGGGGGCAGAGGGGGAATGACCAGAATCAAGGAGCAACAAAGATGAGGTACTTTATTCTCTGAGACTTCTTTCCAAACTGTCCTGGGCACCATGTACATCTCTGGCTCAGATAGCTTTAATTAACC
>NW_028185872.1:279445-313898 GCF_003343005.1 Rhea americana
TTTCCTGAGAATGAGCGGTTCATTTGAATTTTTTTTTTTTTTTTTTTTTTTTTGTCTCCATAGTCCTTTATGTGTTCTCCTGAGCATCTGCTCTTGTTTACACTTGGGAAATGCTGCTCTCGCTGATTTTTATATGCATCTAAAGACTCTCATTATATCTTCCAAATCTGTGTTGTAGTGAAAAATGATAGTGTGCAAATTTGATAAAGATTGTATTATGGTCCGCATTGATTCAATGATCTAAACTATTCAGTGCTTGTTCCTTTTTTTAACTGCAGTTTTTTCTTTTGGTTTTCAGCTCAGATCGGTTGATAGAAGAGACAATAAGGTAGGAATGAGTTTACTAACTTCTGTTATTTTCTGTACAATTAGTGTTTACACTGAGCTGTATCCAAAACTATCAGATATCTTGTTTATACAATAATGGTATTGTTTACAGCTYGTAGGCAGTATTACAAATAAAATGAAGTGTGACTTTTCTTTTTTTTTCTTGCTATTCAATGTTAACATAATGGGATTGGTTAAACATTATACTCACCCTAATTTAGAAACTTTAGGTTTCTTTTCAAATGCAAATAGCCTCTATAAAAACAAAAGAATGGTTGGGCAGAGCGGAGCTCTGTCAGTTTGAGCTGTCAASTCCAAGAGTCAAGCTGTTTCTTCTCATAATGACACTCTTGCATAGCATGATACTCTGTAACCCTAGAGCACCTTCAGCACCCTAGTGTGCAGCTGATACAGGTAAGGACTTAACGGTTTGAGTGGTAATGACCATGGTATAGTTACCTATCTTCTGGTTTTGCRTGGTTGAAATACTTGAGTGCTGCCTTCTCAAACTGATCTAGAAACTTTAATGTTGAATCATAGCATCATAAATTACTTCTGTCATGTGTGCCCTTCCCAATCTTCCATTGGACTCTGGGAGTCTGCAAACTGTAATTCAGAGTGCCCAACTTAATGGTTTAAAATTTTAGATTATTGTTTTTAAAAATGAAAGCAAGATTTGATTTTAGATAATGCATGTCCTGGCATAAGTGATCAAGAGAAATAATTAGAGGTGAAGTAAGGCTCTATGTCCATTAAGGGCTGGCTGTCTTAAGTACATAGTGGGCTCTGCRTGATTAACACAGTGGAAAAATGTGTTAAAGCATACTGATGAACAGTGACAAAAAAGCATTCAGTAAAATAATGCCTGAAAATGTTGATATAATCTTACCACGGTTAGCCTCATGAACACGTGAAAATACTGGCCAAGCCTAGCAGAGTTATYGTAAATGATTGTTTTACTTTGAGTTCTCATCTTTCTCATAAAAAATCCTGTCCTCCATTGCCATACTTCTAGTCCTGTTTTTCTGTCTCRTGAAAACACTTGACTCAACATTTGCTGAATATCTTCTTTGCTGCTACTTTAGTAACTGGAGCATTAAAAAGCTCTGATGATTTATTTTTAAGTTTAATAACCTKCAAAATGACTAATATTTTATCATGTGCGCTTTTCATCTACCCTGTTGATTATGTGTCATCTGAGAAGGTAGGACTATCTTTGTGCTTAATAAGCGAATATACATGTAGATTTACCTGAGCTAGGGGATGCAGCCGTAGCAAACTGGAGCTCAGAACAGGCCGGCTCCCTGAATATTCACCCAGTTTCCTGAATCAGTTTGGAGCCTACTCAGAAGCTCCGTAGTGTCACAGCCACTTTGTCATCAGCAGGTGTCCCAGCTAGTTTAAAACTGCTTTGAGTTACATTTACGTGAGTTGTGGTCCCGTTGACTACCGACTGACTACCTATATAGCGACTGCTTCACGTGCACTAGTTCTACAACGTGACGCAGTCCTGAGTTCCTTGGTGCTGGTTARTGAAAATATTCCTGTTGTTAACAGTTGAACTTTGATGTTAGGAGGCTCAATTTCTGCGCWCCTTATTGCACCATTTACTAACTGTAGTGAATGAACTCCTTATTGTAGCCATTGCCAAAAAGGTTCTGTGTTTCATTCTGTAGGAGGAGGTTTGTTTGGTAGATATAAGCATTTATCAGGGCATATAGTTTAATTTATATCACTTGATATCATCTTAATTCAATTTGGTCTCTGCCAAAGCCAGGGTGAATTTTGTTTTACTSCTTTCTTTGTCATATTCAGTAATTGAAAGCATTTGGGTAAGTTATTAATTGATGGTAAATTACTCTGTTGCTTTTTAAGTGTATTTCCSAGATAGATTTTTGTCCAACTTTTAATTAGTCTTATCTATTGATAACAAAATAAAAGATGGAATTGTGGATGGGGAAGCTGTTCTAATATAGATTCCTAGAGTGAAGTGAGATATAATTAGCATAAGATGGTTACTAGTATTATTCTGTCTTCAAGGGTTACATCTGCTATAGTTCATTACTCATATTATTTGGGTGCAATTCAGGAATTTGGATCTCTATTTATTTATTTTTAAGYGTTATTTTTAAACAGCCATTATAAACACTGGAAAGTGTTATTCTGTGATTGCAGAGGCTTTTGCTGACAAGCTGTGTGCAGGTGAGCCCCTTCCCAGTGCCTCTACAGTTAGCACTACTTACGAAAGCCTTGCTGAAACCTTCTTTAGCGAAGAGGAGAACTGAAGTACAGAGACCGACTTTTTCTGTATATGATTCTTCTGCAAGAGCAAACATTCTTACAAGAGGATTTATGGATATGTAAGGTGCAACAGTTCAGTAACTAACTGATGGGCAGGGCTGTCATTCCAGATGTTTTGTTAGTACTAAACATTTAATCAATTTTTAAATGAATTATATGACATGGATTCTTACTGCAGCATATTTCTTCCCAGAAAAGAGTGGGATGTGATACTTTGTACTGCAGTTCTTCTGGAACAGAGCTCACTTGCCTTGGACATATTTAAATATAAGCATAAATTTTTGCTTCATGTGTTTAGTGTTCTCAGGTTTTCATTTTCAAAGATTATCACTTTCTCAAAATAGCAAATGATTTACTTTTTGTTTTCCAACAGCTTTTATTTTGCAAATTTTTTTGAAGCTTTGCATGTACAATGTGACCAGCTCTCATGATTTTATTGTAATACTGTTTCTGATGCCTGATTCAGGCCATTGTGCCAAACAACCCTCTGTTGCTGCTTTTGTGTATTAATAATAATAATAATAAATGCTGAAGGATGCTCTGCTCCTGGTTCTAGAGAGAAATGCTGGAAGCAGCTCTCTGGACACTGTAGCTCTAGTTCTATGTCTCACAGCCTTAGTAGTAGAGAAAGCCAGGAGTTCCCTGCTTTGCCAGTGATCCTTGGTCACTTTTTTTAATTAAGAGTTTGCGCTAGCCCACTCCAGTGGTAGGAGAGTTGTACTGTTGAGCGCAGCTTCTAGGTTCAGTACCGCAGAGTACTCCAGCAGGAGAGCAGGAGGAGGAGGTGATTGTGGTGACCAGCAACCTATGGAGAGGAGCTTTGACACTGAGAAGGCAGACCAAAAGGCAAGATTTAATATATATTTTTTTAAATCAATATATATTGGGGGGATTTCATTAGGTAACAATTCAGATTAAATAAAAGGGAAAATTTCACTTGCATTAAATCTCAACTATGCCAAATATAATTTTGAGTCTTAGCTGTTTCCGAGGAGCCCTGCCAGAGAATCGTGGCAAAATCACTTGCATTTCTGGGGCAATGTTCCTTTTCTTTTCATCTTAAGTTTTCTCAAAA
Source organism: Rhea americana (assembly GCF_003343005.1). NCBI lineage: Eukaryota > Metazoa > Chordata > Aves > Rheiformes > Rheidae > Rhea > Rhea americana. The sequence continues at coordinate 283,149 of NW_028185872.1, forward strand.
GACAAAATAATCTTCAAAGTAATTTGAAGGACTATATACAAACATGTTTATATGTATACACACGTACACACACGTATGTATGCAAAAAGTCATCTAATCAGAATAAGTACAAATTGAAAACTACAGCTTGCGTTTTTATGCAGAGTCATAGAGCCTGTCTCTTACTCACAGATGTTGTCATAAATTTAAATGAAATGAGTGAGCAAATATGATTCATGGAGTACAGAATGAGGCAGAAATTCCAGTAGTACATGAGTTATCTGATTTTTAAAACTTGTCTTGTTCTTTTAGAGTTTTATTTTAATTCTTCATCAATGTTGATTTGACTGAGCCATCTCAAAGGATCAAGCAAGGAGTTAACTTTTTGATGTGTTTTACTTGATAATATACTGTATATGTAAGGCTGCTATGTGGGGTAAAAATACTAAAAAGCTTAAATATTTGTCTAGATAAAGCAGCGTTAAATGTGTAGCTGTGAATGCTAGATTAATTTGACTTCAGTGATGGCTAGAAATGGTTATTTCTCTATACATATTTTTCATGCTAGTGAAAAATGCAAACTTTACAAGTATCAGTTTTATTTTTGAAGAAAAATTTGGCTGCTCGCCCACAGCACTGTCAAACATTTAAGGATAAACTTGAAACCTCACAGAAATTTGGAGGAGAAATGCTTCACAGCACACAACGTTGGAGTGCACCTGCTAAATGGAAGAAGAGATGGATGACTCTTAGTGGCCGGGACCTGAGACCTACCCAGATGAGATTGCTCCAGTCGTGCAGCGATCGTTCATGCTGTGCTGGAGCAGTGCTTTAGTATTAAATAGAGAGGGCAGAATACCATTGGCTTTTATAGGAACTTGGTTTACGCTCACAGTAGTTAATTCAGTGCTGCACTGAGAATAGTTCATGCTGTTTTCTGAATAAAATGTTAAATTGGGGTCATCTTGGAACCTCATATCACTAATGCAAATAGTCAGAATTACACGTAAGCGTTTTTTTTTTTTTATCACAGGATAGAAAGCAAAATATGCAGACAGTTGGGATTTGGAATTTCTTACACTTTCTGAGCACTAATTCTAGTGGAATTACTAACAGTTCATAAACACTTTTGTGCATGCRGATAAACTGGAAGTCCTGACTGCCATGTAGTTTGTAATGTAGAACTAGAGGAGGAAAGGTTGTCTGTGTACACACTTGCATATAAATTAAATCAGAAGGAGAACCTAATAATGAAAGCTCAATTTATTGTAKAATCAAAATTTCTTTATCTTTCTTTTTCTTAAATTTTCATTGCTGAATGGAGATTAACACTGGAAGTGCAGTGGCATGAAGATATGTTTTAAGTAATTGGGTCAGAGAGGTTATCTATTTATTTATTTATTTTACTTTTTTAACTCTTGGAACATGAACTAGCAGAAACGAATCATCATTGGTAATTAGTAGGCAAAAACAAATGAGGAACTATTTTTTTTTTCCTATGGAGTGAGGAGTTTGGGAGAACAGATCAATATCCATTATCGGTTCATCTTCGAGTGCCGTGCCAAGGTATTATTATTATGCTGGAGAAAAGTAGAGCGCTCTTAACAGCGGGGTTTTCTGWGTTAGACTGCTTGAATGTTTTAGTAATGCGGGATCTTCCACAGTTAGAAAATAGATTCTGGTAACTAAAAAGCATTTAATTCTTCTGTCRTGTTGAGTAGAGTTTTTGAAATGTAAATAAACGGTATTCTTGATCTAGGGAGATTACTGCGTCAGAATAACTAAATGGGGCCAATAATGTGAAAGGGAAGAATTTGAATCATTAAAAAGCATCAGGCACTGAGGAAATGGTAGCAGTAAGTTCATGAGCATGTGTGAGAGATGGGATTGAAACTAAAAGTATGTAAGGAAAGATATGAGGAAGCCACAATATTTGAGACTTTATAAGACCAATTTAGGGGACTATTTCCCAAAAGCTGTTTTTTATTTTTAGCGGTGCTTAAATTTAGCAGTCTCAGGTTTACAAAGATAAAGGTAAGCCAGCTCATGTTTTGAATAATCAAGAAAAGTACTTTGTATTTGAATTTTGACTCTTGATGGTAGCTCGAAGCTARTTCAATTCTTATTTTGAGTGTTGTGATGACATTTTGTTACAAGGCAATATACTAGTCAAAATGGCAATCCCCACAAGTTTTTCCTAAGAGCACTTCAATAAAACTTATCCCATTGAGATACAGTTTTCAAAATACAAAGTAAAATAAATGAAGAAGGTTCCAAGCTTGTAATCTGTAAAACTAAAAAATTGAATCATGCCTTTTTATATGATGTGGACAGTTTGCTCATCAGATGTTAAGGGAGGAACTCTGCATTCCGTGGTAATCTCTAATAATTATTTCCAAAGGCATTTTGGAGGTGTCTCAGCAACACTTTATGTCCTGGCAATCATCTTGTGTTTTCACTTTAACGGATTCTTTAATGGGTCATTGGATGCATCTTATGAAAACATGTCGCTTAATTCAGGAGTGATTTGARAGATGCTGTATTCAGATATCACCTGGACACGTATCAGATCAAGGTGGAAGTGTAAAATAAGAAGCTGTAATGACTGACCAGGCTTTCCTGTGTGCAGCTGCGGAAACTTTCTAATCTTTCTAACTCATTATCCAGTAATTCAAAATTCTCCTAGTGCTTTTCTCAATAGCAAATCTATGTTYTTGTGGAGTTGTTGCTTTTTTAGAAAAGTAAAGAATAAAACCTGTGTGCTGAGTTGAAAATGTATATAATCTGTCAAATACTGTGTCTTCTCGCATATGATACTATTTGATGCATGTATTGTTCTAATTTTGCAGCCCTTTTTTCCGGCTTAGCTTGTAACTGCTTTTCTGTATTTGTATACAGCTGTTTTTCCCCTGTTGAGAACTTCAGTTGATGCCTCTGTTACATGCTTCTCTCTGTACTCTCGTGTAGAGCAGGGCTTGGCAATGATGCTGTTTTTTATTTCTCTATTAATCTAATTTTTACCTTTTTTTTTGTTTTTTGTTTTAATTTTAGTCCTTAAAAGGATTTCCCCTATATGTCCTAACTTGTTTGTTCTTTCAATGCATGCCAGTCAAGGAGAATAGTGTTTGTCAAACCATTCCTTCTTAAGCACCATGTCTGAAAAGCCTAAACTTTTTTTTTTCCTAGATGTAAATCACTGTACAGCTTATCTTGACAAAACTATTGCTTTCAAAGTAGCTAAATAAAATGTTAGCTTGGGCTATAAGTGGTAGCCTGCCCTTTCAACTTCTCTTTTATACCTGTTTTCTATGTGCTGAAGAGAAATGTAAGGTGGGGGGGAAGAAAAAAAAAAAAACTATAGTCTCAAAATTTTTGTCAACACAGGAATTCTTTAAAATCTTCATTTAAATATGATATTAAGAGCACAGCTGTTTTTTCCAATATCCAGAATRTATTAAATTTGAAAAGAAAATATTTTATATTCACCTATATTGCATTCTTACATTTGGATAAATTACATACAGCTAGACCATGTATTACTAAAGAAGCAGTGTGTAAAATTTGCACAGCCATAGATGACATTCTTAATTAGGACCAGTGTTTAAAAATTTATTTTTTCTGTGCTGTGATGGAGGTACCGTTTGTCATGACCATTTGAYGTTATACAACAGCTGCCTCAGCTCCAGCTTGTGGAAAGCAGTCAGACTGGGCTTGCTGGGAGGTTWATGGAGGAGAATGCAAAACTTGTCTGGAATCAGAGGATGGTACTGATCCTGAATCAAGCAGATTCCAACAGTTTCTTGTGTTGACAGCTCTTTAAAGCCTTAGTGATTGTATGTCCAGACTTGATTGTTCAGAAAGCTTGTGTGTAGAGCTCCGTGAGCTGCGTCGTACGCCTGTGAAAGGCTCCTCTGTGATTAAATAAATTTCTGAATTTAGACGTATGCCCAAAGATTGCCTTTAGGTTTCTCTGTAATGTCRTATTTTTTGATTGGGGGAAGGAGGGGAATGTAAATGCCAGAAACATGCCTACTTCAAGAAATTGCTTTTTTTCAGTTAATGTTTATATAAAAGAGAAATCATTTAAGAGTAATGGATGGAGATTCATGGAAAAATGTGGTTCCATTCATACTGCTTCACCCCATTCATCGCTTTCTGAAGAAGCGTTGCCTGCTTGCTTGCCCGTTGTTCGAGCTGCGGATTATTCTTAGCACCAGCAACCTGATCCACTCTTTTTCCTTCTCCAGCATTGCCATGGCAACTAAGGAAAATATGACTTCGCAGAGAGGGATGTTGAAATCAATACAAAGCAAAATGAATACCTTGGCTAGTATCCTTTCCTGAAGATTGTGCTGCCAGTGCATAAGAAAAGCCGTAGTAAGGTTTTGCAGTCTGTCATTTGGGGATCAAAACGTTTTGCAGTGCCACTTTGTTTCACTGACAGCGGCCTTGTCACCAGTGATTAACAGCACGTTTTTTTTCCCAGTCTCGCTTTGTTAATGTGACTGAAGCATCTTAATGACAAACATGGTGAACAGGTTCTTTTTACTCAACTTTGAATGCTACATATGTCACTGTTTAATTTTCAGATAGCGATCTGCAAGAACATTTAAAGGTATTCCTGGCTGCCTGTTCTCTTAAAAGTGTAATMGCATTTTACTTTCGACTTGCTTTTTACCTTCAAGGCTGCCCAGAGCTGAAGCTTGGCGTAGATTGCTTGTTGTTGTTGTACAGCTAAGTGTTTTCATGACCTGAAGATCCTCCTGTCTGTCAGTCTTTTAGATTTTTAAGGTTTTGGTTTGTTAAYGTGTCTCATATTTTGTGCTCCTGGCTAAAGAAAATGCTAGATTGTCAAGTCACGCATGTTTGTCGTTTTTCCACTTGCTTCTTCCTTTCTACCGTAAGGTCCAAAGAACAACATTAGTATCATTTGATTAGACAGATTGCATCCTGAAGAGATGTAGCTGGGTGAGCCATAAATTTCATTACAGTTCTTAGCAACTGGCAAGAACAAAAGAAATTCAATAAACTTTGGCCTTAAATATTCTTGAGTCAAAAGGTATGAAGCTTGGAAGCTTATTATCTTGTTGCCTATTGTATTTTAGTACCTTAAAGGATAGTTTGATTTTTTTATTTTACAATAGCAGCAGTTTCTTCCTTGTGTGATACGCAGGGACCAGTGCAGATTCATGAAAAGCACATATTTTCTCTGTAATTGTTCCCTTCATCATTAATAGAGTTCCACTAAATAAATTCCACAGATGTTTTATATAGCTGTCCAATTTTTTCATTCTCAATTAAACACAATTATTAAAAATAAATAAGCTCCATGTACTGGGGATCTGGTAATTGGGGCACTGGTAGTTTTGGTGATTAGATACGGCATTCTGTGTGAATGTGAGTTGTAAGCTGTTTGGTTATCCCTTTGCTTTCTGTTAGTGAAGTAAAATTGTAACCCTGCTAGCTCACCATTAGGCTTTTGTATTGCATCTATTTTCTCCAGCTTGGAAGTAGTTTTGCTTTTCTTGCAGTACTGCTGACTTCTACATGCTGAATTTGGGGGCTCATTAACAAAGACCCTGTCTGCTGGTATGACCTTAACTCAGATTCCTTCAAGATCGGTTTCCTGCAGTGAACAGCCTGATTCAAAGGATCAATCTTCGGAAACGACGAGATTCTCTCATCTTGGGTGGCATTATTGGCATCTGTACCATCTTATTGCTTCTGTATGCTTTTCATTGATGGATGTTCCCCATGGACTCTGCTAACCTCATCACCACCATCCCTCCCCCCTAAGTCAAGGAAAAGTGAGTGGGGGAAGAGACAGACTTTAAACAGCCTGCTCTTCACGGCTGGGAGTGTCAGCATGATGTCTAGAGTTTACGGTGGTAGACTGTGACACTGGTTTGGGGTTGAAGCTGCAGTATTTCTCCTTCCCTGCCATACATCTTCCTTTGGTTAAATTTTGCATAAGTGATTTTTGTGTTTAATTCCCTTTCTCACTGCAAGGTAAGTGAATATGTGACGCTTTTCAGTACCAATAGAACAGCTTCCTTGCTCAGTGACGATGGGGAGGTCTGGTGTTAGCTGAGAAGTGGGAAGTCTGCTTTCCCTGAAGGCCAAGCACAGCACTGAATACTTGCCCTATGAGAAGGATATTGCAGCTTTAAGCCGTCAGGTTGGTTTACTACTAAATACATGTTCTGTAATTCTTTTTAACTCATGGCTGAGATGATAGTCACTTCTGCATAACTTGTGCTGTGAAAACTGCTTCACACAAATTTCTCAAAGAAGGATTATTCGGTTCACTTTTTGCACAGAATATGAATAAACAACCCTCTGAGGAACACTTGTAAGGTTTCTTGTGGCTTTAAAGGGACTGCCAAGTCCCCCTCTGTATAATAAAGGGAGCACAGCATTCTAGCAGCTGTTTACCGTAGTGTTCAGTCATCTGAAAAGTGACCAAATGTGAGTTCACCTAAAAGTAATCTTTTGGGTGTAAATACTCTGATTTTTGGCTGACATCATAAAAGTCTTTATAAAGACATGATAAGCAGTTTGAAAAGTCTATATTGTAATTTAGACAAAGTTATTCTAATAGCATTAATATTTTTACACTGTAAGTAGGATATAATCTTAAACTGTCAATTGAAAATGGATAAACTGATGGTTATACCTGATGGTAAATGTATCTGTGTGCAGAATTTTTGGATGTAACTCCTCAAAGTAAAAAGTTGAATGTATGAATGGCTAAATAGTCAAACAAGTTTTATTTACACTTATCTTGGGGAGGGGGACAATGACTTTTTTTTCTTGTCCAGACATACAACATGAATCCTGTTGCGTTTGTGTCTCTAAACAAAGATGAACTTCAGGARTGGCTTTGATATTGCAGATTCACAAATTACAGATTTTTTGCTGTTTCAGCTGCTCTTTTCCATCTGTCACATCATAACCTAGTAAATTCAAAGTGAAATATCTTTCTAAGAACTTAATTAACTTTTTTTTTCCTCCACAATCAATTTACAGTACTCCTAGCACATTCCATGTATGTCATTACCCCCAACTGCTGGACAYTCTCCAGGTTCTGGAGACAGTCCCTGTTCTGCAACACAGTCCAGCAGGACAGTCACAATTTTATGACTGCTTTTTATGTCTGTGCAGTACCCTGTTGGAAGGAGTAGTGACTTGTGCCTGTGTAGTGTGCAGAACTACACTGTCACACATAAAACACTTGCATGGACTTGAAGGTTTGTTTGCAGAATAGTAACTTTGTGCTAAAAAGACTACAAAGACGTGTAATCAGTTATCTTGTCTTTGGTTTTAGAAAGCATTTGAAATTAATGCATATAAAATTATGGGGCTTTTATTTTAAAGGATAGTCATCTGGTTGATTTGGAAGTGTTCCTGGTTTGAAATAAAGTTTTTGTTAAAGGGGTTCATGAAAAACACTGATAGATAAAAGATGTTTATTAATTAATCTATGTATTGGGAGATCAAACCTCTTCTCCCCTGATCTTTTTTTTTCTTCCCTCAGAGGACCCTGATTGGCAGTTGTGCTTCTGTTTAGGATTTGGTTGCTGTATAGTTGGCAATATAAGATCTGCAGTATCATAAATAAATTCATTTATTTAATCTTATAACCAGTCTTTTTACTGGATTTAATTGATTTGGTGCATATATTTAATCTTATTGTGCAAAAAAGCTGCTATGGAAAATATGTAGATGATAATGAATATGTAAACAGAATTGATTTTTCATGTTATGGAGGAACTGATATATTTTAGTATAAAACCAGAAATGCTSAATTATCTCTGATAAAGCTTTATTGGAAATGGTTTCAGTGTTGGCAACCCYTTTGTGTTTTTTTTTCTTTTTTATTTGTGTTGGTTTTGAAACAGAGTTTTGTGTTGGAAAATACAAAATTCATTGTCTTCTTGTAGCCGGAAGCCAATGTTTGGCATTCTCTCTAAAGTGATGTGCTTGCATAGAGGCAAGGGAAAGACTTGCTTGTTCTTCTGAATGTCTCTAATAACATGAATCTATAGTTAAGGTAATGGACTGGAAGATGAAAACAGTGGATTTTAGAATTTAATCTCCAAATACCATTTTCCTCTTGGCAGCTTGTTTGTATGTCTCCTGTTGCTAAATATGTTYTCTTGGTTTTTCAGTTCTGGGTGGTTCCTCTTGCTCTAAGGAAAAAATGTATTCAATGAATCCCCCTTTCTGCAGTTGCTGCCAGTGTTGGAGGTTTGTACCTCAACCAAAAAGAATTATGCTAAGAAAATTGTCTCTAAGCCACAGAAATGAAGTAAGTAAATCCAGAATGTTTCTGCAAATCTCCTGTCTCTCAGAAGTGTCCTGTCACAAGAACAGGGCATATCATTTCCCCCCTGCTCCCATCTCTCTTTTTTTTTTTTTTAATTTCTATTTTATTCTTACCAGTACACAAGCACCTACTTTAAAGGTGTCCAACAACCTGCTAGCTCAACATTCGAATGTGAGGGATCTCAGTGATACCTTTTGGTCCCATCCTTCAAATGAACACTTCAKAATTTTTCCTTTTAGACTATTTTTTATTTATACTTTTATCTGACCTTCAAGAYTTAGTTGCTGGCGCAGGGGGACGGTATTCTGCACGGGCAGTCAGGAGCAAGCGTCGCTGTGGCTGTRTCCCAGCCTGCAGCCAGAGCTTATCCCCAGCACTCCACTGGCACCGGTGTGAGTGAKCAGCGATGGAGTAAGGACTTTGCCRTCCTGTACGTCTCTGGGACCGGCCAGCGTGGTGGTTCTGGTTGTCTGAGAGGTTGTCCCTCCTGGGAAAGCACAACATTTCTCTGAGTCGGAATTGAGGTCAGAAGCTGTTGGATATCAAGTTGTGGTRTAAATTCCTACTGGCGTCATAACCCTGAACAATCAACTAGTGGGTTTTTTTTTTGTTTGTAATTTTAGAAGTCCTTACTTCTGGGAAGTCTTAAGATTGCTGTGAGAAGAAAGTCAGTTGTCAGTTCCTCACTGAATGTTGAAAATGAAAGAGCCGAAGTAGACTTTTAGATGATGTGAAAGTTGCAGATAATTTAGTTGAGAGCTTGTCCTCCAGGGCTGTGTTCTCGGAGGAACTGCATTCCCCAAGCTCCCCAAAACTGCTACACAGGGAGTGAAGGCTGGTCCACCACTTCTGACTGTGTAACTAGTTTAGTCAAGATTATTTTAATTTTCTGAATCTAGCAGCTTGCTTCTCAAGATCTCTTGGTGCATATCCTTTTTATTTTTTATTTTTWAACTTGTGTTCTGAGSAGGAAGGAGACAATAACTATGATTTGCAAAGGAGGAAATAATTCCAAAACTCCTTGTAACAGTACAGGGTTGTGCAGTACAGGAGACTACGATAAAAGACATACTTGAGACAAAGCTGAGCTGCATTCTAGGTAGCAAATCCTCTTGTTGCCCTRTATTTTCCTGTTGACTGGATATTTGAAACCAGTGTGATGCTTTCTACTCTTAAGTGCATAAGCAGTTATTGCTCTGTCTACTACTGAGAAAAGCGGTTTGAATCAACACTCTGTCAAGACAAAAATTCTTTTTCACCAAATATCCCCATCCGGCCCCTCATAATTAGTTTTTGATTGCACTTTCTGTTTTTTTTTCTTGAAACTTATTTTATTGTATCTGTAACATTTTTGTTCTCACCTATTGTGCATTCTCTGTATGTATTAAAAAAGGCTTTGATATGTAATTTAATAATAAATCAGAATTCTAAGCAAGGTGCTTGTTTTTTTCCCCATGACAATCTTTGCCTACTTACACTTCAGTGAAGATGCAGAGGAGGTTCAGTAGCTCATCTCTCCRGGTCGGGGTTGCCACCGAATGCACACACTAATTTGTTTTCCAGCYGTGTCCTGAATAACAGGCGGGATGGAGTTTCGCTGACCAGAAGYGGGCAGTCAGACAGGATGTGTTCCTGCGGGCGTGTGCATTGCTCCCTTCTCCCAGTTTGTTTYAAGTATCCACGTTCAGGCAGTTTGAATACAGTAATGGTGATTTCTTTTGCAGTGTTTTGACAGATGGAAACAAGGATAGTTTTCTTTAAAGGTAGGCTTTAATAAGTTTCTATAAATCTGTACTATAAAACATCTAATTCCCAGATGCACACCAAAACTGATGTTGACTTGAACAGTGTTCTGGGCATAAGGTGGCTTTTGGAGAGTGGGTATTAAATACATTTCTCTGTAGCAGTTTTTTTTTTCTTCTCAAAGAAGTAATCACAACACAAACACCAAAAATAAACCGACACTTCAAACACTGTATGAGCAATTGTAAAACGTCTGTCTGTAGTTCCAGCACATCCTGTAACTTTCTGGCCCTGCTGCAGTCTGGACCACCTCAGTCCTCKGGAGTTCAAAGCAGGCTGCGTTGTGCCCGAAGAACTGGAAAGCRGTCTTTCACCCCTCTGCATCTGATGCTTTTCCAATTGGTTGCTAAATCAATGTCACTCAGGTAGTTATTTTCTCAAACGAAAATCTGACTAGCAGTGTGATTTGTGTCTGTTTGCGTAAGACTGAATGAAGAGCAGCAGTTCCTTTCATTTCAGAACTGTCATGCTGTGTCTGTAATGCTACTTTAAAGATATATTTCTGTAGCCTTAATGTGCCTACTAAATATTCAAGAATGACCATATTCTTTCTCACRGGAAGGTTTCATCTGTATGTTTGCAGTTAGAGAACAAACTTCAGAAACCATTTTGAAAATGGAAAGCCAATTCTGGCTTCAAATAGTGGGAAATGCAGTTAGGTTTTCCRGTTGTAGCGCTGGTAATAAGTGATGCATAAAATTCCATCTCCATTTGGATTAGAAAGTAAATTATTAATAGAGCTGAATCCTTTTTTCCAGCTACAGTCAATAATTTATAGTGACACAAGTGTAAGATATATATTTTTAACCATCCAGCTCCCAGAATACCGTTGTTCATATTGAAAACTAATGTCRTTCTTGACAGTCTCGAGCCCACTGGGTGTTTGTGCATTATGGATGAGCTCCGCGCTGGTCCTTCAGTCGCGGTGCGACTCCGTGAGCTGGTCCCTTGCTGAAAGGGGACGGAGCACTCCGTTACAAATTCATAAGGAGAAACAGGAGTGTCTTTGCRTTTCATCTCTTTTGTTGAACGTGGGAGATGTACTGCTTTGTGGGCTTGACTTTCAGTGTTTTAACAGAAAATCTCTGCTGTAGGTGTTTAACATTTCCCAAGCTCTGTGTCTTTATCCAAAATAGGGGTCTTCAGATGCAGAAACTGTGCTTGCAATGATTATATTTTAGTGCCTGCGATGTGTTCAGTGAACGCTGTGAACCTGCCATTGCCTTCACCTTCTCTCTTCTGTTCAAGCTGTTTAAGACTGTTACAGGCATATATGCTGGTACTCATCTCTTGCTAGTCTGTCATTGCAGCCCTCCTTGTTCTTTGTTCTTAATGGACCCTGAGGTTTCGCTAACCTAGTTTTGATCGCGGTGCTTGTAAAGCAGTGCTTGCTGTCCCTCTGTCTTTGAAACGGAGCATTTGCAATTCTCTCATTTTCTTGTCTTTTGAGTTTCACAGCCTGTGAAGCCTCTGTCAGTGGTGTGATTTGGGAGGTCTTCTGCAACTGTGCTTTCAGACCTTGCGTCTTTTGATTCTTCACCTTTTGTTTTCCCCTCACTATGCTGCCTTTCAGATACCTATCTCTTTTTTCCATGGTGTTTCACTTCAAATAAGCATTTCAAATGTGAATTTATTTTTGGTCTCATAATTTTCATTCCTTTTAAAAATCTATCCATATTTTGAAGTCCAAACAGGCTATACTGGAACTGCTTGCAGCTTATCAATCAAAACCACACCTAGAGCTGTATCTGGAAATTCACTGATAACTACCCTGGTGCACAAGCACAGTGTGCTCTTTCTCGAATGCTATAAAGTAAGCAGGTAGACTCTAGTCCTTTCAGATACTGTTTTGTTGCCTTTTTTTTTCTTAAATCTTCTGTGTCCATATGCATCTGTCTGATGCAAGGCTCCTGAAAGCTGGGATAGTATTCTTGGTCTTTTGTCTTTCTAAAGAGATACACCAATAAAAAGGTAATACCTSCTTGCTCCAAGCTGCAAACCAAAATCCTATGGAGCTGCTAGTTATATAGCAGAAGGTTTTCTATGTTTGCTAGAACATGTGCCCAGGTGTGTAATGTGTTACAGATCCACCTGGCTTCGGACCTGTGCTGAGCTGGCATCTTTCAGGATGAAATGTTGCTGAAGCATTAGATTTTTAAGGGAACTTTTTTTTTTTTTTTTTTTTTAAAGTCTGCAGGATGCCAAGGAAAATTGTGAGTATTAAAAGACACCGTGAGTAGCCTGTGAAAGTGGTCAGCTCTCCGTGACAGGTCAAGATACTAACACACAAGTGACTCTTTACTATGCTAAAGATTAGGTGAAGCGTGTAAGGGCCTTGTCATCACTGCGGACTTGTGGGTGCGTGTGTCACGGTGCCAGGCAAGTGGACGGGGCCCGTGGATGTTCCCGGGCCCTCCTGTACCGGAGGAGGCGGCTAGCTGAGCGTCTCCTGGAGCTGCTGTTTGGACTTCCTCAGCCTGTCTCCTTGATGCGAGAGAAACGCCTCGGTAGAGAGGTGAAGTGCAAAACGGGCGTATACGTGAAAGTCTCCCTGCTGTGCTATAAATGTAGTTCCCTCTAGGTCAGGCGTGTATCACCAGCGCTAAATTTACTTTAAAATTTTACTGAGGTGGGGAGGTTTGCAAGTCAGGGCTATAAAAGCATGCACTGCTTATGTAAAGAAATGCTGCTTACGAAGAGGCAGAAGGCAGGAGAGCTGTTGGCCCGGAGCAGAGGCTGGCGTTAATAGTACATCTGCCCTCTGGAACAAAAACGAGTCCCTGTGTTCGGATAATGGCTGCTCCCTCGAGTGGCTCCTGCAACGTGTAACAGGACTGAGGGGATGTGCTGGGCAGCTCCGCGCTGGGCAGCTGTTACCGAGTTCCCGTGCGTTTCGGAAAATGTAGATAGTTCTCAAGCCTCTGTTCTGGCCTAGGTGGTGGTGGGGAGGACACCAAAAAGCCACTTTGGGCATGAATGAGTTCTTATGTTCTTGCAGAGTATTGAGTGAATATTTGCATTTGTGTTTGCGTCCATGAAAAAAAGATTTGCATCCGCAGACCCTGGGGCCGTTTGGTTAATGCTGACTGCCCCTTCTGCAACGTTTCTCCTTCGGGGCCGTTTGCAGCACACCTACTGCAGAAGGCAGCGGCAGGTCGCCAGAATACTTCAATTGAAGAGTTAGGATGCAGTGCCTCTGGCGGAAGGGAGAGGAGGAAGGATGTGCAAGGTGCCACCATGAGCGCCTTGGTAGCCACATCTTTCTTATTATTTTAYTGGTTCAGGTATTATGTATCTTTGGGCCTCTCAATCTCAGGCTCCCAGCGGCAGCTTTGTATGTGCCGAGTGTGCTGTGCGCTTTGCCACRTCAGACTGGCCGATGTTGGCCAGTTTGAACTACCCCCTTCGGATCTAGACACAGACACGACTACAGCTGAGAGGAGTGAGCTGCTCTTACAGTTCCTGAGAACAGGGTGTTCTTTAGCTCAGCAGTCCCCAAGTCCCTGACCTTTTTGCAAGCGTGGTGCTACCTGGATGCTTTGGAGTTGGGACTGGACTTCAYTGGTGAGCTAGCTCATCACGAGAGGCTGAGGCGGATCATTGCCGGGGCAGGGCAAGAAGAGTTCATTCTATGACTGCCAGTTTGTTTTTGAGAAGTTCCAGTATGAATCCGCCTTGTTTTACCTGAGGGCATCTTAACATGCCTTTTCAACATTCCTTTAATTTTATTAGGGCTTTTCTGTTTGCCGAGAGCAGCTATTTGAGATCCGTGATGAATTACGGTGCGGTGGGTAAGGTGCTTGCTTTGGGTTCCTGCCCAAATGAAATTGATGGAGGAATCCACTGCCATTGATCCTAGCTGGGAAAGAGAGTAAAACACAGGGGTTTTTGAAATTGAGCCTGAGACCAAATAATTGGAAGAAAATGCTTTAGAATCTGCAACCTATAATTAAACATTTCCGAGAGGCAGCAAGATCCGGTGAGCTCAGCAGAAGGAGGCATTTYGCTGTGCAGACCTCCCACCTCTGCTTTGTTTCACGCTGTGTGCTATTAAAGCAAACAACTTAGCAAGCTGCAGAAGCGTTAGGCAGCTCGAGACCAGGAATAGCATCTAACTTTGCAGCTAAGCTAGAAACAATGAGGGCCATCCGTCTTCATTTTTTAGCACAAAAACTAGGTAGCTTAGCTCATGGAGAAATCCCCATTACTCTATTTTAGGTCTTCTAGAGTTTGCAGGGTGGGAATTTTCATCTTCTGAAGTAGCCAGCAGTAACCAACCGTAAATGAAAGATCCTGATTTAGAATAGTGACCCGATCTGCYGAGGCAGTCCATACTTCATGCAAGTACATACCTGTTCGTACCAGTGCGAGCTGGGTTTTCCTTTTTTTGATTGTGTAAATTCTGACCACTGTTCCTTCCACAAGGGATGTGGATATGTCTTCTCTGATAGAGTTTGAAATGCAGTAGAAATACTTGGCTTGTGCCATGTAGCATTAGCTTGGCTCCTGGTTAAACGTCTCGCACTATCCAGATTTGTGAGCTATCGCTGCAAAGCTGTGATTGCATTTGCTGGGGGGAACAGCAACAGCATGGAGCTGGATGCAATGCTCAGACTGTGTGCTGCAAAAAGGTCTTCATCTGTAAAGGGCAAGGCTGGTTCTGGGCAGGTAGATAGCAAGACGGAGGTTATCAGCACTTTATAAAGTCAAATTCAGTTTTCTGCTTTTTTACTGGAGTCTAAAAGTAGTTCACCAGCATGCTCCAGGTAACTTTGAAGGATGTATCCACTGTGTGTGCTAGATCTGGTCTTTTATTCTCCCTCCGTTAATTCAAGGTATACTAGTCATTTTGATTTTACCTTTTCTGTTAGTAAAGAGATGTTTGAGGCACAAGCTGTCGCTTTCCCAGCGCAGTGTTGAGCTACGAGCCCCTTACGTCCCTGCAGAGTGGGCTGAGCTGTAGCAGAAGCAGAAGTGTTCGTGTGCACTTGTTCACAGGGACTTGTCACCGCGGTTTTGCAGAAGTGCCCTGACTTCTCCTGTGTAGTTGTGCAAYGTCTCTGCTTGTATTTCTGTACAGCTACAGCAGCAGCCTGTGACTCTCACTCACAAGTCACTTCACCAATGACTTGTTTTAGGCTGCAGCTAGTCCTGTGGGTGCCCAGGGAAGCCCTTAGCTGCTCTCCGCTCTTCCTTCAGGAATGCTCCACGTTATGAATGAGAGCAAATTTAGCCCTTCTCCCTGTGCTCAATTCATAGCTCCTGAATAGAGCTGAGCTGTTGAAGCCAGTTGAAGAATCGGTCACTTTTTGTTCTTTCCTTGAACTTCAAAACTCATGCAAATTCATTAGCTAAGAGAAATATGAAGAGGTGAACGATCTGCCTATAGTGTTTGATAGAAACATGTGCAACATGGAAATTGGACGCAAACCTCTTGCTCTTCCCTTGCCTATCTATTATACATGAGCCCATCAGATCAGCGTATTAATAAAACAGGAGGCTAAAGCACTTGGCACACCCAGCCCTTTAGTGAAACATCAGAGGGGAGACTGTCAGCTTCTGTCTTTGAAGCCTAAAGCTCACATCTGCCCAGCTGCTTCAGTGACAGTCAGTACTCTCCAAGGGAGAGCTCTCCATGATGTACTATTTTCAAAGCTGGTAAAATTCTCCTTCATGACAAAAACATTACTCTGTCCTGCTCATCCTTCTTGCATACTGAGTTCTTTGAGTGATCCATGCAGAGGGGCAAAGGAGACTCGATATGCTGAGAAGCAAATTGTTTTCATTCTGCAAAAGCTCTCCCCACCAGGGCCACTCTGTCCAAGTCTTTTTATGTGCCACCAACTACAACCATGAGTCCTTTCCCTTTGCTGAATACTGAGGAGTAAATTAGAATTCCCTAAACATCCAACTTGCTTCTGCATCGAGACAAAGAAAGATGGCCCTGAGGACTTCCCTGCTGTCACGCTTCATCGCCAAGGGGCTGCGTGCAGGGCTCGCAGTTCTTGCAGAACTGCGCTTCTCGGTGAGGAGAGGCAGGAGGGGGGCATTGCACTGAAGAGCGCTGCCTTAGCGCAAAGTGGGACTGGCTGCAGTGTAGTGCAAGTCTGGGCCTGTGAGTAAATATTCATGGCTGATGATCCTTAAAAAAAAAAAAAAAAAAAAAAAAAGGAAACAAAATTTGAGCAATTGATTTCCTGGTCTCTGTAAGTGAAACTAAGCATCAAGAATACGGATTCAGATTCTATTACAAATGGGGGTGTTGAGAAGTAAAACTAGCAGATTTCAAAGCRGTGGAAATGGGCCCACAAGAAATACGGCGAATGTGTTACAAATACATTAGCCAGCTGCAGGGCTGGCAGGAGGGGGGGACGTGCTCTAGTAGGATGGCTGCCGCGTGCAAGAAGGCAGAGCTCGCTGCCCGGGGTTTCCAGGCTGCAAAACAGCTCTGGCTCCTTGGGAGTTGTTCTGGCAGCGAAACAGCAGTGCTGAGCCGCCCGAGCGCGGGGCAGCCTCGGTGCCAGATCCAGTACGGAGACGAGCTCGGGCTCGTAGCGGCTGCCTTTGCGCGCTGGGGAAGGGCAGAGCTCTGGAGGGAAGAGCCAACACACYGTTCCTCTGACCCACGGCTGGGATGCACGTGAGGATAACATCTGCCTTTTCCATGATCGTTTAAAGACATTTAATCTTCATCCTTCCCTTCTCTTGCTTTGAGAACCTGGCCCTTTTTCTTTTCCTTTCTTTTATTTTTTTCAAAAACAAGACTATAGTTTGCATCTTTAATAAGGCAGGGAGGTATTTATCGTAACGCTGCCTTAGGAAAATGACGGGCAGAGCAAAGCCGTACTGTGTCACGTTAGAGGCCCGGGGAGCTGGTGCTGGACCGCAGAGCTGGTCTGCAACAGTCTCTTCCTCACGCCGCCTAGCCAACACGGACATAACAATTTCCTAARCGTAACCACAGAGCAGTCAAACTGCTGAGTCTATCTCGCTGCAGCAGCGGCCGCCGAGTTGTTAGCAGCTCGGCTTTGTTGGATGAGCTGCCCGGAGCGGAGCGGAGCCGCGGACCCCCCAGACTGGTGTCGCAGCTCCTGCTGGCGCTTCGGCGCTGCGTAACGCGTCCGGCCGCTCCGGTGGGGGAGACGCCGCGTCCGGCASGACGTGCTCCGGGCAGCGCCGTTGGGCACGGTGGTCGCTGAACTGCGCCGTGGCCTGCCGAAGCTGCACAGAGTTTAAATCCACCTTTTTCCAGCAGCGCCATCAGTGACGTGGGTGAGCGCTGGGGTGCTGAGGCCAGCACCAGCCAGGAACCCCTCTGCGGCCAGAGGGTCTCTGCGTTGTACGTGAACGCTCGATGCTGTCCGGTCTGACTGGTTGAGAAACTCCTCCTGGGGAAGGGCTAAAGCCGATGTTTTCAGTAGTGACTACGTTTTCGGGCCTTGACTTAAGAAAATTTTAAAAGGACTTGCTTGCATTTAGGCTTTTTAAGTGGAGACCCAAAATTGCTGATCGTCCTTGAAATCTATGCTTTCAATCAATAATTTCRGTTTTGGAGTGGATCTGGAGTTTGAATACTTTTGCCTTATGCTTAGYTGTGTGTTATAATATTAAACCGCAGTGGCAGGACCAGAAGTTAGAAGCGGTTCCCAGCTGCGAACCCATCTTCCCATGCTGCAAGCAAGGAGGATTCCTCCTGCCTCGCTGCACCCTTGGGCGGGCGCCTCCCGGAAGAGCTGTGCTTTCCAAGGAACACGGAGCGGCTCGTCTCTGCAGCACAAGGTTAGTCTGCCTGGACCCCTCTGTGCTCTGGCACRTGCTCTTTTCTTTGGCCATTCACTTGTATGTATTTATTTGCAACCCACTACCCCCAAAATACCAGATCTGCTTGCTCTTGGAGTGTGAAGCAATAGTTAAACGAGTAGTTTGGATCTGGTATTTTCTCATTTAGACAGAACAAACGAGTTCACCTTTGACCATGCATGTTACATTTTAATTTTTTTCTCATGCCAAGAAATACAAAGGAAAGTATATAAGATATACCATATCATCCTGCARGAAAAAAAAGAAAAGAAAAGAAAAGAAACATTTATCAGCCAAGAGAAGCGCCCAGCTGAAACTCCTGATGTGTTCATGCTGTTTGTACAGTATGACTCTTCCAGTTTGCCTTCAGAACAGGATGAGCTTGTGCACGTAAGGCGCTTCCRGCGCCGGTGGGAGTGTATACCCTGCGCTGCCACGTGAAGGGTCTGTGTCCTGGCACCATCTAAAACGGGCTTGGGGAGGGGGCACGCGCTCAGAAGTGGTGTCAGGGTTGCCTTGGTGAATACTGCACGCACTGCCTTCCTGAAGCCGCTTATCCTGGCTGTGTATTTATAGGTTTGAATTTTGCTTCCCACTGGTGTTAGCAAATGCTTTACGAATATTCCCACTTTGAAAAGGCTGCCCCCCCACCTTGGCTTGGGCCCAAGCATGGGAGTTTTCAGGCCAAATCCAACAGTCTTTGCCAAAATTAAAGGATGCACGTTGAAAGAAAATTGACCGTAAATCTGAAATGATTTCAGCTTGGCTCCGAAGCCCTAACTGTGGGTCTGTGATGATGTGAGTAACAAAGKGACAGGGCAAGGCTGAGAGTATCAAAAAAAAGGCATGGGACCAGCCCACCRGGGACGTTTCTGCAGCCTCTCTCTGTAGACTGGATGGAAATTAAGCTTTAATCTTATATAAAAGGCAGCGTCTGTTCCCTTTGCCTACGCGGAGCACCCCGCCGCCTTCGGAAGGCGAAGCACCGCCACGCCGGCCGCGTGGCCCTGCCGGGGCCGGGCGCTCGGCGGCAGGTTCCCGTCCCGCGCGCAGCCCCGCGCGGAGAGGGCGAGGGAGAAGCCCGCGCGGCTCCGGCGTTGCCCAAGGGGCAGCGGCGCCAAGGGACGCGTCAAGTTCGCGGTGGGAAGAAAAGAGAGGAAAACTGGGAAGGAGCGGAAAAGCAGGCAGAAAAAAAYGTGCCAAAATCACAGCGGTGCGGGGCGGCGAGTTTGACGAGAAAAGCAGCAAGACGGCGACGTGGACGGGCCTGACGCCCGCGAGCGCGACCTGTTGTCTCCGCGCGCGGCGCTGGCTTATCCGCTCGCGAGTCACCGCCAATCCAACCAACTCCGAAATCAAATATTTTGTCGCTCTTCCCTCTCTTTGCGCCAAAACCCTTTTGGCCTCCTCCGCGGGCGTTCGGCTGCCGGGCTGGTACCGGCCGGTGCTCCTGCAAGCAAGGCCACCCGCGCCGGCCCCTCCGAGGCAGCGGGTCGCCCGCGCCGCCTCGGCTCCGCCGCCCCTCCGCGCCCGGCTCCCCGCCGAGCCCCCCGAGAGAGGAGCCCGCAGCCGTGCGCGCCAGCAGAGACGCCCTTTCCTGAGCAGCGCGAGCCGTGGATTCGTGTACCGCCCGGACCTCACGCTTCTCGATCGTAACTCCTACTTGACCTTTGCGTCTAGGCGCGTTTCCCACCTTCGCGCTCTCTTCGGCAAGCTCTGCGCGGTCGGGCCGGGCTGGATTTCCACCGCATCGCTCCCGTCTCGCCTCTCCGCCCTTCCCCGCCTCCCCAGGGCGTGCGAGCGGGCCAGATCCCAAGGATTTCATGACTTTTATGGTTGCAAACGCCCAGAAAACTCGCTGCTGCCGCGCGTGCTCAGAGGAGGCTGCAGCAGGTGGCAACGAGCTGCGGCAGAAGTAGCAGGTCTTGCCCRCGGGGACGGGGAGGAAAGGTCTTCCCGTGACGTGATTTTGTGATCACCCTGCTGCGTTCTAGAAACGAAGTCTGTGCAGAGGAGCAGTTGTGCCTAGGTTTGGAAACCAAGATTTCTTGCACTGAATTAAAAGCTAAATTAGCAAAAGTTCATGACGGATGCTGGGGGGGGGGTTCTCCTGGTTCAATCCAGATGCTACTGCGCAAAATGCTTAGGAATCGGGAGATAACGGGGCAGCTGTTTGTTCCCCAGATGCAGAGCGAAGGAGAAAACTGGCGGCCTCGGGACGGCGTTCTGCCRTATATTCTCATATCAGAATAACGTACGAAGTATGAGACAAGGATGGGGGGAGAGGAGGAGTCAAATTCTTCCCTTGCAAGCGCTGRCTAATACATCTAAGGGAGTCAGTGGAAGAGCAAAATAGGCAGCTGAGGTGGGGTAAAAAGAGAGGGCAAAACGGAGAGCAGCTTCCTAAGGATCAARCGGCAAAAATGTCTACAAAATATTAGGTTGCAAATAGATGAGCAAGACGTTGGAGAGCAGGGTAAAGAGACTCTGTTTCTAGGTAGTCCTGGGGAGTTTATTTCTCAAGAGACCCAGGTGACAAGAAAACTTGAAAAAAATGCATGTGTGAGTGTGTATATATATGTGTATAATAATTCATTGCTCAGGAATAACYGTAGAGGCTTTCAGCTGGGTCCGGGATGTGTTCACGAGCGCAGAGCAGTGCACTTGTATCKGATCCGAAAGAAGATGAACAAGTGMAAGGAGTTTGCTGCTGCGTGCTTCAGCAGCCGAGGGCTCCTCCTAGAAAGGATCGTTCCAACCGCGGCTGCCTTGCGAAGCCCCATCGGTTCGGACTGCAACGACAGGTATCCCGGGCTGTTTTACAAAGCGTGGAGCRTACGTGTTTGCCTAGATCCCACTAGAGAAAATCCCGCTACAAAGAGATACATGTTCGTTTGTACGTACTTACATTAAGGACAGGAAAGAGTAGCTGTTTTCTCTCCCTAGCTGCGCAGGGTACGCAGCCTGCAGCAGCTTTGCCATCCGTGCAATTAGGCTAGTGTAATGCTAAACCACCTCATGTGGGGTTGCAAACTTTAATTCTTTAAATGTGGTCGGGCACTTCAGGCTCTTTAGATGAAAGGCTTTAGATGATGATAAAATAGCGTTTAAATTCTTATTTAATAAATATTGAGCTCTCTYAAGTTGTGCAACTCATTGCTGCAGTTTTTCTCGAATATCAGCTCTTCCTGTTCTAGGAGGATCCTTCTCAGCCCTTACCATAAGCTGAATTTCAGCAGCTCGAAGAGCAAAGGGTAAGAAGATGCATGGACGGTCTGCACTGCGGTAACGTGTGTCAGAAAAAATAATGGACATTATGCAGCAAGCAGCTTTGGGATTTGGGCATTCAGAAGGAAGCAGTTGGGGGATTTCTTGGGACAGAAGCATCACCTGCAGCCTACCCGTAACGCGGCAGAGTTTTCGCCTCAAAGGGAGGGTTTCTGATGAGTTATAGGACAAGAGATGTGATTGCCAAGGGGCACCTCGATGGTGGCTGCAGGGGGGATTTACGTGCCGCGAGGCCGGGCAGCGCTCAGCTCGAGACTGCCGCAGTTCTGCTGCCCTTGGCTGCCTGTGAGCTGAAGCTCACAAAGCCGTCTCTAAGCACCAGACGAACTGCAAGGGAAAGACTGGAAATTTGGTCCATTTTAGAAGTTGCTAGTTTCTAATAAATCCCTGGGGATGGGGTGGATGGGAATGCAGCCCAGGAAAGTGCTGTAGTGATGTGCTATTGCTCTGAGTCCCTGGAATCCCTTCGAATTTAGAGAAAAACGTCAGCCGTGCGTCTAGGGGATTTGGCTCTCTTGTCCCCTGCCAAATAATGTCTAGCAAAAGAAAATGTTTTAATGAGGAGCAGACAAAAGGATGATGAGGATTTTCGCAGCTAAGGCCGTGGCTCTGCAGGTTAGTTACTGCATAGTAACGATGGGGTGAACTTACAGCACACCAGCTCCTCTGCGCTAACTCCCCGCRTGGCCTCGCGCGCCCTGGCACGAGGGGTTTCCCTGCTCAGACTGCCCGGGAGGGAGGCTAGTGCCAAGGAGTCACGATCTAGTGGASGTTCTTGTAGCCTACCTTATTGTGCAGTAAATTCTCCATGCAGACAAACYCTCAGAAACATTAGGTTTGGTCTCATTTTTTTCCAAGAAATTCATGGTACGGAGCAGATGAAGTGCCCTGGAACACCTTATTTCTCCATGCACTGTATATAGCTAGGTCCCAGGTTGTTAGCTGCAGACAACAGAAAGGCCGGGAGTGCAGCTCTTGATCATCTAACTGTGTCTGCAAAGTTTTCATAAAGGAGAGGTTTTCAGCTAATATGGAGCCAATGGCTACGGCCAAAAGCCATCTACAAAGCCTGAATTAAAAAAAAAAAACAAACAATGAAACTTTGCATAGTCTGGGTGGCCGAATACAGCAGCGAACCCAGGAACAACTCACAGCGAGTACGGGACGAGAGACGGTGCAATGTGGGACAAGGCTGGGCAGAGGGGCTGGGAGAGCGGCGAGAGCCAGGTCTGCGGGGAACGCCTTCGGGAGCCACGCACCGTGGAAGACTCGGTGGGTGGGGGAGGCCCGTTAGGCAGATCTGGAAGAGCAAAGTCCGCTTTTTTTAAATATAAAACATTAAAAAACAATATCTGTGGAATTGACGCCAGCCAGCTCACGAGGCGCTGGAGATATCCAGGGATGTGGAAGAGGAACAGGGGTCTTAAACCCCTCTGTGCCTCCGCAAATCTCCCTGGTCATCCCTCAGCTGAAGCCCAGAAGGGGCAGGGGAGATGAGCACTGGCCGTGGCGGAGGCTGGGTCATGCTTTAGCTTTTCTGTGACAGATGTGACATGACATATACGCCTGAGCGGGTAGAAGGGGCTCTCTGTGCCTTGGTACTGCTGCCGCCGCACGTTAACCAGGCCCTTTCCTCAGCGCCACAGGTATCRACCTCGCTTTGGGGGCACAGAGGAAAAATAAATGTGTGGTTTCACAGAGAAAACATTTTTCCTTCCATTAAAAACCCCATCATGGGATCCGGGTGAGGAGGAGCCTGGCGTTTTCATGCAGCAACATCCTGCTCTCCCAGCTTTGAGATATGCTGTAAGTGATAAAAGAGCTTGTATGAACGGACATGGAGAACATTCCCAAAGGCATGCAAATGGTCATTGTCTCTTTTTTTTTTTTTCATGAAAAATACAAAAACACCCACCACATCCTCCAGCTTTTGTAGCTGGGTGTTGTTCAGAGCAGAGCTGTGTTTCTTCTGCAGTTCTGCTCGCCCTCCTCCTGCGTGGAACAGATTTCATCTCCTGTTGGCAGTTTGAGCTTTTTTTGTAGACATAGAGAATTTGACAATTTAAAAACCAGCAACCCCTCCCAAAATACAGTAGCTTGTGCCAAAATTCTCAGGAGGACTCCTCAAAGTGTCCTGTTCTCTCCTTAAATTTTCTTTAAAATAAGCTTCATTCTTGAAACTCTCTCTCCTCTTCTTGTGTCTTACCGATGGTTGTCTCCCCGCTCAGAGTTTTGCTGGAGAGGAATGAGGTAGTGGATTTCCTCCTTCTCAACTCCACTCGGGATCTGATATTCTTTCCCATTGCTTGTTACAATTTATTATCCAATRCTTTAGTTTTGTACAAATTCATCTTCCAAGAGATTGTGAAGTAGACGCATGCATTTCTTCAGATGGCGCTCCAGAGCAGACTTTTCCCAGGGCTGTCCACCTATACTGTGACAATTTTTGTTGCAAGGCTGAAAGTAAAAATCCCAAAAGGAAAGTTGTCTTCCTCCTCTTCAAGGTATTTGCATGCTGAAATGTCTTCTAGGAAACTGTAAAATAAAGAGAGTCTCAGGGCAGCTTCCAATAGTCACAGCTATTTACGCTCTTGGTCAGGGCTCTGGGTGTGCAGGTGTGCTGCATCCGAGGTGCTGCTGTCTGGCTGAGCAGCGCTGCTGGTTTTGGCAGCTGGGCTTGTGTTTGGGAGTTTCTCCAACCATCTGGGGATTGCAGTTCTAGGCAGATTGATCTGTGCGCTGAATCACTTCTGCTTTACCCCACTACTGTGCTTCTAAACCCGCCACAACCTTGATCAGGGTAGGACCTGCAGCCCCAGCCAAACCAATTTTYGTCTGGGAAATCTGGTGTTGCCCCTAGTGCATAGGACACCAGGACACCATAGGAAGGACTTCTCCTTCTGGGCATTTGAACAGTGCCTACTACTGCTACAACTAACCTGTTCTCCAAGGTGTTTTGTGTGTGTGTGTGCAGTTAGGGGCTGGACACACTGGCCGGAATCATAGAGGGGCTTAGTGCCCTGACCCTTCAGTTCCCCTGGGATCGATGTGCCACCTGCCCCGGGGATGCGGGTTAGTGTCTCTTACAAATGATGTGCTGGAGGCAGCACGCAAGGAGTGGTATGGAGCCCCTGCTTTAACCGGGCTGGGGAAAAGAGAAGGAGACGTTACCTCTGACGCTGAGTGACACGTAGAGCACGATGATGATGGTCCCCAGGACAATGGAGACTATGCTGAGCAGCCTGGCCATGCGGCCGAGGCGCCGGGCTCCGTCCATGTCCCCCTGCTGCCCGCTGTTCCTCGACTGGGGGGGAAACACAAACACAGAAACGGGGGCTGGAGACCGGTCATGGCKCTCTGGCGATTCTCTGGCTGTATTCCCCAAAATGAGAGCTACTGCATTGGCATGTGGGCCTGGATTTACAGTCTCAGCTCTCACAGAACGGCGTAAGTCTCCCGTCTGCAAGCCCAGGTCCTGTTACCCTGGTGAGCTGAACTGCTCTGGACTGGCCTCTTTGGTAGAAGCTGCACTGACTCAAGTCTTTTTTTTATCGGTGTGTCTAAAATCAGTGTAGTATCACATGTAGGATATGAGGAATAGTGAAGCCCCAGCTAACAGCAACTTGTCTTTGTCTTTATGGGGGGAAAAAAAAAAGCTGAAATTCTTTACTTCAGCCCCCAAAGCAGCTCACTTGTGTGGGGACTCTGAAGAGGGATTGCATGCCCCGTGGGTACCACTGCACTTCGTCCTGTGCTAGGATGCACTTTGGAGCCTCTGCATTACCCTGAGTTTCTACATTGACTTACATAGCTCGTGTTTGTCATCTCTGTTTTTGAATGCAATCCTCCTACAGTGATTTCTTGCTCTTATGCCCGCTGTAGGGAGGGGAGAAATAGTCCCCATAGCATCTCTGCTCTGCTTCGGGTTTCGTTGCGTTTTCCCCTGCTGCTCTATTGATTTCTTTACGCGGTTCAGTGAAAGCTTTCCTCTACTCTGAACAGAAGGGCTCCCTAGCTGTGGCAGGTACGAAGAAGAGGGCAGGGGGAGCTTGCTGGYAGGCAGCTGAAAATTATTGTGCATCAGTTCATCAGTAGGGATCCCCAAGTGTTGGAGCTAGACGGGGGCTTGCCTCATGCTGATGTTTTGTAGGCACTGGCATCATAACTAGATCCTGAAGGATGCAGCCTCCTGGTGGGATGAATTGCAGTGGTCCTTGTTTTGGGGAGGAAGTGGCAACCCACAGTGGCCAGAGAAGGCAACTTGGAGCTTCCCTCAAACTGTCCCACAAAGACCTCAGTGTTTTTCCATGTCTCATAGCTCTATCAAGGCTGGTCATCAAGACAGAGACCTTGCTGGAGACCTAGATCCTAGGGCTCCTCTGCTRCTTGGTAGTGGTCTGCCCACTACAGCTGTACATGTCCTTCCATAGCTCGGTGTGGGCTCTCCAAGACCGTGCCTAGTGTCCGACAGGGCAGCAAGAGCGGTACTGTGGCTGACTCCTCTGAGCCTCATTATCAGCTATTTCACTGCCCTGTGCTCAACCAAACTGCTGAACAGCTAGGTGAGAGAAGACTCTACCTATGCTAAGGACACTCAGAAGCCTGAGGACCAAGCACAAGGCTCATCAGAAAAAGTGTAATACGTAAGTACAATTAGATGCACCATAAACCTTCAGAGTAAGTTTAAATAAGGAAYGATCTTATTTCTTGCTCTTGTAATTGGCAGTAATTTGGTTCCCAAGTGAAAAATAYTGAAACCAAAAATTCCTGGTGAGGGAAAAGCTTTGCCGCTGACAGGAGAACACAAAGTGCTCCTCAGCCTGGAGAAAGGAGTGCGCTAGGCTTCCTGCATTTGGCTGCGCAAGGACCTAGCACTTAGCAGAAGGGCAGCTGAGCAGTACGACGGTGAGGTTATTACGGTTAAATTACTCACAGTGCGTCAGCATTCATGGCGCGTGTGATGGAGAGGCTGGAGTCCCTCCATCAGCAAAAGTGGAGCTCCCTTCTCAGGATGAGCCAGGCAGTATGTGCCGGGCACGGCTCTCCCAACGGGAAAGCCGTCTACCCGAATTCACACAGGGAATCTTTTGCCTCAGACAAAAACTATCAGAAAGGGTTTTTGGAGGGAGGGAAATTGGATGAGGAGTCTAAAGGGCTGTTGGTAAAATTCTCACGTGTTTGGGAGGGCTTGGAGCAGGGGGACAGGGTAGAGGAAAGAGCAGCAGCGCAGGCCGGGGGAGACCATGGCAAGGACGAGGAAGCCCTGCACCCTGAGGTGCCACCTTGACCTCATGGAGGAGCCCAGCAAAATTCCCCTTGACCTCACTGGGGCCAGGCTTTGGTAAATATTTTAACCAGTCTGAAACTGTTAATCTTGTCCTGTCCTTCAGAGCTATTTTTAAGTACTTAGCATTTGCACACGGGTTAAAGCTTCGTGCCCCTGCCCCTCCGCAGCTCCGGCCGTGCCTGCCCTGGCTGAGCCGTGGTCTCCAGAGAGCAGCGGGAGCAGCCTGCGGAGCCCGGCGAGCACGGCAGCTCTCTGCAGCCTGCTCCCGTGCTCCAAGTCGTGGTTTTGGAAGGTGACTTTTAAAAAGAAAACTAGGAAAAGTCTCGGTAAAATAATAAGCTAGGTAAGAAGAATTCAAGATGGAGCATATCAGAAGAATCCCACTTTCCTTTCAAAAAAGGGACATCTCGGAAATAACACCTGCACTGTTAAAATGCATTTTTTAAGATTTGCATGTATGTGGCTCAGTTGGCATCACCGTGTAAATAACGCATAGCAGAGCCTCAACCGGGTGATGCCGCTGCCTTCCCCCAAACCTCCTGCTCCCAACGCATCAGGCTGTAGMGCAACTTCCACAACGCTTGACATGAGGAGAGCTCATGGCCTTATTCCTTTCGGACTCTATAGCATATTTGACAGACAGTATCTAAAATCAGCTGTGTGCAGCCAAGAGCCTATTTTCATTACAGAACTGGAGGTGACAAAATTAAGCCTCATGGGACGATGGCGGGAGATGGGGAGAATACAGTAGTGCAGGGACTGGCGGGATGATCCCTTAGCTGCTCACTGACAATTTGTAACGTGTTAGTTTTCGTAGGCTCGGGTTTTCGTAGCAGAAGTGTAATGTCTTTGCAGGGTGTGGTTTCACTGCAATCACAACGCACCGGCTGGGCGCCGTGACTGCAGCGAAACTCGCCGTTTTAGCTTTCTTTTGGCAAAAATATATGGGTTAATGAATTTGACATATTTATCGCTACAGCTTCTGGAAATATTTACTGCTCATTTATCCTGAACAATTATGAAAAATACATAAGCATTTGCATGGAGTGTTTAGCAAGCATTTGTACATATATTATTCATTGGAGTGGAACGGTTTGATTACAGCTGTCTRGTATCAGTAATCCTGTATTTTGATTTTTACATAAAAACATGAATGTTTTGTTTATTAATCAGGATTGCAGA
Source organism: Rhea americana (assembly GCF_003343005.1). Lineage (NCBI taxonomy): Eukaryota > Metazoa > Chordata > Aves > Rheiformes > Rheidae > Rhea > Rhea americana. The sequence goes on from NW_028185872.1 coordinate 310,817, forward strand.
GGCAGAATATCCTTAAAAATGCTTGAGGGCTAAGGGGGGAGTGTATCAGCAAGTGTATCAAGGAGCTTAGTATTACAGAGGAGTAGTACGAGAGTATGAACAACCCTGGGAGCGGGGCAGGAAGGGACGTACTTTTCATCAGCATGCATGGAGTCAGGGGTGTGTAGATGATCCAAAAGAGATGTTCGTATTATCTGTTTTCAAACTGTTTTCTGCTCAAGTTACTGTTCAGCAGGTAAACCTAAGAGTTAARCTAAGCCTTCTTGTTGCAAATTAAGGCAATTGCTTTTTTGTGCTAGTCCCAGGGACAGAGAAGACAAATTGTCACATCCTCCTCCCTGCAATCTTTCACAGTTTAGCAGCCAGCTTCAGATGTGCTCTGCTGGCTTCCACCACTTACTCTGAATAAATCATTAATACTTAAGGTTTCCATTTTCTTGGAGAAAGCATTCCGAGAGGTGCAAGTCAACATCACGCATGGATATATGAATATGTAATTTAACATGAGCAAGGATAGTTTGACTTCTCCTACATCTTCCTATAGTGATAGTACTTATTTTGGACAACAAATGCTGCGCAGAATTGCACTTGGCTTTACTTTATGGTGTTTCTGGCTGGATTTACACTTCTTTCTCRCTTCACCTAAGTAGTTCTGGGTGGTGCTGGGTGTTTGGTGAACTCTGCACCTCCACCCTCACCGTGGGCCTGTGCTATGGTAGTAAGGGGAAGGGCTTCAATAAATGAAGTGTGTGTGTGTGTGTGTCATGGGCCTTGCCACGTTCTCCTCGTGGGACTGCTCCTGCGCTCGCGGCCGCCAGCACGGAGAGCTGGGAGGAACCCAGACCTGACTGTGCAACCAGACCAGGAATCACCATAGTTGGTCCTCGGTTTGTCAGGAGAAAATATCCAAGGGTCAGCGGAGCAGCCACACATTACTCCTGTCCATGAGACCAGCCTAAGCTGCGAAAGGCTAGGCATTACAGCAGATTTTTTTTCCTGCCTCTGGCCATGGGCTCTGCTCAGATCTGAGAGCAGCTTTTGAAAAATGATTTATGAGACTACATCCAAAAGCATTCATTTGCTTTCCTCTCTGGTTGCTGCTCATTGCCCAGAAAAGCTTTCATGTGCAAAAAGCATTGACTTAGGAAAGAAAAATAGAATCGCAGAGCTAAAAGAAAGTCAGCACATTGTAAAGTGTCTCCCCCCTCCCTGGCTGTGAGCGAGGTTCAGAGTGTGACAGCGAGGCTCTTCCCCAGGTGCCGGCAATGGCAACAGCCTGGTTCTGCTCAGATTTGCAGGTGCTCAGAAGCTCCCAGTTTTTATGCTGTGGGGACACAGCATAACGCGTTTGGGAGTCTCAGTAGTCACTAAATTCATCAGCAGGTGAAACGCCAGCTAACGCCCTGAAAGCTATTCCTGTCTGCAGGAGGAATTAGTCAGATAATGTTTCCTGGCTCCCCACAGTTAGCGTGGAGCCAGGATCACTCCTCATCCTCGAGCCATGCGGGAGTCCGCGGGCTGGCAGATGGTGTTGGGGTGTGGGGTGGACCCAGGCACAGCCAAMGAGAAATAGCAGCAATAAACTGAGCGTCCCCGCAGAGGGACAGTGCGGCTGGGAATGGTCCAGGGGATGAGCGCTGGCTCATAACACGCCGGAAAGCTCGTCCTGGAAAACAGCTCGTCTGGGTGCGCCTTCTGCCTTGGAGGCTTCGGAGGACTGGGGCCAAGTGTCCCCCTTCCCTAGGTTTGCCTGAGTGGTGGCTGGTAGAGGTTTTCAAGGTCCGCAGAGGCCAGCAGGGAAGCCGAGTGTCTTACTGACCTGTTGGTGCTGCCTCCCTTTGTGTTTAACACAGTAAGTGGGCGACACTGTGTCACAGCCTGGTGCTGCCAACCTCCTCCTCGGTCCCTCTTCTACTCCATGGGCTTGTGCATGTGTTTGAAAAGCCACCCCGGGCCCAAGGCACGTTCCCACCATGCTGGAGGCTCTAACACCCACAGAGGAGACTGTGAGACCCTGTTCTGCATGAAGGCTGCTGTGGCTGGAAAATCCCTGTGAGAGACCTCGCTTATTCCCGGGGATATGCAGTACCCGTCTGCTATCCCTCTCGCCGCAGTGCAAAGCCAAAGCCAAACGTGGCCRAGCCCGGCTTGCCCGTGTGCTGGCTAAACAGACTCCACCACGCAACTGTGCCATGCAGATGGCAGCTGGCACCTACAGAAATGGATTGCTCCTCAAAATGGAAACTGGTCTTTCTACAGGGCTCACTATCGCACCTATGGGTTCAAGTTGTTACTGGCTTTTGGGGAGGTGCTGACTCCACATCTCCCTTGGGGTATTTCTGTGCCGTAAGCAGGCAATTGCTTTCCCTGAGCTGGTTTTCAAAGGAGAAATTTGTCTTGATTGCAAATCAAGGGCATAAAAGGTACCCAGGGCGTGTAAAGGAGCGGGGTCCCTTCCTCAAGGGTTGGGAGGTGGCTGCACTCCTGAGGTTCTGCTGASTGATCTGGGAGCACGGAGCCACCTGTACCTGAGCGGGGGGGCGAGGCTGCTTGGCTTTATTCTCCCTTGCTCTGATGCTGGTGTATTTTAAGCAGAAAATTGCTTCTTTAGGGCAACTAAAAGAGCTGCAGGTGCAGCCAGTTCCTTTGAAGCGTCTGAGAAGAGGACGTAGCTCACAGCCAGCAGGGCTGGGCAGGGTCTGCCGGCGCTGCAGGGGTGGGCTCGCTCTAAGGGGTGCTCAGGGAGAGCCCTTCTCCGGGCRTCCCCTTCCCGGGGAAACGCGGGGATCGGGGCTCAGGCATGGCAGCGGCTGCGAGCTCTCCCCGTAGCTGCCGGGAGAGGGACCGTCCGCCCCRGGGGCACCGGCGGGGAGGGGGGCAGCGTGTCCAGCCCTGGCTCCCACCCGCTTCCCAGTCCCAAGGCCCGGGCCGCGCATCTTCCCGGCGCGTGGAGGAGCTGCCCCGTCCCGTCCCGCCGGGCACGGCCGCCCGCGGCCCCGGCAGCCGGCCCGGCCCCGCCCGGGAACCGCTTGCCCAGCTCGGCCCGGCTCGCCGCGGGCCCGGGGGAGCCGAGCCCCCTCGC